>NC_024308.1:18241312-18272839 GCF_000523025.1 Cynoglossus semilaevis | reverse complement strand
AGAGTTTGCCTTTGGGCAACTGGAACACTCCAAATTTTATTTTGCAGAAATGGACAATGAACAGCTGTAATGAAGTGCAAGTTTCTGTGTGTTTGTGTTCAAAGAAAACCATGTGAGAATCACGTGTGTTTTTGTAACTTTGTTTTTTATATCTGGTTTCTTAGAAGCTCTTCTTTTGCTACATCGCCTTCTCCCCTGTTACCCATCCTCACCCCAGCGAACATACTTTTTTGTTTGATTCAATTGGAAAAATATTTTCAATTTTAGTATCGGAGAAGAGTTGAAAATCTTTCTACATGGTTTTATGAAATTGTAAGTGTATGTATCAGTGCTAATTATATGACCAGATGAGAAAGCAATCACTACTGTTTCCATAACATTTTGTGCATTTTTTTTAACAATGAGCATGTGTTCATGCAATTCTGCTGACAACAATTTGAATTTTCTTTTTCCCTAAATACTGTTGACAGTTGTTAATTTACTTCATGGCTCCGTACCATATACCAATAACAATAACAACAAACACAGAAAAGTTTGGTGTCATTTCGAGTACACACAGCTTTCTAGCCACATCCTATCAAAGTCAGCCACCTGCAGTCCAAGGCCAAACTGAGAAGAATCAGGAAGACAGATCAGGCCCGGGGCTTTCCACTCCAACACACCGACAGCTAGGTCATGTCACACCGTACAGCTACACTTTCCCCCCATTCCAGCTGTCACTACGGTATAAGGTATATGTGGGATTAGAAGATTTTATTCTCTGTACAAATACTCCTACATGTAGTGTTGCAACAAAGGCAAAAACAAATCAGTTCTTCTCCCCACAACTGCTGAAACAACAACAACAGAAAACACCATTTGACATTTAACCCACATGAGGTTTCATGCTTATGTATAACATTCGAACAACAGTAGGCTATTTATGTAAAAAAAAAAAAAACTACACCGCTGAAAAAGATTAGGCTAGAAGTGTGACAGTGTGGTCAGAGAGATCACGTCTGTTCACTTCAATTATTTTCTACTATTTTTTTTATCAACAGCACTGGACTGAACAGAACAGTACAAAGTCTGCTCTAACCCACTCATATTATTTGATGTAACCATTTATGTAACCATTTATTGTAACCATTTATTTTTAACATTTTCCACTGGTGTGGTTTGTCTTTTTTGTCTGCAGCTGTCAGGCTGATTTTTTTTCCATGTCCTCCAGCCATCTATGTATTATCCTATTCACTTATATAGACTTGTAATGTATTATTGTGGACAGCGTCAGTACATTCGCTTTAACATCATGCTATGCGTGTGTGCCACTCATTTAAAGCAGAGAGTGCGTGAGTAAGCGAGTGAGGAGGAGGGATGTGGAGGGAGGTTGCGGGGTTGAAACTGGAGTCTGGAGGAGCAGCCTGAGCTGAGGGTGTGACACTGACTCAGTTAGGAGTTGTACATTCTTCTACAAAACTTAACGTTAATGCTACACCTCACGACTATTACAATATCTAGGCGCTGCTGTGTTGTTTAAAGTATACCTAACTCGTTACGGTAACTGTTTATAAAAGAAAACACGGGACCTCGACTACTCCGTTTGACGGCTGATTATTTTTAGCAGTGCTCTCTTGCTCACTCTTGTTTATCTCTCACCTTTCATTTGCTTTATGAACAAAAGTAAAACTAAAAAGAGGGGACACCCACTATGCGTTCATTCACAGAGTGAAATCACAGGGTTCTACCGTACGGTGGTTGATCGGTGGTGACATAAAGGGGGGTCACACCAGCACGGTATTGTCATGGAAGTGTCAAGGATTCCTCACGGCACAAGATAATCTAGGGGGCTCCATCTGTATTTTAGAGTGTCACAGTACACTACGTGGGGAGGTGTTTCTAAACGGCTGAAATCCTGAAATTTGATGCTCAATCATAACCGGATTAGAGAAAAGGATGTGATGATGATTTGACCAGGTCGCTGACTAATACTGACCTGAACTTTGAATTTTTATTTTTGTCATATTTGCCCCAGTTGAAAAACAATGGTGATATAATTGAATAACAATTTTTGTTCTACGACAGGAAGCAGAGTTGAGCTGAATTCTGCCAGACTATCTCATGCAAATCAACGAAGCAGAGCCAGTTTAACAGCCTTGTGACAATCAAGCCTTTATAAGGTGCCAAGTCTAAGTACATCTAGATTTCCTGCTCTGAGTTTACTGGAATTTTCCAGTTTATCCACATGTTCGAGGAAGGAAAAGGATGATATTTCTAGTGTCCCGGTGAGCAGCTGAATGACAAAGCTGTCACACTAGCTGTGTTTGTGTTGAGAGCTGCCCTGAATCCACCATTGAACCGATGCACAAAGAAGGAACAACACATCCATCTCGCCGCAGCAAACTGGAAAAAATTCTGCCAAATACAAACAAGTCAAGAAAAATTTAATAGGAGAACTGGTGCAATGAGGAAAGTGAAATATGCTACGAGGAAGTCTGGTGAAATACACAATGACATTAAAACTGACTCATACACGCTGTATTTGACTGTGCATTTTTGCATTTAAGATCAAGGAACTTCCTGACGATCTAATTGTTCATCTGAAGTTTCAAAATGTATACGCAAGGGAAGTCTCTTTAAATTTGGTTTCAGTTCTGCACAACATAATAATAATAATAATAAAATAGCCATGTCAGGCTTTTTGCACATGAATAACATGTGTCTATAGTAAAGAATTAGTTGTTCAACAATAATAATAATAAAAAAAAAACACTTGAAAAAAGAACAATGACAATAATCCAGTCCAAGCAGTTCACAGGACGGATGCTGACGTCAAGGTATTAAAAACAGACCTGGCTTGAAGTTGTGTGTAAAAACGTATATAAACTGACTACTTCTTCAGGGAAACCCACACCTCAGGGTCAACATCAAAACTAACACTGGAGTTGTAAATACTGGTTTATTTAATAATTTATTGCGCCAGAGTTTAAGAGACATTTTTTAATCATTCAATCTGTAAACTCCAGTTCTGTATTGATGAAATCTATACATCTGTCCCCCTCAAAGCACAGCGTTATTTAAGTCATCATCACGTCGAAGCAGTCTGTGAAACACTGATCACAGATAAGTCATTTAAATCATATGCAAACCACTGATGTAATGCAGGAATGTGGGCGATCCTCATTGTAACGTTCAACCAACTCCAGACTAAACTACAGTTTCTGTCTAGTAAAACACACAACCGTTGCATCATTAATTTTGACTGGACAAAATACACAGGGCTGTCGTCTATCGCAAGGAACACGACACCTCAAACTCTCACAGACTCTGCACTTTTTAAAGGCGTGTATCTGCTTGTTTTTCTGACTAAGGACGGAGAGTGTGAACACCAGATGGGAGGTGACACCAGGGGAGTGTTCAAACACTCAACTGGACGGCACAATCAAACCTTAAGAGCCCTGTGAGCTATGTATTAAAGCTAACATGCCATGTTTATTATTATACATAAGCAATAACACCAAGCAGTGTCATTTTTTTTCTTCTCTCTCTTATTTGTATTTAAGTATAGGTAATTTGTGTCCTTTGTAATAATTTGATATATAAACAATGTCTTATGTCTACGAGCTGAATATATTCACTGACAACGACAAAGCACCTCGCCTCAAATTTAAAGCCCATATCCTGTGCCTACGTGAAAGAGAAATGTTCATTGACCAGATTATCACGTTAGGAGGTTGGTGTACCTGAATTTTAGTTTCAGACCCTTTTGAAACTACATGACACTTTCAGTTCATATTGACACTTCACCGACATAGTAACACAACAACTCTGAGATACAGTATGGCTACATGAATGAGTTGATTTGAACAGCAGCAAAAAAGGTGCAAGCTAATTTCCCTCTTTTTCCCGTTCAACGTAACCTACAGCAGGTCCACTTCTCTGTTTTCTCCCACGTCTACGTTACTCCCTCCCCATTATCATTTGATCACTTCCCATAAGCTGTTTAAGATTTTATGAAATGCTCAGGAACTGACAAAACCTGCTCAGTGATTTGCAAATCTTTCTCTAGGAAGAGGAAAATGTATTCCTAAGTATTGGACTGGATATGACATTTAATAATTTAATAAACGTAATATAAAGATGAGTTTGTACATTTCAATGTGGTTAAACGTTCCGACATGTTTCAACCCTAACCCAACAAAGTGGACTTAAACTTTTTGTGGCTCACGCATCATACAATGTTGTATGTTAAAGTAAAAAAAAAAATGAAGGGGATAAATAAAAGACTTCTCATGTTCATTGCTTTATGGATTTTAGGAAAGACTACATCAGAGCACTCGAGCCAATTTAATTTATATAGCCTGTATAGAGTGAGCAACCTATTACGTTCTTTATGAGCTCAGAACACAATTTGTGACACGAGACATTCAGCACACAGGGATAAGTAATATTGGTATTGATGTTTGGACAGTAGCTACAGATGCTGTGGACAAAGACTTCCCATTCAGCTGGCAGAAACGAACAGGAGCAAATGGACCAACGCAACAGGCTCATTTGTAGCCTGAGCTAATGTGTAACCATCCATTTCACTGTCCGCAAGTCATTTTACAGATAATGATTGAAACCATCGTTCATTTTCTTTAAGATTAGAGCCATAAATACCAAATAAATGTTCAAACTAATAAGTAGTTTTATGTAGGAAATGACCGTGAATTTGACAAGATAAATTAATAATTAGACTAGTCAGGAATGTATTTGTCATTTAGGTGAATTAAATATATAATTATCGACAATTAGTGGTGAAAATAACTGCATGAATTACATGCTTTGAATTTTAATTGATTTTTATTATATGTCAAAGTAAAGATTTTAATTAAGATACGTTTTATTTTTGACTGTTGTTGTCAATATTCCACCACTTTTTCACCTGCTGACCCTGTCAACTGGTCCGTGGCGGGCCGGCTACCGTCGTTTGCCTTTACCGGAACTGTGACTCCTCGTGGAAACGTGTTTTTCATTGAGGTGATACTGTAGGCTTGAAGTGCTGTCGTGATGAAACAAATCTTTGTTGCACAATTTGCCAACAACCGTGCTCTCATCTAGGCTTCCATAGTGAAAATTAATTAACAAAAAAAGAACATTTTGCCAAGCCATGCTGTGTGCCATGACATCACCCAGTGCATTCTGTGCATCCCCTGACAAACATTTAGATACAATACCATCACCACTGATCTCTAGTGTGTGCACCGCTGGGCCAAAAATATGTGGTTAAATTGATCCATTAAAATTGCAGTCAAATTTTTCAAGTGTTCCATTCATAGCATGAATCCATAATGCCAATTCAAATAGCACACCAGACAACAGTGTTTTTTCAGCCAAGCAGGATATCAGGTTCAAGCCTTTACTGGAAAACACTAACAACTAAAGCAAGACAATCATTTGTCACAGTTCCTTCTGGGAAAGGGAGTCTCAGTGGTGCAGTGGCTTTTCCACACAAAAGCCTGACTGGTAAGCAGAGCTAGCCTGAAATTCATACTCATCTAAAGGCCACATCAAACACACATTTTTATTAATTTTCTCAATTTAATACGAGGACGGCAAATCTTAGGCTTTTTTATGTATCTGACTAAGCCCAGTATAGGGTGAAAAGTACACTTCAATGGTTAGTTAAGATAGTCTAAAGTCAATATTACACTATTACCATCACTCAGAATTTATTAGTGAATTTAAGTCTCAACATCTACCTGTAAAACTTTCAGGTACGTTTCAACTTCTTAAAGGAGAGTTAGTTAATAATCAAGAAAACGAAGGAAGTGCCAGTACCTTGGGAAGAGGTCGTCCCAGCTGTGAATACAATTTAGTCCAAAACTGCATGAGCGACATGGGTCCAAACGCTGCAGTGTTCGGGGGTAAACCACACACAGACATGCACTCCCACTTCAGCTGGAATCCTTAAAGGCCAGTGCTTCTTCCATGTGTCGGTCTAAGTGTGTGGCATTCACCTTTCAGTGGGCGCAGTTCACCACAGTGGACACTAACTAGCCGTTAGCGGGTCACAACGTGCGGTCGGTCACACACCTTCCTCTACGACAGGTAGACTCTGGACAATGAACTCACACATGAAGGCTTTGCTGTTGTCGCCAACAGAGGCATACGGGCAAGTCTAAAACATGCTTCCTGCTTCTGTAGGCCAGTCAGGCATTTGCATAGCAGGCTTAGTCATAATGATTGGGCACTAGTTCCTAACAGCTCAGATAGGTGGTTGGAGCATGAGTGAGAGAGCGTAGAGGAGGGGAGGGGAGAGGTGGAGAGAAAGGGGAGGGAGGAGGGGAGGAGCTTTCAGGAAATGATGCTTTTGTTGGTAAGTGACTAGAGTTACTGGCAGTCAGGCCCATTTTACTGTACATGGTGTAACTCAACCGCATTTGTAGTGTAAACAGTTTTGCGCTGTGGATCTGGCTGCCCCTCACACCCTGCTGCTCACTGCTATGTTTAATAGGCCTGGGACACTATTTAATGATTATTATATTTAGAGATCCACTCCCTGCCCGGCTGTCTCTCTTCACAGTCTGCCATTTGTCCTTCTGTTTGTCTGCTCGGGCTCAACATCAAAGCTTATATTGGAGCCGTAAATACTCATTTATTTAATTATTTATTGCGCCCGAGTTCGAGAGACTTTTTTTTTAATAATTCAAGCTGTAAGTCACCTTAAAGAAACCTAATGTTTCTTTGCGGTTCCAGAAGACATTCAGGAAGATACTATGAATCAATTCCGACTGAAGGTATACAAAATTAACAAGGCAACAGCTGAAGAGACCCGAATATATTATTAGGAGGTCAGTTGTGCACGTTTTAGGGATTTCAAGTGTCTGCGAATTCGTGCACTTGTGCTATCTTATTATAGACAGACATATCACTTACTGGAAATAAGGACATGTTTATAAAAAAAAAAAGTATTCTGGGAATCCAGCGGCAAACGGGATCTTTCAACAAGACAAAGATGTTGACAAAAGACAACGTCATCGTCAGAATGTTAGCTGGAGAGGAGGCAGACATCAATGAGAAAATGTTCAAATTCTGTTCAACAGAGCGAGGGGTCTATTTGCACGCCCTGCTTCCAGGAATAATGATATCAAGCCGGCATGATGAGGTTCTGTAACGTCCATCTCTGCTGGACTGCACAGGAGTCAGACTTTCAGAGACGGAGTGGCGCCTGTCCACTGTGTCATCGTGAGTGGGAATCCTCTGAATAATAATGTGTGTGTGTGTGTATGCATGTTAGAGGGTGCAGGGGATCATCACTCTAAGTTTACTGTGGGGGCATAAATCATTGATACTCCTAGGAATAATCTTAAGAATATACAAACAAAGTAACATTCATACATGGGCCTTACTGCAGCCCAGATGAAAGACCACCGGTGAAGTTGTGTCATGACCTCACTGGCAGCGTAGGCGCTCAGTTCATCTATCACACTGAAATGTAGCCCGCCACGCGTACATTCAGTTCTTGCACAGGAATCCTGCTGACAAGGTTTAATGTGGCAGACTGGGGTAACAGAATAAAGCAGAATATACGATATGTGTGTCTCTCTGCGCGCGCGTGTAACATCTTCATCAAGCTTGTCATTTGTTTCACACAACACTGCATGTGCGTCTGTGTGTTCATCTGTCAGCAAACACAGCGGGACCAGCTGCTGCTGCTGCTGCTGCTACTGCTACTGCTGCTACATTCAGGCTTACATTCTTTAATAGGGGAGTGATAAGCACCCAGCCCTGGTCTTCATGTACAACATCTCACAACAGTTCACATTAAGAAGTCACCCCTCCGTCTATTTTTGATTACACTCCGAACTGTTGAATCTTATTTGATTTACATAACGAAACATAATACATGATCCATTACCGGTGACCATGGAATAAAGATATCTTGAAAATTCTAAATGTTGCCATCTGTGGGGCATTGGCTCAGTAAACCTAATTAATTTTCTAAATGTACCTTCCTACCTTTACGTTGGAACTAAAACTGCATACTTTATGTACAGGATTAAAGTAACAGCAAAGACCAATGATTACAATAAAGCCAACCAAGCGAATCTAATACTTTCATATTTTTTGTCAAACACTGTGTAAACTACAAGTAGCCACTTAGAAAACATGTGTTTATTGATCCCACTGTTGCAAAAAATGCAGGACAAACCAAAACCTAAATCTAGACTGTCTAATTTCTATAATTATTACACACCCGCCAACGCAAACCTCTGACTTGCAAACCTGACAAATTAATGTTTGACTGCTTGAAAACAGGATAGAAGGATTACGCAACTCTGTTAAAGGGAAGTAACTATGAAATATCTGCTTATTTTTATGACTGCTTTCCGTAAGGATTAAGACAATCGTCTCTGCCGGTAAAGCAGAGGTCTGAGGTATAAACATCTTCCTGTTTCATGCTTCATGTATTAATGTAAAAACAGACAGCATATAACAATCCATTTTACATAAATGATGCATTGACATAAAGTATTATTTGCTTGCAATACAAATAGATACTGTTAATGTTTGACAAAGAAAACTGCTGCTAACGTGCAGTAGAAGGTGAACTTGGTATGATTGGATGTAGTTTGTGGTATTGAGAAAAAAAAAAAAGAATAAGAAGGAGAAGAAGAGAAGCAAATCAAACATTTCCTGTCACAGTCTGATGTTCAATGGGGTCTTTTGTGCAGAAAGATTTCTTTTTTCTTGAACGTGTTATTGCAGGTTTTGAATACTGTGATCACCTTAGCATTGCTTTCAACAGTTAGGATGTGTGAGAAGGATTATCACACCTAAATAATGCACAAATGTTGCAAATGGGGCTTTGTGGTGTAGAACAAAAGCTGTGAAGGTGCTTGAACCGGGCTCGACTTTTTTTTCCGTGTGTGTGTGTATATACATACAGATGGTGTGTTAATATGTACTCTTGCACAGTGCTATTCACTTTTTGAGGTTAGCCAAAGTGGTTAGTGAAAGAGTTCTGGGTTTTCTGTCTTCCAGTAAGTCTTGTTTTCATTCTGACACACTGCATTATACTTTACGTACTTTAGATTTGAGAATGACCAACATCATGGGTGCACACATGCCTGCCTTGAAAAAAGCATTGAAAAAAATGTAACATTTTCTCCAAACCACTATGAAAGTGCATTATTTTTTATTATTGCTGGCAGCATGTTTGTTTAGTGTGAAACCTTGACTGAGATAAAACATCAGGACTGGCTATTATTTCCTGTGAAGAGACAATAAAGATAACTAGATAAAGCTTTAATTCTGTGTCAGATCCTGTTTCTATGGCTCTTGTTTTTTGTTTTGTTTTGTTTATTTGATGCTTTATCACAACAGATTCAGCATTTGACTTATATTATAGGAAGTTTCCTAGAAGTACCTGCCTCAGAAGTACCTGCTCTCTCAATGTAAAACGAATAAATCTGCAAAAGTGAGTAAATGCTAACATAGGTGACATTTAAAGACACAATTAAATGCTGTAATTTTGTTATAGGAGAGCACTTTTTCCCATATTATAAGGTTAACCCTCAACAGGTTTTTTTTTACTGAAGCCAAGATGCTGCCAACATAAAACAAATTCAGTTTTCTCCATTCTTTCTGTCTTCTATTACAGTTGTCAGCTAATGATGAATTGCAACTGACTGATGATCTTAAGGAAATGGAGTCATGGAGGAAGGTTTATTAATTCTGAAAAAAACAAAACAAACAAACATTTGGCCTTTATTTTTAAGTAACTAGAAACAAAGAGATACACATCCTGTCCTCGTGGGGCCACAGCGTGCTTCCTTACGATGAGGATATTCCAGCAGTGCACGGCTGGACTGCATAAACAAACATGGAAACATTTGCAAACTAGAGGCAACTAGCTGAAGTTAATGTAACAGTTACCTTTCAATGTGTTAATTCCACAGAATACCTCAACAGGTCTGCTTAGATTACTGACATGTTTTTGGAAACACTAAAAAAAATTTTTTAAAAAAATTAACAATCTGGTGCTGAGAAAACAAAACTAAAATCTTCTTACATAGGCTAACATGGCAGCTGCTTCAGCCAAGGACTTTTAAAGGAAAAAAACGCCATGTAATGTAATGTAATGTGAAGGGGGGTTAAAGTGGAGGAAGAAAAAGGGACCTAGTGTGAGGCAGTTGGTGATGACCCCATGACTTACATTTTCTCTGCATGCCTCACATGGTAGGGAGTGTCCAAAATAGGAAGAACAGCTGAGAAAGCACAACATAAACAACAAACCCTCCATCTCTCTCACTGACACAGGCGAAATTAAAGTGACACCAATCCAGCGCCATGAAACCAAAGTTGTTGCTCGTGATTACAGAAATCACGAGGAAACTCACTTTAACACACATGGAATGAATAATGCCCTTCTACGCGGATGATTATAGCCAACATGGATCACAAAAGCTCAGGCCCCTGTAATTACCTCTGAGGATTACAGTGAGTATGATTTTTTAAAGGCAGGAGGAAAACTAGGGAAACCCCGCATGAGTAAGAAAGTCTATGTCAGCACCACAGCACTTGTGCCTACGCACCAAATTGTCATGCATGGAAATCCTCATGCTCAGGTTATTCCGGTTTTAGACGCCAACTTCTCCTGTTTTTCCACAGAATCATGGACGTGCTGGACATGATATGTGAACTTTAGAAAATTGAACTGAACTTTAAATGCCCTTTTTGCACTTGAGTCATGTGACTCGAACAATAAAAGATATTCAGTTATGTGCTGTAAGTTCACATAGACAGATCAAGACTGAAAGAATCAGTTTCAGTTTTTGTTCTGGAGAACTCAATCAGGTAGAAAATGAAAATCACCCACCGACCAAACAGTGACCCATTTTACATATGGCAGTGGTGTTAGTGTTCTGTGACTTTTTCTAAGGAAATGAGACCCTTGGAAAGAACATGAGGATTCTTTTCTTTTACTGCTCATATTAAAGTAAACTGAGGACTGCCTTGTAAACACGGCATACTGAGTAAACATATACTAGATTCGACTGCTCACAGGTCTATTTTAGTACACAGTCTTTTTTCTTGTAAGGTTTCCTATAAAGACCGAGTGTTTGGCACAAGAATGCAAAGAAATGCAGGACGGTAATGATGGATGGGTATAAGCAAATGTATGGAAGAGTTTTTAGCTCCACGTGAATTTTAAATGTCACTGCTTTTCTTAGCATTTCCCCACGTTTCTTAGCATTTCCCCAGGTTAGTTTTAACTCCAACAAATTATACTGTACAACCCAGTTAAGAAGAGCTCAAACACGAGCTCAAGTTTACAAAATGTTAAAGTAACATTGTTTTTCCATCATTACCGCTCGACAGAAAAACTGTGATTTCTAAAGATGTACTGGAGAAGGATGAAAAAACTTAAATACTAGTGTCTTGTGAACAACGTGTCCTAACAGGAACAGGACAGGTTCTTCTACAGTTGTCTAGACAACATAAGGCTTTAATCAGGCCGCTGAAGAATTAAATTGAGCTTAATGCTTGGGGAGGACAAGATAAAAGACAAGGGTGGGAGAGCTGCTAAACTGAGTAAGAAGAAGAAATGCTGAGGGCTTTCCTGCTGGCACTGTGTTCGTGTGCAAACGCAGGACAGATTAAAAAAAAAATGAGCAAAAGTGCACACTCACCTGGGAGAAATCTCCATTTCTTAGACCGGAAAAATCCACGTCATGAAATCCTGAGTACACATCCATGTGCACATCCGGTGTTGTGGTGTTGGTGGTAGTAGTGCTGCTGCTAAAGTGGTATTGCCTGCAAAAAAAAGATGATGGGTTTTAAATGGTTTCACGCTTTCTTGTAAATTTACACTTTTTAATAGGGATGGCTTGATAGAACTTTTACGCAATGCAACTTGGAGGACCTGCCGATACACCGTATAGCAGTGATTCGCAACCCCTGTGTGCTGTGGAAAATTATCCAATTTCACTTAATTGGGCTGAAAACTACTTTTTATTTATTGCATATATTTTTTCTTTGCTTGTCAAAGCACGACAGGCAGAACAATTCAATATTCTCCTGCTAGGTGGCAGCAGATGGCTATGAAAACTACTGAAAATGATCTTTCTTCAATTCCTGCCAGTGTTGACTTGACCTGTTAACAGGCTGAGATTTTAGTCTATTGTGAGGTTATTTAAACTAGAAGATTATTATATTTCATTACATATACTTTTTGTAAGATTTTTGTTTGCTGGGGTGCCGTGGGATTTTTCCTGGTGATATATATGTGCCGTGTCTCAAAAAAGGTTGGGAAACACTGTCGTATAGAAATCTAATACCTTCTTTTCTCCTCCAGCATGCCTTGGGCTGCAGTTGCTGAGGTGATAGTGTCCCTGTTAACGGCAGGTCGCACAAAGATAAGTTGAGCATTTGGGCTTAGGTAACAGATCAGTTAGCGTATCGAGCAATCTCTAGTTTTTACCAGGTGTTCAAAATGCTTCTCTAGCTAAACCTAATAAAAGAGGGGGTTGAGTGCATTTTTGGCATGAACTGCAATTGTTTAAGTAAAACTGATATCAATAGTACAAATACCATGAATAACATTAAAACCAGTTACCAAGAATAAAGGCAGTGGAACTAAACATCCACACCACTAACACTTCACAGCTAGCTGTGGTACAAACGCATTGTAAACAGAATATGTAATTAAGGGGCAAAAAAAGCAAACAGGTGAGACAAATAGAAAAATAACCTACTTAACCCACAGTTAAGATCCAAATCCAACCTTTTGTCAATAGAAGTCATTGTCCTTTAGCTCCAAATTAATACCATACAGGTCGGCACGTATCCAGTGTACATGGTTTCAGTTTCTTGCTGAGTACAATTCACGATCAAATACACACCCACTATGCATACACTCCTGGATCCACAGTAAAAATGAAAGCAAAAGTCAAGTCAAGTTACACGTGTAATGGTGCCTTCCCACATTCCTCTCAGCCAATCATGTGTTAGGGCTCAGGCTTAACAGCAATGAGCTTGACCGAAGCTATTCATAGGATTTGGCTCTATATCCTCAGCCACAGGTCAGAGATGAGTGAGGCTGACTGACTGAGTTAAACTGGAAACACATGGTGAGGATGAAATAACCTGTCGTGCTGTATTCAACATGTATGGACATCTAACAATACCAATGCTTATTAGCTAATCATTTTGTAGTCTACAATATTAAAAAAGCAAATAAACAAAGTCAAATACTATAAGATGATGATGGCTGACACGCAAACACAAGCCTACAATTATAACAATGGGAAATTATGGTCATGAAATCTGCCGACAAGGTACATGCTTAGCTTTAGTAAAGATGCTAGCTCTGAGAATGCTAGAACTCATCTACAGTGGAAATCCCCTTGTAGTCTTTTAGTCAGCAATAACATGGGGGTGATATTATTATAACAGAACTCCTGGCAGGCAAGCTGCAGCTTCTCTCCAACAACACAAGCCTGTAAAAGGCTCCTGGCCAAAGGCACTGAAATGTAGCCTTCTGATAACACACAGTTTGGGGATCATCGCATAAACCTCACTACTGTTGTTTACGTGGTGCTGGAAAACATCGTGTCTACAATGAAACAACACCGTTATCAGACGTATGGCCTTGATCAATAGATGTTTACAATTATTCTTCCTTTCAATTGGCTAGAATAAAAACATTTATCTTTTTTAAAGGGACATGTCTAAGAAATGAACTTGATCAAATACGTTGTTGAGCAAGTTCAATATTTCAACAGAATCTGAAAAGTGACCTTTGATTTAGAGCAGGTATAAATGGTAAACAACACAGAGGGGAAAGGCTGCACGTCCAACTGTTGGAGAAAAACGATACTGACAAGCTATCCATCGTTTCTAAAGAAAACGTCTTAAACTGTGGTCTCTATTCCCATTTCATTCAAGACGCAGTACAACTGCAGACCAAAAGAAACTGCAGTTTAAATATACATGACGCTAAATCAAAGAGGTTGTTTCTCATGAAGAAAAAACAGTGTGGTCAGAGACTGACACTAAAGTCAAACACGGTAAAGTTTGATGAGAAGATTCAACGAACAGGGTCTTGTTTTTTGTGTAGGTGGTGAGAAAACACAAGCACAACAAAATACCTCAGTTTGTTTTAAGGTGCCAAGATAAAGCAGGGTTTTTGATTTTTTTTTGTTCTGCTGACTTGTAGTCAATACACATAAGTGTCTATGTGTTGCAGGTTTTAGTGCCAAAACAACTGTAATTGTTGTTAGCAGTTTTGTATACCTACAAAACAAAAACAAATTATCATCATCCATTCTTTATCAGACAAACCTATGGACCAGTGAGAACCAAACAAAACAGGAACAGAACATAAAAGACGGCTGAATATTTAGTCACACTAATCAAACGTAAGCCACACACAGGTCGCGATCTTAGTCAAGTTTACGCATTGTTATATGGGGAGAGAGACAATGTCAGAAAATCCCACTATGAGTACAAGTGAAAACCACACATAGCAGCCTTGCGTCATCTGATACTTGAACTTTAGCTGAACAAACTGCAGTAAGAACACACAAAGGAGTTATGTTTACCATGACATATTTGAGGTTGACTTATTCTAAGATTTTTTCCAGAAATCAATAGTACTGTTATTTAACATGCCAGCACAATTACTTTTCTTTTTAACCTTTTTTATTCGACACTGCTGATAACGTTGCCTGAACGACTGTTTGTTCTTTGACAAATGGTCTGATTGTACTTAACTGTAGTGATGTATACCTACTCTTAATCTCTCCTCTACCTCCATCTCCTTCCTTTTTCTTCTAACCCAGTGATTCAACCTCAGGGTTGCAATTGTTGGAATTCAAATGGGGCTGCCTAATATGTCTAGTAATTGATTCAAATTCTGATTAAAGCCTGACTTGATTTGACTAAAGATGCTTTAACTGAAAATTAAAAAAATAATAATCTGACTAATGATAGGGATAAGATTTGTTGTTGTTGAATCTGTAGGTGGTCAATGTGGTTAATGAGATGCTTATTCTACAAAGCTGTTAAAGGAGGACATACAGACAGAAAATTCTTAATGAGCAGTGAGGTAATAAAAACAGAGCTGAGTTGCAAGATGTAAGATTAAACCACATGGTAAAGCCGAAGCCAGACCACCCACTACAGGAAACGAAGGAGGGCTGATAAAAGAGACCAACCCCAATGAATTGACCCGATTAGTGTCAGGTTGAGAACTGATGTAGTGGCCTGATTGTTTGGGCTGTTCAAGTCTTGATGCTGTTGATAGAGTTCTGCAAAATGACAATACAAAACTATATATTTATGAATATGCAACATAATGAATCATACCCTTACAGCTACTGCTGCTAGGCTTGGTAAAAAGCTACAAGCTCCCTGTTTGCACTTCTGCATATTTTTACAGCAGTACCTGCAGAGAGAACTAATCTACTAATGCAGCTTCAGCTGACCCACAATCATCCACCAGGGCCTAAAATAGAAACAAGGTAGAGTAGCCCTTCCCTGAATTAAAACTGTTTTGACTGAACACAATACACTATCTATGGTAATACACCATAAACCCCACACACACACACACACAACATTGAACACTAAACATTTTGCTTTATTCTGGACAAGGGCCTGTGGGTATTTACTCTTGACTGTACCACTTTTTAATATTCAAAAAGTCAAGAAAAATGCTGATTGCTGAGTTTGCAATACATTTGTGTACACTTACTGGTTTTCAGATTGCATAGGGCAGTGTATGCTGTATCCAGGCTGCTGAGAGAAAGATTCCCAAGATCCAGAGGATGCAAATAATGAACTCTGAAACACATGAACACGTTATTAAAAGCACAGAAAAAGACTCAAAAACACTTATCTCCAATGTAAAAATTATATAAAGCATACAAATGTTTTGCAAAATATCTTATGGTATTAGTCACTAGTTGAAGTTGAATATTAGAATGATACAGTGCTGATGCCAACATCTGGAAAGATAATGTCATATTGTACATACAATCTTCTTCTTCTTATTTTCTCAGTTTTCTTCACAACACATAACTAAAATGAACGACTCATAACACGCTACATACCTCCATGCTGGAGAACAAACTGTTGTCCAGCTGAGGGCCCTCTGGGTGCAGGTAATTCTCCCCATCCATGGCCAGCGGTGACGAGAGGGTGGACATTAGACCACAGCTTCACACATGACCACCAGCTGCCCCAGGCTACACACCGTCTGACTGCCACACACGCGCTGGCTTTGTCCTAGGGATTGGCTCTAATGAAGGTAGATGCTCTCCATGGCCTGAGGGATACAGTGATGATGGAGATGAAAAGAGAACGGGGGGAAAAAATGTAGTTTCATGTTAGTTACACAACATTTAGTCAGAAATACGCCAGCAAACAATTGCAAATGGGTAATGGAATAAAAGATTAATAATGATCATTTAAATAAACTTAAATAAGTGAGACTACAAAAGCTATACTATCTCTAAAATCAAACACAGAACTCTTTTCTCAAAGTATAAAATATTTGCAAAAGAACAGAAAAATAAAGGCACACCCTTACTTCCCAAGAACGTCCAAAAAACTAAATACAACAATATAAGCACTATAAGTTAACGAAACTAAAAACGAATCTCATTTGTCAGATAAAGCGTGAGGCTTCTATCGTACTGACTGACAGCCCTAATGAACTGCCTGTACTGTGGCAGCACTCAAGTTTCAACATTAATTAGAGAACCAGTTGAGTTCACCACAGGTGGCGCACACCATTCTAAAACTTTTGGAATGCACACGTGTTGAAACTCTAGACGAAAAGGGTGATTCACATTGGCTGAACTAAAAAGTACATTTGCAGAGCCTCAAAATATAATTGGGTGGTTAGCGTGCTGTTTAAATCACAAAGTGGTTTCTTTCTCTCTCTCTCTCTGTGTGTGTGTTTTACCACTCAGCAGTGTGACTGCAGTATAATGGTACATCTGAATGGTTTTATACATTTCTGTCTAAGGCAGATGTATTGCTAAAAAAAATGTAGTTCTGTCAAAAATGCCTTTAAGTGTCACATGTACCTGAGGCAATGCCAGGAGCCACCATTACAATGTGTTTGGATCGACATGAGTTCAGGTGACCATTAGCAAGATGTCAGCTAAGGCCATATAAACATAAAAAGAAGAAGAAAGAAATGGCCCGTTTTAGAGTGACTTGCAGTGTCAACAACACATGTTGTACTATTCCAATGGTGCATAATTCAGTCAACAACTAATAACTTCATAGTTCATCTACGCTCAGAAGCATCCCAACCACTTGAAAAGAAACTGCTTATGTAACACCATACAACTCCTATGGCTTTTTCTGGAAATTCATGCAAATACATGTCATTTCCTATGTATCTTACCTCAATGCCCTATCTATCATACCTTCTAACACACAGTAACAAAAGTCCCTGTTAACCCCAAACTGCATCCATTAAAACCAGATATCACCCTGCTACTCCTACACTGTGCACAGGAAGAGAAGGAACTTATAAAGTAAGCTTCCCTTGTGGAAGAGAGGCTTGGAGTTTTGGCAGGAAATAAGTTACAAAAATAATTAAAAGATTTAGCAGAACAGCTGCACCACATGGGATACAAGGACTTCTTTCAACCCAGATCTGCACCCACACATCAGATGTTTCAATAACGTGTGGCAGTTTAAAGGTCTGTGTGGCTTATTTTTAAATTTATAGAGTAAGAGAGAGGGGGCAGGGGGGTTTGGGGGAGAGAAGAGAGAAGGGAGAATCCTTTGTAGTGTAAAAGCACTCTCCCTACATGATCGTTTCTCCAACGCCCAATTAATTCAAAATAGTACTAAAATGTTTAAATTGTAGAAGAAAACCTACTACCTAAAAAGCAAATCAAAATTCCACGACTACCTGTTAAATCTCTGAGTTTGCAGTATATAATAGATAACCAGAGATGAAACAAAGTAAGAAACAGATTTTGCAACTACAGTATATGTGGCTCTCTCCAGGCCGATGGTTCTCGCTCGGTTCCATAAGCCACAAGTATCCGTCAGCAAGGCTGAGGTGTAAAGGCCAATCACCTCTGTTACAACAACACAAAATGTGTGCATTTTTTACATACTTTGCAAGCATGATGTGACAACAGAGACCTTAACTACAGTAGTATCGTGGTGGTGACCCTGACTGACCGCCAGCAGTGGCCAAAGCACATGGGGATGATCCAAGAAAGTGTGACTTCCTTCAGAGGCTTAGTCACGATATCTGCTCAGGAGGAAGACAGTCATGCTGTGTGGCATGTGTCATTTCAGTCACAACATTAAGTAACAGTAAGTGTTGTTTAGTAGTTTTTAGTAGAACCAGACTATTTCATAAGGACAATATGGATTTGATTTTGTGTTCAGAATGCCAAACTGAATTTAAATTTAGTGCATTGTGACTGTACGACTGCCTGACCCCAGCAAGCCATTGCACGGCCGAACACAAAGGAAGTACAGTGCTCCAGCAAGGAGTGCCCAGACGAAATGAAAGGTTGCATTTTAAAAGAATGAATGAAACAATTGAAGCTAAGGCTTGTACATGGTATCATTATTTAAGTGAAACATGGTATATGGTCAGTTCCTTAGTGTAGCAGTTAGCACGCCTGCCTTGTAAGCAGAGAGCAGAGAGTCCTGGGTTCAATTTCACAACCACATGCTTGGCGCCTGCTGGGGGCAGCCTGTTAACAGCATATCTGCTGCTAACACAAGAATTTCCCAAATATAGGATCAATATAGTTCAATTTTTATTTATTTTTTTATGTTAACTGCTAAAAGCTTATGTATGGTGATACAACTTTTCTTTTTTGGAGCTGCAATCATTTTAGTGGCACTGTGAGAAGATCAGTGCATGGAAATGACAAAAAACTAAAGGGAACTAGAGGCAAACCCTAGGAAGGCATATTAGATTTGAAAGAAATCATGTTTTGTATGAACAGTTTTGTCTGAGTAGCCACTTGAGGTGTTATTAAATGAATATACCTTATTGTGTCATTTTCCATTTTGTAATGTAAATGTCAACTTCTCTTCTATTCTTTCATGGCTGTTCTGGTTGTGACTGAAGAAATTAAAACAGCTGTACTGGAAATAAATTTGCATAGAGTGTAACAGTGCCAGAATGCACACCTATTTGCATGTTACACATTCCTGTTGTTGCATTGCTTTGTCCATACCCCCAAAACAACAATGGTTATTCTACACTGAAACTGACAGCACATTCATTTATTAATTAATCACCCTCATTGGCATTCAGTGATTAGGTTCAATTAGGTACACATAATGATTCTTTCTGCACCTGCCCCCTAAAGAAAATCAGCAATGGGAGTAAACCAGATAGAATAACAAACTGGGAAAGACCACATCACAGTGTAACTTAATTTCCTGTTGTATCATTAAATGAGACATGCAAACACATTTACCTTTAAGTGACTCTTATAGCTGCATTTCACCCACTTTAATATTTATCACAGAGGCTATTCGAGATGTAGCACTGAGTTCCAGGTACTGGTGATTTTAATTATGTGCTCTAAATGAGCAGCAGGGTTTCAACCTGTAAAGAAACAACACTTAATCTCCATTACAACATCATTACAGCACTCCAAGTGGCAATACAGCACCGTTTTATGAGTTTCCCTGCGTATACAAACGCTAGCCAAATGAGACAAAAAGTAATTTGTCCACTAAACTTAATAAATCTCTTGTCGCTCAGTATACGACTGAGGGGAGCTCCAAAAGTATGTTGGTGAAATGTTAGGAGAGATCAAGTAACAAAAGGAATCAAAGTTCAGAGCAGTGTGGAATGGAACAGTGGTCTGGTTCAGTGAGATTGATGAAACAGGAAAATATCACAATACCTATTTCACAAACGTTTAAAGAAATTAATTTAAGGAGCTGGCCCTTCTACTCTGCAGGTACAGATAAACAGCTAATTAATAATATTTTCTTTTTTTTCCCAATTACTAAACTGCAGCACCGCTCAACACTAGTCCTTATGCCCATGTTTTTACCTGACGCTTGTTTGCAGTGGCTGTTCTCTCTCACCCAGTCTGATTCTGTTGCTGATTAGAAGCAGTTGGTTTTCTTTTCGAATCACCACCTTCAACAAATCATTCACTCATTCAAGTCACAACACCAGGCAAAGGCAATATCAGGGACATGTTTCACAAGCAGGACCTAGGGAATGACATTTTAACAACTGATGATGTCAGACATATATATTTTTTAAATGGATATTTAATAAACCTGTATCTTAAAGACTGTATCTGAAAAACGTCCTTTAGGGTTTGGTAGAAATTTTGCCCCTTTACCCCTTTGCGATGTTCAAATCGAGACAGTGCTCTATTCCTCTCAGACTGACCTCACTTCTCTGGCAGGCGTGAGAATATTGCACCACATGCACAGTCTGTCTCTGGGAGCCTGTCTCTGTCTGTCTGTCTTTCCACTTTGCTATGCTAAGTTCAATTCAGTACATCTGCCGGCTTTCCACATAATGTTAGTTTTCTTTTAACAAGATAATAAAAGATATGAAATAGAACTTCATTTAGTAGGACAAAAAACTACATAGGGTATTAGAAGAATACCCTAGAAGAACAGAACAGAAACAAAAAAAAAAAAAACAGACAGAACAGAAACAAACAAAAAAAAAAACAGCGTCTTCACAGTCCATTTATGACCCGTTACAGTACAAATGGCATAATGCTGACCACAGCCAAATACGTAAACTTGCCAAGCTCAAACATCAGTGACACCTCTAACCACTGTGAGTGATGAGTACTGTCATAGCACAGTATCAGACACACAGCCACTTTTATATTTCTAATAAGTTGTATGAAAACACCCTCAGTAGGTAGAAACCATTTTGGTTTTGTTCCCGTCTAAACTGAACTGTGAGCTGTTGTTCATCTAGCTGGCAAAACACAAATCTATTTCAACTTTCCCTTAACATAATTGAAACTGCTGTTTTTAGCATACATTAGAAGGGGGAAATAAAGGGGGAGTACTACTCAATCAAGTTTTTCTTAGAAGTGACAAAAGAAGAAATTATATATATTCATTCTCACAAACAGAAAACATCCAAGGCTCTACACGCTGGGGAATTATGGTAAAACCACATTTAATAGGAGTGTCAGAATGTTTGATCAGAAATACATTGGGCAATAGCACAACACTGTTGTAGGCCCTGCTGTGGTCCACTAGAGGTATGTGTTGAAAATTATACCACAGCACTTCATGCCATGGCTCAGCCTTCAAATTAGTATTGTCCCATAGATCCAGTCTAAGATGCTAAGTGATAAATTCAAACTAAATTAGTCATACCGAAATGTTCGGTACAGGACAATCAGTACAAATCGACACGTGTACCAGAACACATTCTACGTGTGTACATGTGACCATGTGTTTTCAAAGTGTCAAGTCAAGAGGAACCTTGGTAATACAGTGCTGCACAAAATCCAACCTACCCCCGAATGCTTTGTGACAGGACCCAATTGCTGCTCACCCGACTGTTCAGTTGTTAGCAGTTAATTAGCAGTTAGCACAGATGAGCCCTGTATGTTGATGATGTGTCTGTGGCAGGCCTCTGCAGCAAGCAGATCACAAGACACTGGCCAAGCCTTCCCTCAGCCCAGGTACATACCAAGCAGTGGCTTTTCTGTACCGTTACACTCCTACTTCACACACCTCAGTGTTTGCATACAATCATCTCATATTTCTCTCCTGGATGAACTCTGTTTTAACATGAGCTTTAGTTTTTTTTTCTCAGAAGAATTCTTTCACAGAAATACATAAGGCTTGAGAAGAATCATGGAAATTTAGACACTGGCATGTTTGTCTGCATTTCAATCATCTCTTACAAAGCTCTTATGTGGCTGGGGAAACATCCACATGCCTCCAGGTCTGACAGTTCTTGTGACATTGGATACTTAAAGGTCTGGTCTGTTTCTTGTGACAGAATATGCGACCATGGTATTCACCTTTTTATCGTTCAAAACATCCACGTTATTTTTAATACGTACAATATAGATGAATGAAAGCCAGATACAATTCTGAGAAAGGAAGAACTAAATCAAATGTATTACCATAGCCCAATCCCCCTCCTCCACTTCTTCACTCTCACTCTACTCAGCCCACAGGCCATAAATGAGATTTATACCTACCACCATTCGCAGAGGGGGGAAAGGGCTAGTAACTAAGAAGGAAAAAAAGAACCAGAGGGCAGAGAGCAAGGCATAGATCACTTTTGTCTGGGTTCAATCTATCTGACTCAAAACCCATCATCTCAAACAGTAAACCAGTAAAACAATCCTTGATTCTCAATTTTCTGACCCAAATACAAATTTTTAAAAAATAACCCTAATATTACCTTTATAGGAATGTCATAGTATATACATGTCATTATGTGGTATTCTGAATTAGTCATATGTTTGCGTACCTGTCCCATAACCGTTTAACACAAAACCAACTGTCAAGTGTGTTTTGATTGTCAGAGCAGGGCCAACACCTGACACATCTTGAGACAAAGTGAGGAATTAGAAATCCACAGCAAAATCGTGCAGACTATGATTCGTGAACATGCAAAACCAAACAAAAGGCACAGTTGAGAAATAATCCTCAGTGTTCTGGACCTGAACCATGAGTGTCCCAGTAAAATAGGACACTCAGTAAAATGGGACACTCATCTGTCTTATGCAAGCTATAATTATAGGGGTGATATGTGCACTTTTGTTCTGAAACCTTACAAGGAATGAGTATGCTTTAAAATAAACAGATGTCTGATTGTTAAGGTTGTCGTTCCTACCAAGCTCTGTTCAACGTATTCTTAACAAAAGTTGTGGAAGCATATAACAAAAAATAAAAGAGCAGCAGTGGTTTTTCCAAGTATCCCCTTCAAATGTATCCAATTTTAACAGCAGTTTCATTCCTACTGACGGTGTACTAGAAAAGTGAGAAAAACTAAAGGTACAGTCAGTGAGTGGGTTACTCAAGCTGTGACAATACTCCAGCTCTTCATTCATTTCAGTGAGTAAAGTTTCCTTTAACCATGAATGGAAATAACATAATTAAAAAATAGCTTGCCACCATGACAACCTCTTGTGACAAGACTTACACTGTGCTTAGCTGGTCATAGCTGCAGGAAACAGACTCCCTGGAAATGAAATAGTCAAAATGACCAAATAGAAAAAGACCTAGAGGGGACAACTTTTGAGAGCTGTTATTATTTCCGTCTAGTTACTCCTCTTGTTTTTGACTAACAAAATTCAGCAGAAAGGGTACTTGATCAATGTGGACTCACGCCAAAAAACTGGCGTATGACACCAAGGTTATGAAAGGTACATCTTTGGATTTTTGTAAAAGACCATCTCCTTTCTACCCACATTGACCACTTGCACAAGAAAGATAATAATAACACTGGGAACATTGCCATGCCACTATACATACACACACGGCATGGCTGATTGAAATAATTACAATTAAGCGGATGTTCTTCAATTATCCATACATTAAAGAAAAAACACTTCCTTACAAGTGTTTTAACAGATATGTAACTACTGCGAAACGTCGCACGATTTAAATGTTGATTATTTAAAATCTTATTAGAATCTAATCTAACCTAATTAGTTCGTTAAAGTTCTGCGGTTCGACAAACTTTGTATACATCGCTAATTTGCGAATATCCCTAAGGGTTTTTTATAATCATTTCTTAATCAAATACGATTTTCGTGCATTTTTGTCAGGATTGAGAAACGAGTATCTATGTCTTTTTGAGGGTAATACAAGCTACCGTGAGTTTTAGCTAACTCCTAGGTGTCTTTGTATGTCAATGTTCTGTCCTGGCTCTATTATACAAATCACATTGAGCGATATGTTTCTTTTAAGTCAAAAGTCACGTAAAAACTTTAGATATGTCATCGTAGACTTTTCACGACAACTGTAGCTTGGTGTGTGTGTGTAAGTTGTAAGAAATACATCGGTCTCTGGGTCAGTGCAGCACAAAGGAAAACAGCCAAAGATCTACATTACAGTGCGGCTACTGTTAGCCCGTCCGAAGACACACCGAAAATCAAAATATGTTTGCAATACAAATACCCAAATGGCATTTTCCTATTCATTATGTGGGAATGTTAAGCAATGATCATGGAATGTGAACTCTACCAAGAATTAAGAGATGGTTTGAAACACAAGCCGTACTTTTATTGCCGACTGTGCTAGCAAGGTTAGCATAGCTCGTATCATTTTCTAACTGGGTACGTTCGTTTTTGTATAATGTATGCAAAGGTTTAAAGGGCTGACGTGACAATTTCGTTTGTTCTGGGATAATATGAGTCTCAGATAAACTGTACCGGGCTCTAATATTAAAGATTTGAATAGGGTTTTCATCATTCCATTCTATAAAACAGTATGATTTATTTTTCGCTCAGCTTTAAAACCAAGAGGTTAGCTGCTCTAAGCTGACGGCTTCTAACTTTTTAAGTAGAGTTAGCTAACCTATGAATTACTGTAACAATGGACCGATTGTTTAAACATTACGTTTTATAAAGTACGGTGCGCTTCGTTATTTATTGTTATCTTACAATTTAAAATGGGACGTACAATTTGATAAGGTTTTCCTGAAAAGAGCAGCTCTGGAAACGCTCTACGCCGTCGTAGAAATCATGCGCGTCTAGGAGAGGCAGCACAGATCGCATCTCGTTTGAAGACGAGAAAACTGTCGTATTTCGAGGATTTTTCCATAATAACCCCAAAATACACTCACCGTTGATGCGTTTCTTATTGCCAAAGCCAAACCCCAACCACTCAGGCAGATAGCCACCGAAAGCTCACGCCAACGAAGGGGGGATTTGGAAATTTATCCAACTTATTCTTCGTAGTTGTTTGCTCCACTTCCTGATTGAGACGGTGCCATTTTGAACATCGAAAAAATGTTTCCGCCGTTGTCGTCACACGCACTAGCGCTTGTTGCAGCCGAAAGCATCTTGGGCCAACTAGTTTAATATACAGAGAGATCTTTGTTTCCCGATATAGTTTCAACTGAAGGTCATGAATGTTGACGTGTCTTATGTATTTGACAAACAAAAATGTTCCTAGCCATAATGTTAAAAATGTAATTTGTTGTAGAATGTGTGTCGTTATAATAGACAATACAGTGCACCGAATTTAGTAATATAGTGTACACAGAAAAAATAAAAATGCTTTATGTGTTTGTAGTGTATGATATAGTTGTGGACATTTTAATTTGTTTTGACGCATTTCCTTAGTACATTTATGAACAACAATTTACTTTACACACGTTTCTTAACCAACTACCTTTATTTCAATGGCTCAACATATTTTAGAAATATTTATCCGAATAATAATTAAAATAAATAATATGAAAAGAATGTGCTTTCATAAAGACATGCAATGATTATTCCCTACTGTTTGCAATCACTAAGTTCTCCCTCCTCTGCAATGGTAGTGTATTGCAAATATGGTTGTAATGCTCTTGTTGTTGTACAAGGTCGCACAACAATATTAAAATTGGAAACATTGTCCATGAGTAAAAGTAGATAGTTATTATCGATGGTGATTTTACGTTCTCTTTTTATAGGCTTATGTTTCCATTATTTTGTTGGGCGCCCTCTAGGTGTAAAACATTTTCAAGTGGATCATACTCTGTGTGGCAGTAATGCAACTCGACTCTGCTGAGTTTCCGTTAAGGCCCAAAGAAGAAGTATGGGTGTTAGCGGGGTAGCCTAGCATAGCTTATCTTTAGCGAACAATTGTAAACCATTAACCTAAATGAGTGTCAATATATTTTGCAGTGTATCTAATTCAAAGATGTACGAGGATAGAAATGCAACTGTAAATTCTTGAAATTCGAAAATTGTGTTTAAAATGCAGTGCAAAGTGAATATATTGCTCTCCTCTCTGGGCCCGAAGCTTAGCATGTGGTCATAAACAGAGATGGTGAATATTTTGGGCAAAGTAGATAGAGCTGTCAGTTAGGACGTAAAAAAAAACACCCCAGAGTAATCCTTACTGGAGGCACTATAGGCAGAAGCGGTTGGTATTAACAGTAATTGAGAAAGGAGACCGAGTGTCTGCTGTGGTGAGACGAAAACAATAGAAAAAAAAAACACACTTCTATGAGGCTGGCCCGACTTAAATAGTAGTGTGCTGCATTACAGTGGCAGTACACTCGAAAGGAAGAAAAACACATCTATGACAACGTTACTAAATAATATTGAAATAGAAAAGTAAACAACTCAGCACCCCCCCAACCACTAACATTTATTGTGGAATATTCTTTGCACTCAGATTTACAGATTTAACATTATAGGTGACTACAACAAAATATGACAAACACACTGTATATTCCATTTATCTTTTTCAGTATAAAAGGCAAAAAGAAAACGGAAAGATTCAATAAAGAAAAACAGACTAGAGATCAAACCGTCTTTACCCAGCACCTCACTGTCAAATTTCTCACTTCAACAATATATAAGTGTCTGCTGGTACTCTGTTATTCCTGAATTCTGTCTTTTGAATCAATGACCCTCCATTTACAGGCCCAATCCTTTAACCAGTAAGCCGCAGGCTGCACAATGAGGTTAGAGCAAGAAAAATCAAAACAATGAAAAAAAAAAAACCCACACAGGCTTTAGTGTACTAAGGTGTTATTATAAATATCTAAGAAAAAAAATTAAGAATCTTTACAATACCCTTTACTTAAAAAAGTAAAGGGTATTGTGTATATTGACCATATATCTGTGTAAATCTTCAAATGACAGGAATTGTGTGAAAAAGTATATTCAATTTTGGAAGACCAAAAAACAGACCATGGTTGTACGTTCCTCCAGCAGGTTTCATTTCAGCGTCCACTACCTTATTGAACCAGCAATCTGGCAGAGCTCCAGTTGTTTCCAGCAAACACACACAGCTCCTGCCTTCCTGGTATAACAGTCCACTTTTTTCCCAACAAGGGTAGATTGTGGGAAGCTGGAGCAGTGTGTGTGTTTGCTGATATTTTTTTAAGAAATCTATTATAAGTGGGAATTATTGCATTGTTACAGATTTTATAGGACCAAGAAATAGAAAGGGCAACCAAAATCGCCCTTTATGGGCAGAGCTTCACTGTTGTCTTCCTGGGAAGGGAGGCTAAAGATATGAGCTGTAGATAAGGTTAGGTTTGTTATTCGTCAATGTTAATAAAATAGAATCTGATGAACACTATGTACAAGCAGAGGTGTGCATGCATTTGCAGCATCAATGATATACAGCTGCCGTAACAGTGACAGATACAGGGATGATTGTAGTTTAATTAAATCTCTTTGGTAGTTTTGTTACGTTTTATAACCAGTTTACATTTTTCATGCATCAACGAACATAATAAAAAGTGTTGTATCAGCTCTTAAAACAACGCAAACGTAAAGACTATAGCTGTTATATGTCAAGACTGAATCAAAATTTTCATCCATTGGTACAAATGAAATGTCTCTTAAGTTTGACTCTGGCGCCCTCTAGTGGAATTAATCTACAAACGGTTTACAGAGAAACGGGGAAATTAAACAGAGACTGACGTAGTGACTAGACTAAAATCCTGTGTATAGCAATAAAACCAAAAATATCCATTGCAAAAATATAATTGGGTCAATTCTTAACATAGCCTACAAGTGCAATAAGATGATCAAAATTATTTCATGTAAGTTTAAATGAGTTTGAGGGAAAAAAAAATCTGAATTCACATTTTGTGGCCCTTAGTGTAATTCAAACACGTTCACTTAATACCTATTTAAATGTTATATATGTACATGCATTGAATATTTCTATGTGAAATATATAAAGACAAAAGTTAATTTTAAAAATAAAGTTGAATGTAGTTGTACTTTCTATAATGACCTAAATCTCTGACACAACCAAACTGAAACTAACTTTTCTCTCTAAATCATTATTTCCAACTGTGAAAGCCCTGTCTGCTGCAGGCCATTTGTGATTTTATTAATCCGTGAAAAGCGTTGTCTGACAGTGAGAGGCTTATCTCTTTCATTTCCATTTCATTAAAAATTGTACATTTGACTGAGATTTTATTCTTAGATATTCCTGGAATATCACTCAAAAAGTTAATCGTAGCCATTTAGGTTTGGTGTCATTCCAGTTTTATTATAATTCTGTTATCAGTACGGTTTTATGCCAGTGCAATACAATTTCAACAATTTTATATTCATAGCATAATATTTTTTATTTATTGTAATTATTATTCGGATTGTTGGATATATATTTGCTGTTACATAGATGTGTACAGCACCATTTTATTTATTATATCGTCTTTTTTTCCACAAACTTATGCTAGAGCAACGAGATTTCGTTCTGGTGAGCCCTGCAAATGTAAACCTCACTGATAAATAAAGATGGTCTGAGTCCAAATGTCTGAGTTACCGGTACTTTTGCCGACCACGCTGATCGTCTTTTGACCGCTAGAGGGCACGATAGGCCAAAAAGTCTCGGATAGTTCCATTTTATTGGATCGTAAATCCTCAACGATTTTGAGTTCTGCTAACCTAATAAATTTAATTTTCAGGATGAATTTGCTGACAGTATAAACTGTTTACAAGATTAAACCTGTCATTTATTACAAAAACAAAATAAAAGATAGGGCGCGTGAAAACTCAATGTAGAATAAGCAGTGATGATAATCCCATATAATTTTTAATTACTTTTGCCTGTCAGGGTGCATTTTCTTTGGCGTATTTTCTTTGGTATGAGTGTTCATTGTGATATTAACATTAATTTATTACAGTTGAGCCAAATGGTTAAAAACAGTGGTAAAATACACTCTTGCCCTCACACAATGTATTTCTCATTTCTGGCAGATGTTATCCTTTCCCACAGAGAATATCTCTGCTCTCTCTTTTTTGAATGCCTGCCCCCTGACAATCAATACGGACCACACAGACGAGCGTGATGAATTGCTCTTGACACACAATATGCCTCATTCTCCTCCACTCTGCAAACAAACAGCAGTGTGTGCATAAATCTTCCTGGAGTGTCGAAATGAAGAAGCAGCTCGGGAGCATCACTTTGCTCTCACCACATTTATATTTCCTCTGCGAGGACACTGTGGTGAGTTTCCCGAGGCTGCAATCTTGTTAACTGTTCGATGCATTGAGCACATTCATCTTTTCCACTGCAAAGCATTGTTAACCTCTGACCAACCAACACAGAAAGTAGTGTGGATGTAACAGGGTCTTAGCTTACTGCAGCTCTCACCCCTGTTCACATGATTGATTAAACTTTTGTAAAACAGGATTTTCTTGGACCCTTTGTGCGCTAACAACCACAAGAACCACAGGAGCGATGAATAATGTACCGCCTAACCTGAGTTTAACGGTGATCTCGGCGCTGAACCTAGACAGGAGAAGAATGTATTATTAATTTCACAACTGCATAACAGGTCTTTAAAAAGGCACTGACAAACTGATGCAGTGCTGTAGTACAGGACGCCCACGCGGAATAACTCACCCAATGTGTATGTATATTTATAAATATATGTTTATTTTTTTGTGTAGTTTGTACAGTAGTAGTAATCTTATGTATGAACAATATTATATTGTGCTATACAGCTAAATTCAGTTCTGCAACATATACTGTATTTATCAAGTACGTTAAGTTTATATAGAGTAAATATATATTGTAACAACTTGATTGTTGGCAGATCACCTTAGCCCGTGTGTGAATGATACACTATCCTGATCAGTAGACCAGTGATGGACTGGTTTACTGGTCCACGGTTTACCTGCCCGTGTCTGGAGTCTGGGGTTGGTTCAAACTCCCACCACGATGCTGCATAGGATTGAGTGTTCATTAATTAAAGCAGTTTTGTTGTGTTAGCAATTTTGGTACATCAAGGTTTTTTAAAAGTGCAGAGGCGCAGGCTTTAAAAGCATCACTTCCTCGTTATCATAAAGTGATTTGTATTCAAACGCATTCTTATTTTTATGTGATTTTTGGGCATTTAAAAAAATAAAATAAAATTGCATTGCAGGGAAAACAAAACCACTTCAACACTCTTTATGGGGGAGCGGGGCAGGAGGTGTAAAAGGCTTTTCAGCAGTTCTTGAAGGGCGTAAAAAGTGGGAAGGAAAATCTTTACAAGCCAAACTCTGTTTACTGGAAATATGCCCCTAAGACAATGTGGTGATGTGCAGCATTTGTTGCTAATTGAATTTGGACAATTTGGATAATTGCACCATTACAGAAAATATGGTTGTTTCCATCCGGCGTCATGCAGACAAAGGAATGGGCTGCATTATAACTTACATTTCAAAACCAAGAGTCGAAAATTCAGCCTTTGGCTTATCCCTGTTTATATCCAAAGAGACTAATACTTTTTTACGTACAGCGCTTTGAATGTGTGTACTTACTGTTTACCGTTTCTACAAATAAAGTTAACAGTATTGAGTTATTTTTCCTATATCTTAACATCCGTTTGTTCTGGCCTGGTCTTTTGGCCGGATCATTGCCTTGGAAGATGGCATGTGAGCCCCGTCTTCTATTCCCTCATTGAGCAGTCCTGCAATGATGAGCTTTAATCAAGTGAACATCTGCACTGCCGTGTACCATCAGTGTCACAGTTCAGGCTGCCAACAATACACCCACGAGCCCCGTGCTGAGCCTGCTGTCACAAATACACAGAACAAAGCAGAAATATGAACTGGCTGGCTTTACAACGCGAGTGTGAAAAGATCAAGTTCTTTCCACATTACTCTGTTTTCCAGTCTGCTGTTCACTGAAGTGACCCGTGATCTTTCCACTGTGCGCTGGACTTGTCTGTTTTACAGATGTTTTTATGATCTTTTATCTTTCACGGCTCAGGCTTACCTATTTAAATCCACCCAGACTAGACAGGGGATGGTGAGAAGACAGCAGGTAAATCCCGTCTCTCTGAGTTCACACATTTGTTTCTCAACCGTTCCTCGCAGGTCATCGTTTGATATGTATCAGGGCTTTTTTAGAATTTGTCACACTTTGAGTGACCCTGTCCATTGTTAGTCTCTCTGTCTCCTCCATCAACAGTATAAACAAGATACTTTACAGTATCTTTGAGTAGCAGTCTCCCACCTTCTACCCAGGACCGTTCGGCCAATACCAGTACTGACCACTGAAGGATCGTTCAAGGATCAGAACATTTTCAAAATTTACTGATAACTGATCCATACAGCTACATGCATTTAATCATTTCTGCAACATATAATGGGTTAATCAAGTATGTTAAGTATGTTACTAAACAGTAAGGGTCAGTAAATCTTCAAAATAAATCTTTTAGACTTCTGAAAAATGTATTATTATGAAAAGATGCAGGTTTGTCTTAAAATAAAAAAGCAAGTAAATAATTACTTTTTTAAAATGATCAAATAGCCCACAGGTTGAGAACCTCCTTAGAGTCTACCTTTATATATTCAAATAAAAATAGCCTTTTTGTCCAATGTCAGAGTAAAACTTATTTAATTTATTTTCAGC
>NC_024308.1:18147882-18241265 GCF_000523025.1 Cynoglossus semilaevis | reverse complement strand
ACTTTAGAGACTGTTATATTGTCACCCGCCTCTTTTTTTAGCTAAAGATTCATAAAGGATGATGGTTTCTTTTTGAGATGTTCTGGTGAGCAGTGGTTGATCTGCCTTTGTCCCCTTTATCTTCCTGCCGCCTTTGACTGTCTTTTTTTTATACTGATTGGTCGATAGTTTATTCAAAGACCTTTTCAAGCGGCAGTCAGGACACAATTGTGAGTCATTGATCGGTCAGACTCGCTGCATGTTGCCAACTTGATAAAGCTAATCTCCTACCCAAAGACCCCCACCAGCATCTCAGTCGGTGGGAAGATGCCTTTGCGAATAAGCAGGTGTCACTTTATTGCACTTGCAATTGTTTTTCTTCAATTACAAATTGATTCTTGTCTGATGACATGACGACCACAATCAACTATAAAACAAAGGGCTTTCAGACACCACTGAACTTAACAGAAGAATCTTAGGACAGCTGGGCTGTCTTCATCACTGGTCAACTGTTGTGTAGTTAATCTGCAGTTACAAGTGCTGACCCTGGAGCTTGACTGAAGTGGCTTCCCTTTTGTACCCACTCATTAAACACTCTCAGCATGAGTGATATGGTGCTCACACTGATATTTTATCCTTGACTTCACCAAAAGTCATAATCACTTCATGAAATGGACGGTCATGTTACTCATCACTGACAACAGGCGCTCTTGGAGGACGAACAGTCCCAGTTGTGCATTAAATCAAAACAATTTCAAAGTGACGGTACAGTGGAATTCTTCTTATATTACGCTGACGCAGCTACACGATCAGAGGATCTCTGTCAGTCCGTCCTGGACAATAGAACTGTTGCGTTCTCCTTCATCTTTTAATCCAGTACGTCAACATAAACTTGAATATCTATATATAAAACTAAAAAAAATAATTCATTAGTTTTTTAAAATTAATCTTCTGACATGAAAAGGCGTGAAATTGATCATATTATATGTCATTACTGCAATGACAACAACATCAGGCTTCAACATTCATTATTTATCATCATTATTTATTCATAAAACAGCATTTCATCGACTGTGGTGAGAAAATGTCAATAAACACTTATAATGCACCTTAGGTTGGGGTCTCACCATGGAAACATTAGGATTCAGTGAGTTTACCTAGGCCACAGGCAGACATAATGGCATTGTAACTTTACCCACGATGCAATGGTCCATCTGGACTGCCCTACACAAAAAAACAATAATATATCAACCCACACATCAGCCCACGCTGTGCACACTTTTACTCCACTGTTTCTCGAGTCCTTCTCTTTGTTTCTGCCTAGTTTCTTCAGCATGTTGATCTTTAGAGTTTAACTGTTTTTATCCAATTCTAGTCTGCATATTAGATCGTGCCGTTACGACTAAACTAGTACTAACAAAAGCAGGCATAGTAGAACTGCTACATGTGAGCGTTTGATGTATTGAGAAACAACATCATTTTAAGTCAGGTGTGTGTTCTATAAAAATGAAAAACCACTCTGTCAGACTGTAATAAGGAAGTCATTGAAGTGCAACTGAGGTTTGCAGCGAGACCAAAAAGTCCATGAACCTTTTCTTTAAAAAGGACTGTTGCTGCATAAAGATGTCAGTCCTGAGGAATGACACTGTCGTCTGGAGAGTGAGAACTGACAGGAGTCAGAGAACACCGTGAAGGACAGTGACACGTTTACAGACAAGGAATGGACAAAAACAGGGCAAGGAACGAACCGCGGTGACAGAGGGGAACGGCAGTGTGTAGAGTATTTTCATTGCCACTACCAAATACAGAGTACTGAAACCGATGACCTGCTGCTATTACAGTGTCCACCTACTGTTTTAACCCGGTCTGGTCCTTTATTTGTCTCCAATGCCAGCACTGTTATTGTCACTGCTTTTACTACTTCGCTTTGCTTTTTTAGGTGACGCCATTAAAATGCTTTCTTTAGGGTTAGGGTTAATGTGATGTAATGTAACTGCAGTTACGTTCGTATACTGCAGGTACATGTACACATAACTACAATATACAACACACAAATTAGTTTCAGCCAGTGAAAAGACCAGACCATGTTCTGTTGAGGAAGATAGAGGTGAACATTTGTGTATTCAGATAAAGCCTACGAGAACAACAGTAAACATCTCTTCCCATTTCCACTCCATCAGCTCCTTTATTAATAATTATCCCCTGTACTTTGCTAAGCAACAGGCCAACACACAGAGATAGATGGAGAGAGAGAGAGAGAGAGAGGGTGGGGGGTGCAAACTCATTTCCTTTTCACACTCAGCAGCTTTTTCATGCTGAACTGAGGCTTCGCCTCTGCCTGCACATGCTTGCGGTGCATTCTGTGAGCATGGGAAAAGCTTTAAATCAAATGTGGCGGCTCCACACAGCTCCTAATCCCATGACGGGAGTCACAGGACAGTCCTGCCATTAATCTCTGCCCTGCATGTAGTCACAAGAAGAGCTGCAAATGGGAGAAATACGGCTTTACGTGAAGTTTGATCCTATAAAATACAATCCTCGTGCCCAATAAACTGATAAGAAAGCTTACACAACATAACAGCATAACAGACAAAACAGTTGTCGGGTAGGCAGGAAACTGGCGCTAGTTGGGGATGATAGCATTTCCGCAGCACACTTTAGTAATGTGGCTTTTCACATTATTTCTATTACCCACAAACCGCTTTTATGATTTTACCCTTTTAATCACGTCGGTCCTTTATATTGAAAAGAATACGACGTCAACTTTGCGTGTCGTCATAACTGCCAACGATCTGAAGTGTTAAAAGTTGTCACCCTGGAATTTTTATGCGTTCGCAAAATAAAGTTCCCAGTAATCAACATTTATTTCCCGTTGGCTGCGTCGTACGCCAGTGGTTCTGTGATGCTTTACAGCGAAACTATCTCGAACCGTAAAAGCTATTGTAAATGCAACAGATCACTGCAGCAACTGCAGCAGATGATGCACTCATTAATGGAACTTCATTTCTTTTTAACCAACAGATGTCATTTGTTACCACTGCATGAATGAATTGGATTTTGACAAACACCCATATGATGTCTTATAGGGGTTTTAAGCAGAGGTGGAAAAAGTACTAAAAATGTAACTAAGTAAAAGTAGCTTTATTTGTATTAAATTCTACTAAAGTAAGAGTAAAACTACCCATCTAAAAATCTACTCGGGTAAAAAAAAAAAACATTTTTAACTTACTTACTTCAAAATACTTATAATGAAATAAACGCATAAGTTGAGAATTCTACGATCCATACTGCAAAATTCAAGCCACTAAAGGACACTTAAGTTGTGACAGTTACAGCTCTGTCCACCGGGCCAGGCACATTTTGCATGCACTGATGAAGTTACTGCCTCGTTTGCATTTGAAAACAAAGAGTTGGCTGAGATATGGCCAAAGATTTCCTTCTCTTTCGGAGTCCTCTGCTCCACAGGAGCTCTCTGCTTGGCAATCCTCAAGCTCCAGTTTTTCTTTGGCACCAGCCACCATCCAACGACAGGAAAGAGTCTGTCCCCAAGTCAACGATATCTGGCTACAATAAAATAGTGGGATATCTGAGCATGCACGGTAAGCAACAAGTCAGTAACAAGATCACGGTCATTCAAGTTCTTTTCAAATGTAGCAAACTAAAATACTTCAGTCAAAATATACTAAAGTGAAAATACATATTCCCGAAACTACTTAAAAATGTACAAATGATTCACAAAAAACACTCAATTACAGTAACTTGAGTAAATGTAATTTGTTACTTTCCACCTTTGTTTTTTAGTGATACGTTTAAATACATTAGGACCAGAAGTTACCAGAGAACATGTTATAATATACAAGGTTGCAGGAACCACAAGCCTGCATTCCAATAGAAAAATGTTAATATAAAAAATTCTTGGCACAGCATGAAAAAGTGCTCCGACCACACACACTGGTCACGATATTGGTAAATAGGACAGAGCAGCCTGCAGGTCATATAAAAACTGTGTCACCAGCTGGTTCCTCTGAAATATTTGCTATAATTCACAACGATCTCGGCATGCAGCGAACTTTAGACAGCTACACAGGATACACCAGTTGTGGCCTACACAACTGGGCAGTATTCTGTGTGCACGCACTGTGGCACTGATGATTTATGTAGACCTGGTTTCACCTACTGTATGTTACCCTTACACAACGTCTGGATGAAAAACCCATTCATGTTTCTTAAACTCAAAGACATAGACAAATCTTCATCCAAATCAGGGCAACAAAAGACAACTTTCCAGTGCAACACAAATAGAACATGTACAGGGGTCCTCAGATTATGTCAGAGATCCGTTTCTGGGGTGCGACAAAACTCAATTTTCGCCTTAAGTTGGAACTCACATTCTGTGCATCATTACCTATCTATGAAATAAAAAAATCAGAAGAGTCTGACTTAAACTTGGGAGCCAACCCCCCCCCAAAAGAAAACAACACAAATGAAAGAAAACAAAAGTAACACAATCCAATGTATTGCGTATGACGTAAACAAAGGTGTTTTGAAAGTATTGATTTTAAAATGTTTTAATGTTTCCCACATCTATATATATTTTATTCTTTTAAAAATTTTATTTTTTTGCCTGAAAACCACATTACATATATATCATAACTGAGTAAGTTTAGTATGTTTTAACCTTTTGGAAAATAGGTTCTACAGAATCACGGCGAGGTAAATACTTTGATAAAATAAAATATCTGGTAATTATAAAATGGAAATCTAGGCAATTTCGCAATTTCTTAAAACCCAAACCAATTGGTTTACTTCCTTATCACATCTCTCTGCACCACAAAGCTTTTAGAGTGATTAGAAAACTTGAATTTGTACTGACACTGTCACAATTGAAAACTGCACGCACTGTTATTCGCCTTTTAATTACAATGGTGTTCTGTGTGAAAATGAATGAGGTGTCAATGCATCACCCACAGCAAAGAGTGACTGTCAAAGCACCAAGTCACTCTGACAGGCGTCATCATCACAGAGATAACAGAGTCTGCGTGCAGTCAATATATCGTCTGAACAGTACATCCACAACTTGCACAGTCAAATGTTGCTGCGTCACTGGAGGACTGCAGGACCCACAAACACTAGTGGTTCCCCTGCAGTGTGAGAGATCAGTGATGGGACTGAAAACAGAGAGACGGGGAGAGGGAGCAGGACAGAGTAAAGAGGAGCAGAGGGGGCGAGAGCTGCCGTAGAACAACATTTAGCCCGGCTGAGGAGTTTGAACAGTACACAGCCGCACATCTGCTTCATCCTGACATACACCCTGATGTGGTAACCATGGTAAGTTCACTTCTGCACTCGAGTATTTCCACTTCGTCCTGCAGCTCTCTGTGCTGCACGAGAACTGCAGTCAGTCATGGTCACTGGACTCACCTTGAGAATAATGGTGCACCAGAGCCTTTATGTGGAGAACGTATATATGTGGACTAGCTCTTTCTGTGACTCACCGGGGCCTTTCTTCATGTTCAAATGTTACGTACTGCTGCAGTGCTGCTTTATGCCAGGCAATTAGTCATAGACGCCACTGAAAAGCATGAAGCGTAAGAATACCCACTGGACTGTTTCATATTGTTGTTTAGTACAATTTTATTCCAGCACCAAAAACGTGCTTGCGTGGAAAATTTGCATTTAACAGTGGGCTGTAGCCATTATTCATAACATGTAGTACATGACAGGGATAATGTAAATATGATCGGTAACCATGCATATGATCATGTGAGGGTTCAACTCAAGGTCGTGGTAGTTGGCCATACTGTGTGTGATACGCACGTTCCCTCCTTGTCATTACGTAGGTTGGACAGAAAAGCGTTGGAGTTTACTGAGATAGTAAATAGAACACGGTTGGGCAGTTAAGGGTGAATAATTTCGTCTGTTGTCATTCCCATAACCCGGTGGTGAATCCAGCATGTACTGTGTCTCAAGGCCCCTGAGTCACTGCAGACCATTTCTATTGACTCTCTGTACAAATAAATAACCAGTTTTTTAATTGACCAAACTCAGACTGGCTGTGCTTTTCGAACCAAAAAAACAATCACAGCTCTTACATTCAACTGGCGAGCATCTTTTGTATACTCAGATACTTTGTAGGGTCAGGGCTGAGAAAACAGTACGTGTAATGACTAACAACAAAACAACATGATATCACTGTCCTCTAAAACTATTTAACTCACAGTTTCTAGCACTGTTGACTACAGGTCAATGTAGTCGACATAACAAATGCTACAATTTGTTACTCTAACCCATACTCTTTCTTACTTTCTGATGACACCCTTCTCTTGATACAGGGTAGATGCATGGCTTCACAAACAGTGCATATTCATATGCTATTTTCTGAAATACCTGTAAAAGCTTCCACTTGTTTAATTTCTCTCTGTGATTTTTCTCCTCAGGCTTTTAAAAAAATGTCGTTTGCGGTTTTCATCCTGACCTGTGCTCTCTTAGAGAGCTCTCTGCTTGCCGGCTTAGAGAAAGAAAGAAGAAAAGTGGTTCATGTTCTTGGTAAGGACAAATAATGAAACATTTGTTCTTTTCAGAAAAATAAAGACGGACATTTTTAAATGCTGAAACACCACAGTCTTTTCAGGTCCATAAATTCTCTGAGCCTGATCCTTTCACTAAGGATAACTAAGATTACAGACTGCATTTACTCTTACCTAATGAAGGTTAACTATCATTTTAACAGAGACATAAAATGTCCCTTTGATGAAATTATCAATGTCAACTGTATGTATTCAGGGGACATTTTATTTGAATTGTCACCCTTGTCTGCTCTTTGATCTGTTTTGTTCTGGGTGTGTCATCTCCTCCACACAGCCTGGGTGGCTGCGTCACAGACATTTAACATCTCCACCTGTCAACACTTCTAGGTTTTAACAACCCATGGTGTCAGTGATGGCTGTTAACACACAAACAGAGCAGTAAAATGCTGTTCATTCTAACACCGGGGTGTTGCCTTTAGTGCTTGGTCCAAATCTTTTGATTGAACTAGATGCTTTGTTGTGGCTGCGGATACAGAAGTTAGCAAGAGCAGCGAGCCGTGACTGGACTAATTGCGGGCTGGCGTAAATAATAAGAGCTGCAGTTATCTGGTCAGAACAGCAGAAAACCGTGTACAGCTGCTCAATAAATGCTTTCAAAGTTTAACAAACTTAGTTGTGCATGTACTCCTGTGATGACAAGTATCTTTCCTCACACACACACTAATTAATGTGTTTTGTGAGCTCGTCACATAGACATGATGCATTCAATAACCCTTTGAACTAAACTTATTCACACTTACTCAAACCTTACCTAAAAACAATAGCAAAAATATTGTTCAGCCATATTCTACTGATCACGTGGGTACAGATCTGGGATCCAACGTTCGACCAACCAATTACTCAACCGGACAGCGAAACAACCAGCAAATGAATTATTATTACCATTATTTATATCTATTTTTCTTTCCCTTCTCCTCAGAGGATGAAACTGGGGCAGTGATCGTGCAGACAGCTCCAGGTAAGGTGGTGACGCACCGCGGTGGGTCCATCACTCTGCCGTGCAGATTCCATCATGAACCAGAAAACACTGACCCTGATCGCATCCGCATTAAATGGACCAAAGTGACAGACACGCTGCAGTTCCAGGACGTTTTTGTGGCACTCGGAAAGTAAATTCTCTGTCGGTCTGCACTGCTCACTCACACTGACTTACTAACTTGGTACAGAGTATTTGTGAACAGTACATGTGTGATGCTACCTTTGTCTATCTCTATGTTCATTAAGCACAAAAAAGAAGGGTCAAAGTCAACTGTAGTGCAGTTAACTTGATATGACAACACCTTATGTACCTGTACAATGCAGTAGATGGGATATGAGTCACCTGGTGACTGACAAACTCCAACAAATTTAAACCTGGAGTGCACTGAGCTTCAGTAACATCTGATGTAACTGTCAATCACTCACAAAAGAAATGTGTAAAAATATCTTCTTAGAAGAAAATGCTGCTGAGGCCAACAAGTAAACCAGGACTTTGGACAAGCAAGAAAAACGTTTATATATACTGTATATATTATACATATATCTTCATAGCTATCATTTTGGAAGAATACGCTCAACTAAAGTAATTGTCCCCAGGCAACAGCGTGTGTTTGGCCCATACCGTGGCCGAGTGTTTCTGGAACAAGCGGGACCAGGTGATGCATCAGTGATCATCCAAAACGTCACACTGGAGGACTATGGGCGCTACGAATGTGAAGTGACTGACGACATGGAGGATGACACTGGATTTGTTAACCTTGATCTGGAAGGTCAGTGTTTACATCCACCCAGAGATTTGGTTGAACCTGTTCCAACCCCACCTACAATTTTACAGCCATATGCTCATCACAAAGGTCTTTCTGTCAAATGCAGGGGTGGTGTTTCCATATTACCCCCGTGAGGGGCGCTATAAACTCAACTACCACCAGGCTGAAGACGCCTGCAAACAGCAAGATGCCATTTTGGCCTCACACTCCCAACTGCACAAGGTGACCTCTGAACATCACTGAAGTCAAATTTAATGAGCAAAACTTTATGTGGAGCTGAAATGTAATTGGACAGAAACTGTTCGGCTGAATGAAGCCTGACTTTAGGTGTAAGCTCATTAACATTGCAAGTGCATTCTAATGCTGCCAAAATACACTTGGTATAGCTAAGGCCAGAGTAATGGATTCCACAAGTGATAAAACACATCCTCTCTCTCTCTACCTAATAATGTCATTAATCCTTCACTTTGGCCACATTATCTCCCTCTGCAGGCCTGGCTGGAGGGACTCGACTGGTGTAACGCTGGATGGCTGGAAGACGGCTCAGTCCAGTACCCTGTATCTCATCCAAGAGCCCAGTGTGGACGCAAGGAAACGCCCGGAGTTCGCAACTACGGCTACAGGCACAAAGAGGATGAGCACTATGATGCTTTCTGTTTCACATCCAAGCTGAACGGTGAGAAACAGAGATACAACACACTGTGTGTGTGTGTGTGTGTGTGTGTGTGTGTGTGTGTGCATGCAGGGGTGTTCTTGTCAAGCCGCTGTGTGAAAATCACACACCTTTCACAAGATGCCAAAATGCAAATGTACAGCCAGTATCGTGTAGTATCTGTGGTATCCTGCGTCAGCAATTTGAAATGTTTATAAGATGAAAGTGAGACCTGCTCCTGAGATGCTGTGTGTCATGGCAGATAAACTACTGAGGCAATCTCTTACAACAGAAGCCAGAAGAAGATGGAGAAGCAGAATAACAAAATTGTCTGTTTCTGGGGAGATGATTTCCTTTTAAAAACAACAGGCATAAATAACTTAATTTATAACAAACGTAATAGATAGATAGATATATTGATCGATTGATATCTGTTATATGTTGGGAAAAGGTTTAGAAATAGATTTAAAAATAAAAAGATTATTATTTTACTACAGAACCAAAAACCAGTCGTAGTCCTGCACGGTGTTTGGTAGGAAAGCATTAAGCAGACAATCCTTTAATTTTTATTCTTCTTCTAACACATGATACTATTCCAGGTTGCGAGGGGAGTCAGGGTGCAGCCGGGACAGTTTGCATGTCCATCACAGGGCTAGAACCACTTACAACCGAATTCAAATATTGTTCAGTTAAAAGGGTCCAGATGACCTGAAGGTCAAATGAGAAGATGATTAAGGACTAGCTTTAGCCATCATGCCATGATGTAGTAAAAATGCTACTTTCTGTGACATTATCTATTAAAACAACATGTCGGACACCTTTAGTGATTCCTCATAATAGCCATTATCTTAATGGATGTGGGAAATCTGCTGTGGGCCACACCAGTGGGACCAGCAAATGTGAGACAATATTTGTCCTTTCTCAAAGCCACATAAACAAGTGCTAATCGATATCTTAGCCAAATACAACTCTGAGGTTTTGGACATGATTTCTGCGGTAGCAGCAGTGAAAGATTTTGTCTGAGGTAGATTTTTCATTCTTTTGGGACAAAGATCATTAGTGAAGTTTAGCAATTAGAACAAATCAGAAAACTATTTTTAATGGAGCCGCATGAGATTAAAGGGAATAATGGATGCTACAGTATAGAAGGGGAGTTAAGTTGGAGGACTGTCAACAGTCAGACAGAAAAATTAGCTTTTTTTTTTACAGCTTTTTTGTATGACTTAATATTCCAGGCACAAAGAGACAGAGAAGCAAGAAAACTGTGAAAACAGGCTTGTCTCCGGGGCTTTCCTCACAATGTTAAACTTAGTTTTCTCTCACTTTTTGTCACCATCTTAAAAACCAATCATCAACTTCTCCTCTCCTCTGTCCCCCCTTTTCTTGTTTTTTTACTCCTCTTCTCAACTCTCCTGTTCTCTACTTCTCTCTCTAAAGGCAAGGTTTACTTCCTGAAACGCTTTAAGAAGGTGAACTATGCAGAGGCTGTCAAGGCGTGTGTTCGAGATGGGTCTATCGTGGCCAAAGTGGGTCAGCTCTATGCAGCTTGGAAGTTCCAGCTCCTGGACCGATGTGAAGCCGGTTGGCTGGAGGATGGCAGCATCCGTTATCCTATAGTTAACCCTCGCTCTCGGTGTGGAGGATCTGAGCCTGGCGTCAGACACTTAGGTTTTCCTGATAAAAAATTCCAGCTTTACGGGGTTTACTGTTTTCTCAAAAACGAGGACAAAAAAGACACAGATCCAAGAAAGACAACAGAAACTTTGACAACAGGGAAGAGCAAGAACAGCATGTCCATAAATAGTACAGGCACAATTTAAAGTAAAGGGCTAGCTGAGCTACTTAGGCAGATGTTGACTTAGGTGATTTTCCTTTTACCTACAGATATTTAATCATCTAAAGGAGTAGGTTAGAACATCTGTTGTCAGATTAAACAGCAGCTTAAGCATCTTGCTAAAAACATCAAATCCGGGAGCCTGCCATATCCTTGTTTACATGTTCCTGCATGAAAATCTGTGTGCGTGTTTGACATATTTTTGGCCACTGAGCCTGTTTACATGTTCCTGCATGAAAGTCTGTGTGCGTGTGTGTGTGTTTGACATATTTTTGGCCACTGAGCTGTAGTTAGAGCCAAAGATTTAGTGTCAGGGTGAAAAACATTCATTAGTGGATAAGATGGGACGCTCCGCTTCACAATATGGAAAAAATCCAGGATCCCGTGTTAAATTTTGATTGTACAAAATGTAATTGCCTATAAAGGGAAGCTTGGCTTCGTAAGCAGCCCTTTGGCACAATGTGACTCATTTTTCTCATTAACTAAGACATGAAAATCTCATTATCATCAGAGCTGCACAGACCAAGTAGTAAATGTTGCAGTAGCTTTCAAATGTATTTGCACTTTAATTGCAAAGAATTAGCTTTACTTAGGTTCGTGCATGTATTTTAGGCTGAAAGCTGTGAAGGTAAATCTGTCTCAGGAGGATTTGTATTTGAATGCATAAAAGCAATAAATATTTTTGCATTGGTATTGATGTTTTCTTTTGTATTTAAAACCTTTCAGACTTTGCCCTCTTAGCAATTTAGTGTTTGAGTGGTAAAAGAAATGATACAAAAATACAAAAAGAATATTCGTCATGCTCAAAAACATTATCTTTCATTCAATGTCAAAACTTCACTTTCAACATCCCACTCACCTGGAATAAGCAATTGAAATAGTCTATTATGAAAAACCACTCAGCTAGTTCATAATATATTTCAAAGGCCATGAGACACTGAGGATGTGATGAATCAGAGAAAATGTTTTCACCACGGACAGTTTATTTCACCTGGTCAGAGCTTGTTCCGTCTTTTATTTGAAAATAAATATATATAATGTATTTCTTATTTCAATATTATTCTAGGCCATGTTCTTTAGAAAATATGGTCTACTTTTTAATCACAATCAAAAGAGAGACAAAGTTGAAAAATAGTCTCTCTCTAAAGTGTCTGCCAACACACATACTGGGCAATGAAACAGCCAAAAGCATGACTATCTTTATTCTCATTGCCAAAATTTGAACAATTAACTGAACATTAAACACATCTTTTGAGCTAGTCAGGGGCACAGTGAAAGAGGGCTTTTACAGCATCAGTTTTCAGCACTTGTTCATAAACAATAAAGTTTACACATTTTTTACACCACACATTAGCAAAGTAATAAATAATTTAAAACCAACATCATAAATAACAGTTGGTTTACTGTTAGACATTTCCCCTTTGGTAATTAAACTTTTATCACTTACGTCAGCTTACGACACTGATTCCGCCGGACGGCTAAAATGATCAAGCGTCACTTCCTGCGCTCGTCTCCATTCAAAGTTATGTTACAACCTACGACACACAACGGTCACAGTATAACACCGCAATATTTGTTATATCACTTTTATGTATCATCCTGTTTATGATTCCCTTACCTGTGAAGACAGTAATACACACAATGTCAGTCCTTTGGTATCGTTTCCCCCCCTTTGCTCGACGGAAGCGGTCGGACGTCTCACTCTTAATGTGGCGTCAGTTGATTGATACCTTTTTAACACAGCGCCCTCTGCCGACCAGCTACTCCAACCATTTGAGACCTTGTCAGACCTGCCAGAATAGAAATCATAGCGATGACGTCAAAACGGTAACTTACACGTCATTTAAAGTCCTTAGCTGTTTCTAATGAATTCTTTAGTTTAAATGGGGTCCAGATATTCTTTTAAATGTTTGCCTTTAAAAGCAAAATATCACAAAGCCAAGACACTGACTGGAGGTGATTCAGCATTGGCAAATTTAATATTTCAAAAGCAAATTGATCTTGTGTTTGCAGAAGTCGCAGTTTCGGCCTGGCTCGTGTGTGTTAGTGTTTTCTGGTGACAGATGAGAGGCAAATGCAATGCCAGTAGGAGTGAGTTGGTATCACACCAACACAACAGACTACGACTGTTATCTTCATCACAGCTGACAGCATGACATAAAAGTCAAGTTCAGATCTGGCTTGTTTGGTGTAAAAATGGATGCTGAGAATTTTACATGTGAGCTCAGGGGAAAACTATTTGCACATTTCTTTACATTTCTCTGTGATAAAAAGGAATGCATCATGATGTGGAGGATTAATGCTGATAATTTTATGCTCCAAGTATTTCTCCTCAGGCTCCTTGTTTTGTGCTAGTATTTGAATTCTTCCATAAAGTCACTAAATTTTACAAATACAGTTCTGTTTGATGGACTGTGACATATATATTTTATAGGATTTCACCATAAAAGTAATTGAGATGTTTCTGTATGGATTGTGACATCAACCCAGTTGAAATTCACTTTGCATGGTTTTGAGCAGCAACTGAGCAGCAAAGATGCGAATAAAACAAAACAAACAAACAAACAAAAAAAAAAACAACAGTGGGTATTTCTACAGTAATGTGTCTGCTGGTGCTTTAGCACACAGTAGGACAAAGGGGTTTGCAGTGTAAGTAGCAATTAGCATTAAAGCCACTGCACAGATGAGTAAAGGAAGCTAGTCAGAACAAACCAACACATTACACAGATGGGCAGGAGGCTAACGGCCCTGATGGGGAGGGCCTGGCATTAATAAATTATACACTTCTTTTTTTTTATAAAAGTAGAATTGAATAAGGTGACAATACAATAATGGAATACATACGCAAAGATAGAATGATGCTGCACTCACTCTGGTCTCATTCATCAGCCAATGACAGAGGTCAGGTGACAAATCACTGAAAACTTAGATAAGACATCATGGACATCAGGAATTATAGCTGTGTTCACCCTTTCTTGTACATGCACTCACACACCCGACAAACACACAGGCACACACATACCACCACATCCACAGTTGCTATGATTAAATATGTCACCTTTTTTCCATCCCTTTCCACAGCAGCCCAAGGAAAGACCATACATCACAACAGTGACGACAGTCTGATAAGAGTGCAAGCAATCAGCTGGTCACCAATGCAGTTTATATCAGTGCACATGTGTAATCCGTCCTACTGCATGGTAAAAAACACTGTGGTGGTAGAGTCTAGTTACAGTCTAGTTAAACCCCTTTGTGACGTCCACTGTGGTGGTAGAAACAGTCTAGTTAAACCCCTTTGTGACGTTGGAACAGCACTCTCAACAAAGGCTACCGAAATAAGGATGGAACTAATTCAGTCTGAAATCACTGATGCTGCTCCAGTGTAATATAAATATTTATTGAGAAATGAAAAATTTAACACTATTTTTAATGCCTTGCATAATTATAGACCTATCATTTTCTCTTAATTAAAGTTTTGCAGAGATATTTAGAGTCTTCTGGTTCCCCTGTGGGGGGTGCTATAAGCCAAGTTTAAAATCTAAAATCTATAATCTATAGGTATAGGGTACTAAAACTACAATACGTAGCATTATTATTAATATTTTAAGAACAAACCCAGAGCACTGGTGAAATAGTTCCAGTTACTATCAATCTAAAAGATCTTTTCACATGGACACAGACCATTCATCTTTTGGAGTCCAACAAGTTCACACAGAAAGGAAGAGTGATGCTGCCCTGTGTTAGGTTCAGGACCCCCCGGGGTTGTTTTTCTCATGTTTGTTTCCTTATTGCTTTTTCTCTGCATGTGTGTGTGTGACACTGGTTACAGGCATGTATAGTAAGGTCTAGGTGGTCCACACAAACCTTACTGTTTATGCCTACAATAAGTCTCACAGGGGTTGAAAAGCAAGCACCACAAGTGTCTTCTGTTTAATTTATAGTTATATAATACTTACAGTGAACTGGATTTACATTCATGAAAGTTAAAAAAATACAGTTAATTTTTTTTTATCCATTACTAGACATTTGAGCACATTTGAATCTCAGGGGTCACGACCCCAAGGTTAAGAAACAGTGCTCTGTGGCGACCCTGGAGAGAGTGCAGCAGAAGGGGTTCTTCACATGATTATTAGTGACAAAATGAACCCAAACTGCACATAATAAGTTTATTGTTTGATTTTTCTCCTGTTTAAACGAGACTTTCATTCAAAAAAGAAAAGAAAAAAAAAGCTGGATATTGTATTAAAAAGGTGGAACATCCCATTCAAACAAAAAAAAAGCTGGATATTGTGTTAAAAAGGTGGAACATCCCATTCAAACTTCCCAATTCATCAGCAAGAAAGAAGAAGAAAATGGAAAAATCTAAATATTGCGTATTACATAGAATATTTTCAACAAAGGACACCTTTGGAGAGGGTTGGAACCAAAAATAGAAACAGTGCAACGCTCTCAGAGGTTATTCTCACAGACAGACTTGTCATGACTGCAGCCATGAGCTGATTCCATATCCATACAGAAGCTCACGGGAAATTGCTTCATAAATGACTCTATTTCCCTTCACAGTCTCCCTTAATGCTTCATACACCCTGTGTGTAATTCAGCTGAAGCAGGGCGAGGCGTTCTCCACAATGAACGCAGTGGATTTGTGGAACTGGGTAATTGGCCAAATTATGAGTTCCCTTAAGTGTGGGAAAAGGAAACAGCCATCAGTGCTACATTAATCCAAAGCGTTGACCAGCTAATGGAGTGCACTGTGATGATGGTTAGCAGTATTTGGCAGGTCATATGTACAGTAGATGGTCCAGATTTAAAACCACGCGTCCTTCATGTGACCATCAGGTCCAGTCCTCGGGGCTGAGACGGTACAGAGAGTGAGTCATGCTGGCTCACTCTCTGGGCACTTCCAATGTTATTGGCTCATGATAAAAGAATCACAGGAGGTTAATGAAATAGTTGGAGACATTAATGTGTGTGTACGGTTGTTTGTTTGTGTGTGTGTGTGTGTGTGTGTGTGTGTGTAAGAAAAAGATAAAGGATCACCACAAACGCGAAGTCACAGGGAAGGGCAGAGTGAAGGAGACAACAACAAAGAGAATAGGAAGTGTGGAGGAGAGATAGGTTCATGTGAGACGGAGAAAGGAACCAAAATGAAAGCAGGGGAGATAAGAGGAAAAAGTAGAGGAAAAGTTGGCCAGAATGCAGAGTGTCGGAGGAAGTGAAAGACTCCAGGGTATCGAGCTCTGCACCCGCATGCAGAAATTGGCTGGGCAGTGAGCTGTCGTGGTCCTGCAGGGGTGATGAAGGAATTGAGTGCACACACAGCTGAACCTTATCTCACCTTAGTCACAAAAGCTGCTACTACAACACCTGCGACCCGCTCTGCACCTTCAACTTCAACAATCCAGGAATTCAGAGTGACCTCCCTGAGGTTTACTGAGCCAAAGTTTCCGGCCTTAAAAACTTTCTCTGTGATAGAGGGATAGTGGATATGATCAGAGTTTCTACAGTCAGTGTATTCAGTTTGAACCGCTGTTTGGGCTTATTTTAACGGTCTGTTCTTTAATGTTAATGAATGAAAACTAGATGGTTAATATGACACAGGCAGAGAAGACGAGACATAGAACACAACAGGGTTGTCCCAAAACCAGGTGTACAAACAGATCTGAGTACTTTCATTTAAGTATTTACATAGGTGACATGCGTATGTGTGTGTGTATAATGCATGTATAATATTAAGTATATTTTTACTCATATGAACTGAACATACGTTATATATACATTATATGTTGGGGTACTGATCAAATGAATGCAGCCCTGTGGCACAATATGATTAAATGCTTACATTATATGTTCACTACTACACAGTACAGAATTATATTTATATACATGTATATATATATATATATATATATTGATCTACCAGCACTCCCTTTACAATCTACTGGTAGACTGGATCTAATTATTGGGCAGCTCTGACATAGAGAGTTTGAACCAGAGCCTCATTAGTACAAGTTAGGGTTAGGGTAAGGTATTAAGCACATGCTATCAAGACAAATGTGATCACTTATAGTTTCATATGCAATCACTAACAACGATTTATTGTCCATTTGCCAAAAATAAAAGGTTGGAATCACAAAACTACTGGTAAAATATTGACTGGAAATATATATCAATTGATTTTTTTCTTCACTTTTTTGTATTTTTCTTTTTCGTTTTGAGACAGACTAGCAAATATTCCTACAGAAGACAAACATAAAACAGAAGTTTTGCATCAAAAAGCGCTGCCAGTTGACAACATGTGACAGAATAGCAGCATGTCCCCGCTCCGCCGAAGGCAGCTGTGCAGAACAGCACACAACAACAACAGCAAACACTGGTGAGGAACTGCCAAAACGGATCATCATTAAACAGCAGCGAGAGAGAGGGAGCGACAGCAGCTACATCTGCCCCGACTTTGGTAACACCAATCATCAATCTGTTACTTTTCAGTGCCTTTTTCATCAACAGGTGAGCTCGGCTACGTCGATTCACGTAGTATTGCAGTAACTGTACGCAAATACCTCCATCCATTAGGATTGGCTCTATGTAGTTCAGACAGAGGCCTGTCTTTAAAAATGTCAGTCAGTGTCATCCCACTACCACACTGTGTGGAAACAACCGGCAGAGCAGAGAATGAAGGCACTGGTGTGTGAATGACCAGATTCACACTGAGCTCTGTGGTGGCTCTGCTCGCTCTCTCACACACTTTAACACACACACACACAATAATGAATGATATTTATTCACTATAAATGGAGCTGTTAGTGAGTTTGTTGATGCGTTGCCATCTGCAGCCATAATTAGGACGAGTGTGTGAACGCAGCGTTACGGATGAAGAGATTCAGCAACCTGCCAAAAAAAAAATAAAAAAAATAATACGAGGCAGATTTAAAGTGAGTTGTGTTGTCTTTCACTGCCGACTGCATTAGCTGGAGGACGTGCCCTTGGCAGAAATACACCCTTGTTGCTCTCTTGCTTCTGCGGCATTTATCCACAGAGATTACATTAATAAAATAAAATAAAAACCCAAATAAACAAACCTCAAATGAAAGAAATACATGAATCAAATAACTCTGTTAGCAGCTCTAACATCTGGGGAGCTTAGAATAAATATGCAATTGGCTGCTGTCAAAATAAAAAAACATACTTTAAGGGTTAAGAACTGCTGTAATCCTTGCAAATTGTGAGAAATAAATAGACTTAAATTGTTGCAATAAAAAAAAGCAAACATGCAAACACACTATAAACTGTGTTTTAAGTTCTAGGATTAATATATATATATTTATAAATTCTTTTTTATAAGGCAGCTGTGGGTGTGTATTATTATTATAGTGGTATTGTGTGGGTTTTTTGCCTCCAGTCTTCCACAGCTCCTAGAATGAGTAGGAGAGTTCTTGACCTAAGATGCTAATTCCTTGTTGCTTTAACTTAGCAACACCACAAGGAGAAAACACTGGATAGCAGCTGACGTCCCTATGGATTCTCCATGTCAGTCACATGAGCCCGGGAGCAACTGGTGAACTCAGATATAATGAAGAGTCTGTTCCACAGCTGTAATTATTCTCTCATTGCTCATTTAACATCTATCACATCCTGTTGCGGGGCTTGTCATTTCCCTGGACTGTAGATGATCCATTCTGCAGGTTCACGCTGATCTGCGGTGGATTCAGTGTCAGAGAGTGTCGTATCGGTGACTGCTTTAAATGTTAAAGAACAGGAAAGAGCTGAAGGTCGTTTGACTTTGGAGAGGAGTCCAATGAGGAGCAGCTTTAATGAACACTGCTTAAGAATAATAAAAATAGACATTCCTTAATATGAACTTGAGCAGAACGACAAATAAAAAACTTTTGATGCACAAGATTATGTATTTTCACCACGACGCTAAAGAGATGTCCTTCACTCGGTCGGGGAGACTTGAAACACCTGGTCCCAGAACAGATTATGGTAAAGAGCGGGGACTATCTGAGGTTATCTCTAACACACAAGCCTCCAGTGAGATAAGAAAAACCAGAGGAATGGTTCTGGCCAGTGTTAGGCCATCACAGAATCAGGTTCCGTGACTTTAACACTGAGGAGTGATTTATGAAGTGAAGCTGAAGTGATTTCCTTCATCTCACGTCGTATACAGCAAAGTTCCCAGATTAACCCAATGACCTGCATGTCTGCTGGAGAGGACCGGGTTTCTTCCATTTTGGCAGTGGAGAGTTTTCATATCCTATGTAATATAATAATGAGGGATGTCTGATAATATTGGACGCCTGATATTAGCATATTATGTAATATCTGTAATGATTATCGTTTTTTCCGCCGATAATGAAAACCGATAACGCAGTGCCTGAGTTTCACCAGATGATGTGTGCCATAAAAATAGTTTTGGGGATAAACGGCTGGCTATTAAAGTGAAAGTCCATAGATGGTAGCATTGTAGCTAATTTAATTAATCTCACACGCATACAGTGGTTTGTACAGATAAATAAATAAATATTACCAGGCCGATATCGGTATCGGTGGATATCGGAATCGGACATTAAGTCTTTGGACAACATGGACACAATATCAGACATCCCTAGTAACGATGCTCGAACTGTCCTTTCCACTTCCTTATTATCATGTTGCCGTTGATGTAAATTATAAATTAGTCACATAAAGGATCCAAACAAAGTTTTTTTTAATGACAAATCGTAAAGAATATAATACAATGACAGAACTCGAATTTCTAAGAACCCACATCAATCTATCGAACTAAACATTTGTGGACCACAGTCACACAGCCACGCGGAGGAACAGAGTTACCCTGTGTCTGCGGCACAAACACACTGGGCGATGAGAACGTGTTGTCGTCCTTGTGTGTTTGAAGGACACGGACGTCTAAGGAGTGGCTCTACACAGGCTGAGTGAACACGGTCCAGAGAAAAACACAGGTAGAGTTTAAAATAAGAGTGAGAGAGAGAGAAAACAAAACCCCCTTCACAGTATTTACATCACAGAGAGACGAGGGACTGTTTATTGGTTTCTGCTCTGCTTCGTGTTTCTTCATTTCTCCTCCCCGCTGTAACATGGCTCCTCTCATCTATCCATCAATAGATCCCAACAGAAAACAGACCAGATCCATGACAATGAGAAATGATCTCAACTTGCTATCAGATACTGAGGTGACATGTACAAATACCAGGTGTATTTTTTGACTCCACATGCCGACTGCTAATGAAGCGATGCAGCGAACTACAGGTTCTGGTGGCCAACGTGGTACACAAACAATATGTGAGCAGAACCAGTTACAGAAGAAGAGAGCTGTAAACAACCCAAGTGTGTTTTTGAAAAAAACAAACAAAATCCAGCGGTCAGCTGACGCTAATGTTCAGTCAATGTCATTGACGGACGTAATAAGAACCACAGACAGACATCCTAATCATTCAATCAATAGTCTGACTGCGTGCCTCCAGGGACAGCAGCCACTGTCACTTCACTTAGGCTGTCATTGCTGAGTACTGAGTACTGCAGTAAAACACAGATCGGGCAAATGACTGAGTTTGGTGTTCAGGTTTTCACCACTTCACTCACTCAGAGGTAATGAATAACGAGACAAATATCTGCAGTGGTTTGTTGGTACAGTTGGGCTTGAATACACTGTATATCACATTTGTTGAAGTACTCGTTAGTTCATTTCTTGCTGTACATGCAGGAAACTAATGTTTTGGACGTTTCAGTTTCACTGTTTTCTACACAACGCCAGAAGTCGGCGCCATTAAATCAATGGTTCTTAAAGTGAGGGGCAGGGGTCACAGGAAAGAAAGAGAAAATACAAATTCAAAACGAACAGGATTTACAAACAATAAGTGTAATGTTAAAGTATTCAATAAGCATAACACACTTTTTCCAGGCTCACGATTCTTCGTCATCACTCTTTCGTTGTTTACATGTCGGCCATGTGAACAGAAATTCAAGACTTAAACCTCAGCTCAACAAAAACTTGAAAAGGAGAGAAGACAAACAAGACGACTAAACAGAAAAATTCACAAATTTCTATCACAGCAGCCATTTCTATGATGGACAGACCAACCAAAATGAACTTTTTATGAAAAAAACAAAACAACCTTATTTTTGCACAATTAAGTTTTTTTTAAACAAATCACTCATTCTTAAAAGAAAATTAAAGAATAATGTTTTTTTAAACAAATCACTCATTCTTAACACTTCAAAATTTGAAATACAAAATATAGTGGCTTTGGCAGTTTTTTTCTTGTATTAAAACGACTGAATCATGGAGCAGCCAAACTGCCTCGAACACAGACAACACCCAGTCTCTGATTCACATCAGTGGACGCACTTCCATCACTACAAATTCCGTGCAACCTTCTGCTGCCACCGTAACTGCTCAGAAGGAGCGCAATCAAGCACTCGGAGCAACAGGAGAACAGAGGCGCCGCCTGGCTGTAAATCTCATCTGGGCCGAGTCTTCAGCAGAGAGCAGTGAGTACGAGAAATCTCTGAGTCACCGAGACTGACTGAGATAAGTGTCCTAGCTGAAAAGGAGCATGATACTGCGGCCAGGGCAGACGGACGCTTCAGATAAGACAAATTGGAATTAGGGCTTCATTACTGCACCATACAGACATGTTCTTCCATGATGACATCATCAAGAACAACACTGTGTTTGGAAAAAAAGGGGACCAGTTACTGTGGACCAGTAACACCAGGCCATCATTGAAGGATCATTATATTTTCAAAATAAAACATCTTTATTCTGTTAGTATCAGAGTCTGAATCATCTTTTGTTTCGAAACATTGACAGATTATCTTTGAATGAAGAACGTAAAGGGATATGACTGGATTCTTTTGGAATGAAGTCAATTAGTAAAACTGAAGTACATTTTCTCACTGTGGCCTGGTACCAAATGACCTACGTACCAGCACCGGTCCCTGGACCGGAGGTTGAGAAACCTAGGAGAGAAAATGTTTCATAAACTTGACAAGCTGCTTTCTCAGTTGTCCGTTAAAGCATCAGTTTTGAGAACTGAAAAACAAAATTTGTCTTAAGTCCTGGTGCGTTTGAAAACTTTAGCTTTAGGTTCTACACATTCTAGGTCTATTTCTGCAAAATGTAAGTGGGTTCTCTTACTCACCCCACACATTTTTTTTTAAACTTTTTGTGACATGTTGGTGACACTTACACAAGTGCAATTCACATGGAGGCGGTGAAGGTGATGGAACAGCTTGGGCTTGACATTGGTGACAGCAGGCTGGGCCTCCTGTGGCCCCTCGGTTCATTCCTTGGGCCGTCCATCAAGCTAAACATTCCCTTGTCATTGCAGCTCTGAGGTTCTGAAGATAACACAACTTTGTTCATTACGTATGCGGTAGATTAATTAAACTGATACTGAGGTATTGGGATCCCCCGTCTCTCGGAGCTTAAGAGCGGTGTCATTGACGAGTTGAGAGGAGCCAAACAAAGAGCAAGAATGATTTAATTGGGCATCAGTTGATTTTTATCCCTGTGGCTTCATGGGACGGAATTTGATTTTGGAGCAAAAGGGAGATGACTTAGCTTAAACAACTAAAGCTAAAAAGACCCAACAGAAAACCACAGGTGAAAAATAAACACAACAAACTGAAGAATCAAAGAGGATAAAGGTGCTGGAGTCAGTGTTTACTTCATAATCCTAAGAGTGCCCCCCCCCCCACCACCCCCAGCGCTGGAGAGAAGACTAGCTGTTGTGTTTATCTCTATGAAACCCGACGTGCAATGGGAACAAGGTGAGGAGCGAGGGGCTCTGAGTCCACAGAGACGCGCTCCACCTCCGTAACGGAGGAGAATATCTCCACCTCGCTCCTCCGTCAGAGTCCTCTGGGACCGTGACCAGTGTCAGACACACAGAACACACACTCTCACACACACCAACAGCAAAAAAACCCACCGACTCTGAACACTGATCTGGGGTCAGGCTCATGTTTTCCTTCAGATACAGTTCTAATGATCGGTCAATGGTTAAAAGTTAACATATCAAACATTAAGTGCTAAATAATAAAGTCGAGAACTAAAAGAAACACACAAGTAAACACTCTCACACGAAAAAGAATCATTTATAACATTGTCATCGTCCGTTAATATCAAAATGTTCGGTAACCGTTCCAGTAGTAACTGGTTAGACGTCAGTTCCGACAGCAGGCCACAAACATGCTACAGCTAGAGTTAAAACAGCTCTATATCTACTGATTGTGTAGACTAGAATTAGGTAGCACAACAGGAGAATGGAAGGGGGGTGGGAGGGGCTTCATATTTTTCCATATAAAATATGAACGAAAAAGAAAAATTACCCTGACCTCAAAAATGTTGTTTTGTGCAAGAAATGTCTTAAGGCGATTGCCTCAAAATTCATAATGGGTTCGGAGCCCAAACATCTACATTTTGGGCTTGTTGTATGTCACGCCGGTCAAAAATAAATCGTCCCCAAGAATCAGGCTAATTATTTCAAAACGAGAAGCTAAACACAGAACTTTCCTTTACTGCATGGTCTTCATTGATCCACAGTGCACGTTTTTCCAGCAGCATAAATAATTAGAGATGTGAGGACGCTGCAGTGAGATGAGACCAACCAACATCAAACATTCAAATTAACCCCAACATTAACAGACTAACACAACAGCAGATGGACGGGATTGATGACGAAAGTAGAGTGAGATTTAACACGCCGTTTATCTTCCTGTGGGGATTTAGTGTGTGAACTAAAAACTGCCACACACTGAATGTAACGTTCAACATAAACAACATATCAGTAGATTACAGGAAATAAAAAAAGGAAATCAGCATCACGCCATCCTGACACAAGACGCTGCCGAACGCCATTTCAAGATTTATGTGTCGAAAAAACAGCGAAATCAAAGCAGCGGCACAAAGAAGGAAACAACCTAGTGTGTGTTCGACAGACGGAGTCCAAAATCAACATCAACAGTTTCTCCCGTTACACACACTGTATAAATCACCCTTCTCCAAAGTGGGTTAGCGCTGGATGTCAACATTTTTCTCGCCCAAAAACAGGTCAATAAAGCCCTGTGTTTTAGGTCACGGCTGGAGCTTCAATGGGAGAGCAAGTGGGTCGAGTAAAAGAGGTAAAGATAAGACGGCAACATTGAGAGAAGAAAGTCAAAAAAGAGTATAAAGGGCGTCACTTCTGTCCTGGTGGAGCCAGGCTGCCCTTGGACGGGCTTCAGACCGGACTATGATACATTCTGACTCGGAGCCAGCTTCAGGGCAGAGGGTAGGACGGTGCAGGGGGTGGGTGAGTGGGAGTGGTGGGGGGAGTCTTTGATAAAGAGTTTTGAGCTGCGGGGTCATAAAGTATTGTTGGGAAAGAAAGAAAATAAACAAACTAAGGTTAGAAAAAGAAGAAAAAGAACGGGGAGCGGGGGGTTGGAGGATTTATTTTTGTTTTGGTTCAGAAGTGGCCGTGGTTGTGGCCCTGACCAGACTCTCTCCCGTGGTGGCCTCCATCTCTGTGACCGTGCCTCTTGTGCTTCCTGCATTCCCTTCTGCCCTTGTGGTGGTGACGACGGGAACGATGAGCTCGCCGGGCTGGGTGTGGAGAGACGGAGGAAAGATCACAAGAGCAAATTAATTCAAACCATTAGTTATTTATACGTACAATGAAAATTATTAATAACCGTTTTTTCCACCTTCCGGGCCTCGATCCCTGCACCTGTGAATTTACTTTGTTTCTTTATATTGCAAGTCACTGTAAAGCAGGGATCCCCCTGGTGGCGCTGATAATCTTGATGAACAGGAATTGAAGAAAAAGATCTTCTCCCACAGCTCTGAGATTCTCTGTCTCGTCACTTATACTTTACTCTCAGATGCTGATAATCTTGACGAACAGGACAGCTCTGAGAGTCTCGTCACTTATACTTTACTCTCAGATCTCAGATCTCACTCAAGTCTGCTGTTTGATTTTCTTGGTCATTTGATGGTGAAAAATAAAAGCCATCATCGTTATTATTGCTTTTTTTCTGACAAACGCGAGCCAGTTTAAACAAAAATAAGTCAAGATTTGTCGAGGAAGTACGATCGGTGACAACGAGCTTCAACATTTCAAAGTTGACTGTGAGAATATCAACCATCAAGGATTATACACTTTGACTCCGTTCAATTTTGACGTGTTCTGGTAGAAAGATTTAACGTTGGATTAGACAAAACCACATGTGGAGACTTGATGTTCTGTAACAACGATGGAATGAACGGTGCTCATCAGAACATTTTTGACAGATCGTTGTCGAAGAGGAAGAAGGTGAAAATCTCCACATTTCCTTTGTTGCTGTTTCCACAGTTTCCTCTGCACTCTGGGAATCTGTTTTATCTCACATCCACTTCACTGGCTGCCTTTGGCAACAGCACGCTAAGCTCGCCACCCACTCACTGCCTCAATAAAAGCCTGTTTCTGGACTCCATAGTCGGATCATCTTACACTGTGCCGTTCTGGATTTTGCCAACAAGAAACTTTCATGTGAGTGATAATAACGCCCACGTTTTTAAAAACAAAACTGTCAGATTGTGTCTTTGTTTTCCTGCTGTTTTTAGGGTTAATCAGTGTCATCACCCTCCACTGTGTCCTTTGATCACCTGTTCATCAGTCTCACTGGTGCCACCTGGTGGCCGGGGTATATACCCCCTCTCCCTCTCTTTGTCTTTGTGGGACCATCAGTGTTTGTCTTCGTTCCTGCGTGTCCCTGTTCTGAGTTTCAGGCTCTGAGTTTTCCTGTGACTTTTTGTCTTTTTTTTTGGACTTTGAAAATAAAAACTCTTCATCTGTGACAGTAACCACTGGACTTAGTTATATACAGTACAGTACAGTACAGTACAGTACAATCAAAGCGACTGTTACATTTCAAACTTGAATGTTTTGTCTTTTTTTGTCTTTTTATTCACAAATTATACTCTGTATGTTGGTTATTCTCACGTGGTTGTACATTTTCTCGTTTTCTGTTCCTAGTTCAAACAGCTCTTGTATTCCACTGATGGTTAACCCACTGCTAGAACTTTGTCTGAAGCAGATCCCCCCCCAAAGCAGTGAGCACTTCAGAGGAGACTAAATTAAAGCCCAGGGGACTTCATTTAGTCCACGGCCACAGATACGTCTCGCCTGAGATTATTAATAATGAGAGGAAGGATGGGAATGAATGGACTAAGTGACAGGAGCTGCTGTGGTTAATATAAAAAGGTCCACCATTTCTGACCAAGGTTAATGATTGTGGTGAAAAGGATTAGTTCCTCGTTCAAATACTGCTGGTGTCTCTTTACCTCCTGCGGTGAAACTTACATTTTATGCAGATGATTTTGGGTTTCTCCCACTTTCCATTAGCGCGACACTTTGCAGTCGGCATGTGGCGTTGCAGGAAACCATCGGCGCACTGGTAACGCGCCACGGAGTGGATGTCGTAATGGGAGCGCCTCCGGCCAATCAGGAAGGCGTTGTCCACAGAGGGAGGGGCCCCGCAGAGCACTGTAAGAGAAGATGGACACAGAAAAAAACCCTGACATTGTCTCTTTATGCTCTATAGTTCTCCCCAAAGGGATTCAGGCCAGAGATTACCAGCAGGCACACGGGGCCGTGGGCTGCACAATTTGTTCAGGACTTGAACCTAAAATCCTCCGATAACAAGCCCTGTCCTCTAACCACTAAGCCACATACCGCTTAGATGGAAAGATCACATAAGGAGATTTGACTTTTAAGCCAGTGTCAGTTCATACTTTGAAAACAGATGTGGTTTCTGCTGGCTGCGACGGTACAGACAGAGAAAGAACATTTCGCCGAGACATTCCTCACCTCCTGATTCAGTGCTGCTAAATCAACGTCATTTTAACATAATTGACAATACATTAATCGAATTAAGCGAACGTAATTCAAATGTATACATTTATAAACATATATCCTCATTAAGACGCCTAAACTAGTTGCCACCTTTTTTAACCACCATTTTGTAGTAATTACTGACTACTCTTTACCTTGACGGGGTCTAAGGATTACTCAAAGCACCTGAGCAGCACCTTTTGTTGGGATGTTGTTGGATATTGTAACTCCCCTGACGCTGATGTGTTTGGAGATTGGCAGATGTTTTTCTACTGATGAATGATTTGGACAGAAACATCTTCTCGTTGCCAGACGGCTTCCTTTGAGTCCTTTGCACCGACAGGACAAGAAGTCTGGACACAAACCTACTGAAGAAAGCTGTCAGTCCTAATTGGAAGTTCGATTTTACGGTTCAGACTTTCATTCGTTTAATGAATGCGGGCTCAGATGGCTGGACTTTGTCTAATCCACAGTACAGTATGTGATCCTGGCTTTCACTAGACTGGCCCTTTTTGTGCATGTCATCATGAAGAAACACAATGTAAACAAATGAGGTCCCCTTGACATCACAAATATTATTGTGAACTGTCAAGTCTCATATGTACTGCATCGGAATATAATCCATTTTGAGTAGTTTTTCAAATCGCCTTAAAACATCTTGGAAAAGTCACACAGACAGCAGAAATCTGGATTGCACGTCTGGAAGACAACGTGTCTGTCAGTGTGACTGAGTAGGCAGCTGTCAAAGTTAGATGGTATTCTGGAGAAGAAGAAAAAAAAACTCTACACAAGTAAGATGGGGACAGGACTGAGACTGGAGAGAGAGACAAAGAGAGAGAGAGAGAGACTCCAACAAACACGCCTCAGGCAATTTGATTTAAAACCCTAATATGGGTTGGCCAGCCTCCTTACACTGGAGTTAACATAATAATAATAATAATAATAATAATAACAACAACAATAATAATAATAATAATATTATTAATTATTATTATTATTATTATTATTATGATTTCATAATAAAGTAATACTTATTCATTTTACTTGTCTTGTCAAATGTTACTGCTCTTTAAATAAATAATGGCCGAGCATCATACCAACTATGGTAAGTTCATTGGTTTATTTAAACAACCAGAGTCCCTTCACAAAACGACTAGCATGTCGAGACAGTAGCCACCTGGGTCAACAAATCAATTCCTCCTTTTGTCCTTGTTAACTGGGACAAGGACAGCAGACAAATGACCATGGCGTCGCTCGAATGGAAACATTCACCTACAGGCAAGTACTCTGCATTTAAATATTCTTCATAAATATGTCAGCACTACAGTTGTCCATTCATCCATCTATACATTTGATAAGATGTTCAGTGGTTATTACAGCACTGTGAGGCCAACCGTCCAACAGAGTATGAGCTAGGGATGGCTCGATCTAATACTCAGGATCGGTATCGGTAATAATTTCAGGATCGGACATTGAAAACAACAACTATAGCCCTGTCTGATCTGAGACCAAAGCCCAAAGGTTCAGCTTAACTTTGCACGATAGACCACGAACAGGGACACTACCGCCCCAGCAGGAGAAAAGAAGGTATCGGATTGATATCGATATTGGCAGATACTCCAGATACTACACGGTCATACATGATTAAACTGTTCTATCGTTTAATCTGTTAAACTGCCAGTACACAATCCTGACCATCTCACCTACCGTATAAGAAATGTTCTCTGAACTCCACGGCCAATTCCGGTCAGCTATCAGCTTATGTTTACAGTCCGTCTTCATTTGCTTGTCCAAATAGCTCTTTAATTTTTATTAAGGGGCACGGATGTCATTAACTCTGACGAGAGGTTTAAAGACACATTTAAAGTTTAATGTGTTGTGGAAAGAAGGAAAGGGCATTAAGCTTCTCTCCTCCTCACTGAGGAGAAAAGAACCTGACCTACACAAATAGAGGGTTAAATGGTGGCTGACCGTCAGTCCTCACCTGTGAATGCTGCTGAATGATTTCTTATCACAGGACCAAACCCAGTCAGGGTCTACTGAGGTTTGGACTAGAGAAAATGTCAGGGAACTCAAGATGTTTTTTGGGGAACAAAGGCTTGAAAAAGGACAAGCTCTGTCGAACTGAGGGCGTTTTACACAGCAGCAGAGCCCTCACTGTATATTTCAATATCAGTGCAAGAATGAAATGCAAGTGAGTAATGAATTAGTTTTGTCATTAGTCATCAACATTGTATCTAAACTGTTTCCTACGCTCCTTAAATGCCTCCTGTCATTTCTCTGGTGTCTGATTAAGAGCCTCTCTGTTGTGATAAATATGCTTTGCTCAAACGACCGTCGTCCGTGCAGCAGAGTTGGCTGACCAAAGCTATTCTGCTAAAGGGCTTCTAAAAAAATTGCTTATCTATAACGCCAAAGATTTATTGCGTACCTCACATATGAAAAAAGAAAAACATTCCTTGTTATTAATTCATAACATTGTGAGATAGAGCTCTACCAGATAATTCATTACTTTATCATAGCTTTTCCATTCAGAGTTGTTGGCAGCAGCACAGTCCAACAGGAGCAAACACTCTGCTGAGTGATTAGTCAGTTTCTGAACTGAGACACAACAGACAACCTGGGAAAACTGAAGATCGCGCTTGACTCGTAGATTTATTACAACCTTTAAAACCTTTTGACCTTGAGGCCCAGTTTTGATAGTGCAAAAAGGCCCGGGGTCCATTCAATATTAGATTTAATGAAGTCATGACTGTACCTACGCAAAAAAAAAAAAAAAGTCTTTGGGCTAGAGTTCCATACTTTTTGCTGGAGCTAGCATTAGGAAGAAGACAGTTTTGAAAGACAAATGATTGTCATTACTTTGGAGATCCCGGAGAGAATTGTTAAAGTGAGTGATAAGTCTGCTCACTCTTCATCATCCAAGGAGGAATAAAAGAAAAAATCCCCTTTTAATTCCCAGGAGGTTTACTGTACAACCACAAGGTTGGACTTTGGTCACTTTTTGAGGTTAAAGTTGATTTTCAAGATGCAATTTTATAGTCTAAATATTTCTTAAATCCTGACCTTCATCTCTGATATTTTCAAAATAAAATCTTAACAGAGGCAGTGTCTCTCTACTGTTACTATCAAATAAAGCAGAACTTGTTTGGTTTCATTACAGGAGTGTGACACAGAAACATGGGCACAACTGTCTGTCAGTTTGTTAGTACCTGTGTACTGCACAGGTGTGTTCACACCGCACTGCCTTTTTAACACTTCATTTGAACACGCACTTCAGAAACAACAGGGCTATTTGTATTCCCGAGCTGTTCCATCACCAACCAACACATGAAGTGGCGGTGTGTGTGTCATTTCCTGAAGTGCTCTGAGAGCGAGGTGAGAACGGCATACAGAACAGATCTGTCTCTCAGCACACATAACAATCCGACGACAGCACGTCGCAGGTTCTCTTTATTAACGGTTAGGAGATGTTATTATTAGGTTATGTTTCCTTTCCTTATGTGCTGCATTTCTGCTAAAGATTGGTGAACAAAGACATTGTCCATCAAATGATCAGACATCAATAGATTAGTAGATAAATAGATCATTTCCTAAAATCACCACTTGGACAAAAAGTTTGTAAAATGCATGGACTTTTCATTTGGGTCTCATCATACACAACCATTCATCCATCCATTGTCCTGCGTGTTCCAATGCAAGATTTTTCATTATTATTATTTTTGGTTGGGGTGACTGTAATATTGTCAATGGATGGATTATTATTTAAGCTTGTAGATAGTCAGTGAAAAAAAGGTTGGTGACCTCTGATTTAGTGTCCAGTCAACCAATTTCCCTATTGGTTCCCCCTAGTGGTTTCATGGAGTAGCGGTTATTAAACCTGCTAACACATCTTGTGTACATGTACATGCAGAAAAAAAAAAAAATTGCTGTTAACAGGCTGCCCCTAGCAAGCGCCAAGCATGTGGTTCTTGGGGGAATCAAACCCACATCTCTCAGCTTCCGAGGCAGGTGTGCTAACTGCTACACTATGGAGCTGACTAGGCACATACGCAGCACGGAGCTGCCATACAACACAGAGATCAGAGCATACGTTACATGGGACAATATGAAAGTGACAGGAGTCTGAGGTGGAATCAAGGAACACAGGAGGAGATGAAAAGCGGCTGGTAATTGGACCTGACTGATTAAGGTCAAAGGTGAGTGCGGCGACGGGGACCAGCGACAGCTCGCATCAGAGGTGCTGCAACACGTTGCCTGTGAGGGAAACACCTTTTTTTTATAACAGGAACAGAGCAGGATGTGCCAAGTGCTGTGTTACTCTCCTGACAACGTGCAAGAACGTTCTAAACTCTACCTTCGTGCCCCCGGATGACAAACAATCTGCTAAAACTTTGGTAATTTGCATAAATAAATAATGACCTTCTGTTGTTCCTCCAAGTTGTTCACTTTTTAATGCTATTGAATATTAAAGCATGGAAAAGTAATGGCGTACAAGCTGTTTAATGTGAAATTCAGTTTGAACAGACCAAGCAAGTCGGGGTCACATGGGTCACAGGTCCTGACCCTTACAGTGGTGATTAGGGTTTTTTAGGAATTTTGTCCGCTGTTCAGTCAGTCCCTAAAAAAGGCTAAATAACACTGACTAAATTACTGACCAGTAAAACAATACCTGGCCAGGTCATTATTAGGGTTTAACATATGGCCTGTGGGCCAAAATCGGCCCACTAGGGGGGTTCAATCTGGCCCACTAAACAAATTTTGAAAATAAAAAAAAAATGCAAAAACACTTCATGTTTGTGATGTTTGTCAAATTATATTTCATTTAATGTGAAGATTTTCTAATGAACTTGTATAAAAACAAAGGCATATAGCATGTGCTCGTCCTTACTTAGCATTTAGTGGACCGTTAGCGTCCCTCCTACTTTCTTCCCACTCTCTGTTCAAAAATAAAAGCCATGGAATTAAAAGAGCAGAGAAGTGTGTTTACAAAATATATCAACTGCTGACAAAGCTAACAGAAACAGAACCTGACCAGTGTGCTGTAGAAATGTAAAATTAAGTGTGATTATTTTATCTCACCCTCCAAGCATAATTCTCAGAGACAAACACGAGTCTGTAACAGAGAGCGTTGGTAATGTTTTACTCGATTCTCTCATTTACCATTAGCCTTGCAGTCATGTTGCTGTAAAATTAGGGTCGTTCTTCTTGACCCCCTCACACTGTACGTCCTGTCAGAATCTCTGAAACTGATAATGAGATTCAAAGGGTCACTTTATATTATTTGTATCTAACTTCATTATACTTTCTGGCAACTCTTTGGGGGAAAGTTATAAAATCTCACAATAAAATGCAAAAGACATTTAGAGCCACCGTAGAAATATCTGCCCTCAATCTGGGACAAAAAAAAAATCGTTCTTTTCTTTTCAAGTTGAAGTGGAATATAAAATGACTTCCTGAACCTTTAAATATAGTCAAATTCACATTCTGTGTGGTCGGCATTCTGCAACCACCACACAAGGAGTAGCCCTCCATGGATTTGCTTTAATCTTGTTAAGCTGAAAATAACTGGATATAAAAGGAACTCTTGACTTAAAAATGCCAGGGCCCTTTGTTGCAGGTCATTCAGAAGAGGAAAGGATTATAATGAAAAAAAAGGGTTGAGGGTTGTGAGGTCGAGGATGAGGAAGGATGAAGGTCTACCCTAAAGGGTTAAAGTGTGAGACTCTGAAGTAGCCGCGCTGATTGAAGAGCCTCACTACAGAGAGACATTCAGTCATCGTGCAGGTGCACATGCCATCGTTCTCTCTTGCTGCTTTGCATAAAACATCCCCTAAGTACATAACACCCTGATACTTTGCAATTTCCTCTTAAATTCACAGTAATGAGCTGACAGCAGAGCAAGGATTTTTTTTCCCCTCAGTTTTGCCCTTTTCCACACGCCGCCTCGGCTCGGTTCTGTCCTACTTGTCGCTGCCCCCGTTTTCAAATCTCACGTCTCCCACTGTATTACATGCGTTGTGTTGCACTCTCCGCCTGCTTATGTTAATAACCCGGCTGTACACGCGGCAGCACTCTCTCTGCCTAACCCTGTTGTGTCTCCTACCTGTTCCCTTCTTGCAGACGTAGGGCAGGTTGTAGTTACAGGGTACATCGTTCCATTTGCTGTTCTCGTGGGAGATCATCACCACACAGTCCTCTCCGCCCGCAAAGAAGTTATCCGGCTGGTTTTCACGCCAGTTCTCATATTGCTATGAACAGAAAGTGTCACTGTTAGATTTAAATATATATTATATATATATAAACAGCTGTTCACAACACTTTATTCATTTCTTTTTTTTAAGGATTGCTGCTGCTCACACTAGAGCAGAGAGTTTTTCACTCCAGTCTTTAGTCTTTGAATCAATAAGACAATTCTGCGCAGAAACATCTGTGCAGAAAATGACTCACTTGGCCCATTTTTCACTTTTGTTTTTTTCCATCTCCTTGACTCTTTGATTGTTGCAGTGTTTTATATAATTGTGCAAAATGAGTGCAAAGGGAAACTAACTAGAACCTGTTACTCTAGATCAGGGGTGTCAAACTCATTCTGTTTCACGGGCCGCATACAACGTGATTAGATGCCAGGTGGGCCGGACCAGTACAAACGTAACATAATTAACTATAATTAACAATGGTTTTCCTCTGTGTTTTCATAAAAAGAAGTATATTGGTTATTTATTAATCTTAATTAATTTGTAACAAAATATAATTTTACAAAAAAAATTATGCTCTAAACATGAAGTATTTTTTTTTATTTTCAAAATTCATCAAGTGGGCCAGATTGAACTACCTAGCGGGCCGGTTTTGGCCCCCGGGCCGTATGTTAGAACCTGTTACTCTAGATAATTATGGATCCACCAAATCAGGTTCACATGTTCCGAGTATTAATAATGAACACGTGGATTTGTTGGAATTCTTTTAATCTACAAATGCAATTACACTTCTAAAAAAAAAAAGAAAAAAAAACATTCCTTAAACCTCTGTGGCTCCAGATGTTTGATTTTCTGTTCCATGATATTTTTGAACAGGTCACAGATCTGACCTTCAGACAGGTAAGCACCAGATTCCACAGCTGCTATTTAACTTGGATTGTCATTTTTTTTATCATCTCAATCCATGGACTCCAACATATGTTGTGTTCCACATTTTAAAGGATGGCTTTGAGTGATGCGTGCATGGATACACCTGCAGTGATGTTTGCAGCATGGTAATGTGGCACATTTTTCACATTCAGCAGCAGTTTCTGCCCTCAGCTTTCACACACTTACAGCTTTCTCCTTTGTGAATTCATTGAAATGACCATTAACTGTGGTGGTGAAAGGCTTTGCTATTTGCACTTATGGACATAGTTTTAATTGGTAGACACTCTTTAGAGGGCTAAAGGTCTTTAGCTTAGAGTGGATTCTACCCATCTGTGAAACAAAACTGTGACCTGCAATTTACTGCAGTGGAAAAACATTGAACAGCTTTTTTTTTTTTTAGTTCCTGTGCCTTATAAACAAGTAGGGCACATGTTACCGTATTCCTGGTTCCCTTCTTACCAGGTCTGTCTTGTCAGTCCACTGAAAGTCATCCTCCACCGTTCTGTCGTTTAAACCAATCCAAGTGTTGTCATGGCTTAGGCCTAAAACACAGAAATGACACACACACCTGGACAGTTAGTTTTTAAAACAGTTCACATTTAATTTCAGAAAAAAAAGAAGAAAATCATTTATTCTTGTCTGTGACGCCCTGGTGGTGGGATTTATGTCCTAGTGTGAAATAAAATTTCAATAATGACATTTTAAATTAATTTGTGTGTGTGTGTGGTCAGAGTGCTGTGTGTGTGTGCGTGCACAAAAGTAATGGGATTTCAATCCTAATGTGTCTGATTATCATCATTACCAGGCCCATCATTCTTCCTAATAACTCTAATCCTCTTGTTGCAGAGTTGGCCGTGACCTTCCATAAGGCAGTGGAACACTTCGAGGTTACTGTGCTGGTGTGTGTAAGAGACAGAGACCGAGCTTGTCCATGGGTCTGTCCTGAGCCTCTACTTACTGCAAACAGATGAGTGACATTAGTCACTGCGGAAGAGACCTAATAAATATAACATGGTCAGTTGTGGGACTAAAATACTGCATTAACATGAAAGTGTAATTATGTTTGCCAAATACTGGAATATGATTGGACAAATAACGGGAAACAAGACGGCTGGACAGATGGGTCGACTTTAATTCACAATGGAGAGCAGATGCTCCTCACGAGGTGATGTGCTACTGAACATGAAAAGATAATAATGTGGTCTGAAAAAAACACAAGAGGTGAAAGTGAAACAGACTGCAGAGATTTGATTAAGCTGTTATAAACATTGATATAAATGCAAATATACCTCATTAGGGTTCAAATCCCAGTCCTATCAGTTGATGAGAAATGACTTAAAACTCATCCACTCCCAGGGCCCACTGGCCCAAAGTTCATAACTGTGTCTGTACCAAGCTGCAGCTGCTTCTGAGGACTGGAGAACTATTTCCTCTGCATTTATCTGTACAGTAAATGGTTGTTTTTGTTTGTTATATGGTGATTTTCTCCTCTTTTATTTCACCATATGTATAAACATATATATATATGTATATGTATTTGTGTGTGTGTAATTGTGTATACATGAAGTGGCTCTGATTTGCGTTCAGTCTGAAGGAAAAAGTCTAAAGCATGTGTCAAACCCAAGGCCCGCGGGCCACATGCAGCCCACCAAGTCATTTTGTGTGGCCCACAGGAGCTTAAAAAGTGTTGAATTTACTTTACTTTAAGTCCACACTGCTGAGTTTCTTAACTTGATAAATACGTTTTTGTTACAATTTTTTGTTAATCAATTGCAAAAACTTGTATTAATACGCTATGCAGTAATTACAGCTCCAAAGTATACAACCTGTATTGGGAAATGTATTGCTGCTAATGGTTTGACAGCCCTGCTCTACAGGATAATTAGCTGATTGGTTTAGCTAGTCTACATCAATAATGTGTTACATCCAAACACATGCTGGTTTGCAATGGTTAAAAGATAAGGTTGGTCTGTAGCAAAAAAAAAAACAAAAACAAAAAAAAAATCATAATTAATAGTTGTTCTTTGTTCTACATCACTGCTTACTTATAAATAAATATATAAATAAAAATCATCGTTGTCATCATATCGACCGTCTCCGAGGTTCTCTCTGGTCTCTTACCTCTGACGAACTTCTGCTCAGCCAGGCTGTGGATGCTGGCCAGGTGACCACTGTGTTCTCTGCAGTCCTTCTCAGCGTCCTCCCAAGTGTGTCGGCGGCTGAAGTATCTGTAGCAGTGGCCATGGAACTTCTTCCACATGTGCTCGCAGCCCTCGGTGTCTGAAGGAGAACCACAGAGATCATGGAAACATTATTAGGTTGACAGGGTCATAGGTCATGAGAAGCCTGGGAAACATATCTTTTATCTGTGCTACGTCCAGACCACAGAACAGCCAGTGAAGCAGTTTTTATTTTTTTATTTCCCTGCTCCAGGGATCAGTTTCTGTCTCTGTTTTTACACTTCACTCTTTTCATTTTCATCCCACCTGAGATAAAGCAATAATTATTTTCATCTCCTTCAGTTCTTACCCGTCACAACTCTGCTTTGCTTTGAGCCTCTTTTGTTCGACTTTCTCTCCGCACTAACCGCACGTCTGATTTATCCTCTCCTCCTCCTCCCTGCCTACTTAGATTGTGAATTGCAGTCTCGTCTTCTTTTTCCCTTCTTTTGCTACAAAATCCCTTTTTCTGCCTCCTCTATCTCTACCACCCGTGTCTCTCGACCTGAACTTTAAATCCAGCTCAGGTGAATCTTTGAAGAGGGAGCCTAGTCCAGCAAAAGGCTATTTTAATCTGCAGAAACGACAAGGATCCTATGAAAGTGCTTCCAGTGCGCAGCCCTCACTTTTCCAATTAATTCCTGTCACAGTCCTGTCACAGCGCTGACTTTCCTTCTGCTCCTCTCACTTCCACTTCTCTATCCATCCTTTCTCATCAAGGGTCAGCCGTGTAACTGTAAGATCTACAACATTTCAAACGTCAAATTGTCTGCGCATGCAAAACCGCGGCACTCGTCGCACTTGCGTGTTAAGTTCATTTGCTTCAGACGTGATGTCTCAGCAGAGCCTCATCCAGATTTTCCCCAGCCTTAAGCCCCCCCCAGTGTCTTGTCCCTCCGTCTCCACAGCCTGCAGAGTGGGATGGGGGGGTCGGGGGAAGGAGGACTGAGCTTTTTTCTCCTTCAAATCTGAAGCGACACCAGTGAATGTGCCAGTGCAAATTGGTTTGTATGGGGTTCTACTTAGTATGCAGAGAGAGGCGTTTGCTATAAAAGGAGTGGAGAGGTGCATTATGGAAGCTTTTTACACAGTAAAATAAAACAAGGACTTAAACCATTAGCCTTCGCTGAGAGGGGAAGTGCTTTTTGCTCCGTGAAGCGCTCCTCCTCGCAGGGCGTTCTGGAGGGTCATTCAGGGCACGGTGCTGTGAAGTGCTGTGACGTGATTCCACCAAATGATACACACCGGCTCACGTCCAGTCGCGCGGCTCGGCTCATCACTGTGGCTGAGGTGGTCATAAAAGCCTCTTGGTTAGGATTTCATTGTCAGTGTTAACGGGTTAGAGCGGGGACTGCAGGTGTGATCAAGACGCTCATGTGGAGCTGATGAAACCATCTCGCTGGTGGGTGAGCAGAATGTGTTTGAATGTCAGGTATATGCTCAGCTATTAAAAGTTTGATGTCTTCAATGTTAGATGGTGCATGTCATCAAAGCTAAAGGACCGTCAAGTCCAGCCAATCATCATATTGATACTGAACGCCAATGAACGATCTTGTCTCCTTCCTTCAGTACAGTGGTTCTCCAACTTTTTCTACTCTGTAGCACCTGAGAAAACATTGATCTCTCTGAGTACCACCATGATGACCAACATTAGAATATAGCAGCAGAGGCCTTCACTGTTAGCTTCCACCACAGGAGAGATGTTTAGGTTTAAATGTTGTATTAATTGTGCATGGTATGTTTCAGATTTATTCAGTTGAAAATGTAAATGTGAAAATATGAATTTTCCCTGCGTACCACCGGTGGTATGCGTACCACTATTTGAGAACCACTGCTTTAGTACATGTTAAAAATGCAAACTGATACTGTAACATGGAGTATCTGGCAATACCAATGTCAATCTGACTGCGTCTAAAACATCATTTCACACCTTCAGCGCTCATGCTAGGAGCGTGTTGAGTATAAGTCAGTCATGTTTTGTCTCATCATGTTATTATCGCCGCTCCTCAGCGGCCAAAATGAGCCCCGTGCTACTGAAATGTTCCGGTCCGACTTCAGTCCATTATCAAGGTCTAAAATGTTTCACTACAAAGGAAATGACTTCGTAAAATGCCCTCTTATCCACATGAAAAGGACCAGAAAGGCTGGGAGAAGGGAAGTGAAAAACATACGCACAACAACACATCAATACGCACATCTTAATTTATAATTTAAACGTACACTCTCATCTTTGTTGACATACAAGGATAAATCAAGAAAAAGACAAAAAAATAAATAAAAAAGCCAGTCGGAGCCCGTGTGGAGAACAGTATGAAGGAAAAAAACAACTGGGAATGATCAAAAATAAACAGGCCTGTTTCCCTCCTCTCAGATCCTCCAGCGAGTCTCTGCTGACTTCTCCTCTCACTGGTTGACGGCGAGGCTCAAAGCCCAACATCTCATCCTCCTCCTCCTCCTCAAATATTTAGACTTTATTGAACTCGTCCTCCTTTTTCATCCGCGCCCTGTGACGTGAGGGCGACTGTGTCAGCAATTAACATTCCCTCAGATTCCAGCGCTGCGGTTAGGAGAATAAAAGGCCACATTTCTCCAGCTGACTGACGTATCCACATCACCCAGTGATATTTCTGCTGCTCTGCCTCTTTAGACCTCAGCAACGACGTAAAGACGTGTGTTTCCATCGCTTTTACGTGCACGTGTATGTACGCGTGTGCCCGCCTTGTATGACTCTTTGAAGGATGGCAGCTCTGTGTGGTGACAGATGACAGCATCATGTAGAGAGAGAGGGTGAGAGAAAGATGAACTGAACTTTCTAACAGCCAGTGTCAAGAGGTCAAAACATGAGCAGAATGGACCAATGGCTGCTGAAATAATATTAATGATGCAATGAAATTATTGTTGTTGTTGTCTTTGCAGATTAATACTGATGGAGCTTGAAGAAAATGGAGGGTGACTATAATAACTCTAACTATCTTTACAAGGAAACAAGGGTAAAGTGGACACTGATGGACACGTCGGTCTGTCCTTACAGACTCAACAACGGCATGTGTAAACGAATGCACCTGTCTGCATTACCAGCTGCAATTTATTTTCACAAGGGGCCACAGGAGCCACTGGAGCTGTTATTTAAGGACCAGAATAATATATTGTACATCATTATGTTGTCATGTAGAAAATAAAAGTCTAAAATATATAAACACTTTTTTATGTATTCATGGGTCCTCAGTTTATGATGTCGTCGACCTACGGCGTTTTGTAGTTATGTCGCCATCTCACATTAATTTCTTTAAGAACGTCTTGTTCCATCATAACAATGTATGGCAAAGCAGATGAATATGTCATCAGGTGGCGCTATACAGGACGACGACTTTGTTTACATTCACCAGTTGTGCATTCACTTTCCTTCATTTGTGTTGTTTTTTAGGGAACTTTTTGCCCTCAGACTCTTGTGATGTTTTTATGTCTTAGATTATGATGTCACTACTGTCTTAGTGTAGCTGAGTGACGTAGGTACTGATGTACAGTATACCAGTTCAGACTGGCAAAAATCTAGTTACAATGCAACATAGAAATGGAATTTCAATATAAGTCGAGGGCCTCTGTATTACTGGAACAGAAAGACAAATATCAGTGATAGATGGACGTGATCTCTGCGTTTCATTGCGACTAATACAAATTATAGTCTTATTATTGTTATTGGAAAAATGTCAATAAAATAAAATAAATATGCAAAAATAAATCTCAACACACCAACATGGTTGGCACCGAGATGGTATTTAAGCGCCGTGTGTGTAAATTAAAAGATGTGGATGGACTGGGAGGACGGCAGAATTACTGCATCTCCAGCTTTAATCGCTGGGCCCAGATGAAGCTCTAAATCTCGGGGATGTCCTCGACCTGTCTGGTTACAATTCACTTGGAGAGGGAACTATTTGCAAACACTTATTTTTTTCCTCACGGCACATTAGCACTACAGAGTCCATAAAACAGTCAAGGAACTGGTCCAACGTCCAATCACTGACACATTTGAGTAAAAGCCCATACGTTTACTGACTGGACGGTCGTCAGTTTAGAAACAAAGGCAAAATAGTTGCCTTCAAAATAAAAGCCTTTCATGGCGTCACAGTTACACATATCCACTGCTGGGTCAGGGGGCGCCTGCGGTTATCAGTACTAGCATAATCAACTGATATTTCTAAACAAAGAAGAAACAAAGTAATCAACTACAATATGCTCTCTCTGCCTGTCCTTGTCCGAGGAGACACAGTATCATTTTCTTACATATAAAGCAGCTGCTTGAAGGGAATGTACATTTTCAAATATTATGTAAATCCGATGGTTAAAAGGAAACTTCAGTGAAATGCAAATACCGCGCTCCATGTCTGCTGCTTATGGAAATGACCATCTGTTAGCTTAAATGTTTGCTAACAACCCTCCAGTGGTGACAACAATCACTGCAAGATTACTAAATTATCCCTTTGGCACATTCAGGTTTGTGTTTTCATCACATTTGAGAGGAGGGATCAGGCAAATTATACCAGCAGTGTAAGGGATTTGTACTTTTGCATTTAACAGAAACACTGGCTCATTGTAACTTTTTTTGTGTGACTGTGTTGATGCACAGTACGGATATATTAGGTGCTGGTGATTGGTCCAGCTATACCTGAACCAAACTTAAATTCTTAATCAATTAGCACAAAGCTAATGGCGAATCCGACAACTACATTTGCTGCAACTGCACAGCTGATGTAACTAACATGATGAAAAAAATAAAAAATAATAAATGATGCACACGTCAGTGTTAAAATTGCTCTCCTCCACTTCAGAGGAGAGCAGCAGCGGCGACATTTAGTGCGGGTTGAAAAGGTGATGAGAGCAATTGGCTTCCATTACTCCACTGGCTCCAGGACTCAATAATGTAAGAATATTATTTAAACCTATGCCACCTCGAGTTAATGCGTGTAAATGAATGCACCATTCACTCATCAACCCGTTGCCTTCATCATCTGGGATACAACTCTAAAAAGTTCAGGCACCGTCGTCTGTCCTCCTGCCAGCGTTCTGACATAACTGCCGTGCTTTTACATTCAATCACGGTGCCCCCTAGTGACTGTAGTTAAGGAAAAAGAGAAAGTCGATGATGCTGCAGAGCAGAGGAGGTCAGTGTGGATTGATGCCTCACCGAAACAGGGCGGACGAATGTCTGTTGGCCTTCACTGACAACCATCTGTTTTTCTAACTGTCATTACAAACGCCACTGCTCTGACAATCACAGCGCTGTATCTGGTTTGTTAAGGCCGTCATTACTATAGTGTAGTGTAATTCAGGAGGTACAGGTAGAGCGGCTAACCTCCAGAACGTGCCGCTGTGAGAGAATGTGTGCGGTGACAGAAGAAGAGCTGCATCTGCTGCTTTCTGAAACACTCCCCGCAACCGTTAGTCGCCTCGCTCCGCTCTGCCTGTCATGAGGCGGCGCGGCGATGCCTTCTTCCAAACAGCAACACTGGTTGTTGCCTTTAATGTCCCTGTCCTCAGACGTCATGATGTCCCTTCGCCCCAGGGATCACTAACCGTCCTTTCAGAGGAAGGTTCTGTTCCACTTCATCTGAGGGTCCTTGTTATGCTGCCCTGCTGTGTTTGTTGCAGCAGAGTTTGCAAGTGGGATGAAAAATAGTGAACATTTTCTAACCTTCGTTAGAAACGGTGTCACTGCAGCGCCCCCAGGCTGCAACTCTCACCATCACAGTGTGAGCATTGTTATGAAATTTGACAGGAAATACAGTAGTGGGGACTGTTTCTAAGATCTGACTCTGAGTCAGGACTAACAGACCTGGACCACCTGTTTTAGTAGTTTATTTACCTGGACCTGATGCCCCCTGTAATTGACTTAATTCAAAGAAAATGTATTCAAAAGGTAATCTGGCAATATTTTAAATAAGCAGACGATAATGGATGGATGGAGGTCCCAGGCAACAACAAAAAAGGTCGGGCACCGCTGGTATAGATGTAACTACTCCATAACAGCCTAATACATGTTTCTGTAATTGATTATTATTACAAATACTGTTCATTTGCTATGTAATAAAAAAAACTGTTTAATAACTCAGGTAAGAAACTCGGCTGCATGGACTTTACTACATACTTTTTAAGCTCCCGCGGGCCACACAAAGTGGGTCAGCGGGCCGCATTTGGCCCCCGGGCCTTGAGTTTGACACATATGCTCTAATATATTCCTCAAATACAACAGCTAGGTGCCTCGACTTTAATTAGAAACAGTACTTTTTGTTTATGTTTCATTTAAAAGGGTTAAATGATTCCTGTGGAGTAGAGTATTTTCATTGACTTTTTCAGGCCTTGCTGTAATTACTCTACTGTGAGTCGGCGTGCACAGCTGACAGGTAAGATGCAGCTGAATAAACAAAAAGGAAGAACAATTCTTTTGGTATCTAAAGAAAATATGAGAATGTAGAAATCGTTTTTTCTTTCCTGATCTCCCAGTCTGTGAGGAAACTCAAACAGACAGAAACGACTGCAGGTGTGACATCTTCTGTAGTTGGAGCTCAGCTTTGGTTTTAGGGGTTAGGATCTGAGTGGAGTTAGAGTTCACGTAAAGAAAAGCAGACAAGACATCGGCGGGACGGTGTGATCTGAGAAGATTCCTGGATTGACTGAGGCACACATCACACACTGACTAACGCAGAAACACACACACACACAGATAATAACAAAGACCCCCGCTGTGCAACAGATGAGAGAGACGCAAAAAGAAGCAGGAAGTGACAGCGGCAAGATGGGAAAAAAAAAAGGAGGTGACAAAAAAAGTACAGACACACTTTCTCGCAAACAAAGCTTCGATATTTTACCTAGAACAACTAAAAAAAAAAAAATCAAGTAGAGTATAACGGATGAAGACACGTTTACTGCTGTCACATCTCATCGCCTTTTTCACTTTTGACTTCACTCATATGAAAACACATTAGGTCTCTGTCCAAAGAGCATTCATTTAAAAAAAGACTTATTTTAATGGAAGGAAAAAAAACTTTAGGTGATGATGAGGATAAAAAACCCCAGACAGATCAAAGACGCTCCAGTGTGGAGGATGAAACAGAAGTGAACTTTTTTTCTTCTTTTTTCTTTACACTCTCTCTGTACGTCCACTTCAGCCTTGTTAACTTACTATGGCTGACTCTCAGGTGGGATCACCATGGTAACGGGCTAGCACAGGCACTGGACCGTGTCTACCCTGCATCTGTGGCCGCTCGCTCTAAAGGCTTCCACCTGAGCTCGCACAGAAACAAAACTTGGGAAAGTTCCATGGAGCAGGAGAAACGCGGCGGCTTTAGCTCCTGGATGACATTTAAATGGATGAAACCCACTTATTTCCACCGTTCACGTCAACGTTCAGATCTGTCTATAAATACTAAACGGAGCTCAGCGAACGGCAAAGCGAATTGCACAACTCAGCGGTGAAATCTACATTACCGTGAATGAAGATTTTCCACGAGATAAAAGAGGCCGGGGGAAAACGGGAAGATTTACTCTATCACTACTGCGGCTGTCAGTCAGCCGTGATGGGAGCCACACAGCAGCGGTGGAATCAGGCACAACAATCTGATGCATGTCAAACCATAGAGGCAACACTATCACCAATCACTTCTGTCTATCTGTGGGTTACTACAAGATGAAGTTGGAGAAAATGAACCAAAGTCTGAATACAGAACCAAGTGTCAGCCACTGACACTTTATTATTGAAGATTATGATAGAAAAAATACATTTCCCTTAGAGTCCAAGTCTGTGTCATTATAACAGGCAGCTCATGACAAGACCAAGTGAAAACCTGTTTATTTTTTATACACAATATTAGAAGCTAAAATGTAAGTGTAGAGTGGCTATAAATAGATTCTACCAACCCCTCTCTCTGCAAGAAAAAGAAAAACGGTTCCCCATTGTGTGAGATAAATGACGGAGCCAGGACTGGTACTGATCCACATGGAGGCCCTCTTAGTTTATGTGTTTATTTGGAGCCAGTAACCAACAGGACAACAAGATAAAGAAACACTAATCCTAACCCTAACCGATTTTCATTTTGTGATTTTTTTAAACCTCACAATCACAGATAAATGAACTGTTTTGGACAAAAACCAATAACAATTCCACAAATACGGTTTAATTTTTAAGTTTACAAATTTCCACCACTCCTTAACCAGGTTAACCCACGGTTAACCTGGTTAATTTAAAATAATAATAAAATAATAATAAAATAAAATAACATTTCACACCAGTGAAACTGGTGTCAATCAGGGATTCAAATTAAGACAGATCGGCTGTGAATGAGCAGGTTCTCAAAGTGGTTGAAGGAGGCTGTTGATGGATGAGAAACAAGGTAATTTTTTAGGTAAGTTTTTAACTGGGACCTTGAATCAGGTGAAACAGTGGTTCGGTGATTTAGGTGTGTGAATGTTAATCAAGTGTTGATCTAATCTGAAAAGTCTGGATATCAACAAACTGTAGTTCAAGGTGAATGGACCACAGAACACTGACTGAGAAAAACTATTCAAATATTGTAAAAGCCAAAGTGGACGTGTCCTAATTTTTTAGTTGATACGGGTTGTACTCCACAATAAGTGAAACTTTCTGTGTAATTGTCCAATATTTCTGCGGTGCAACTCTGAAGCAGCCAAACAATGTAGATGAATGAGTGTAACAGATAAAATCACTTCAGTTCATCTTTAATACGTTTTTTTTTTCACAGCAGAGTTTCAATCTTCTCACAGAAAGAAAACCAGTGATGGAATTAATTATTGAAACTCTTCAAAGCCAAATGAGTTTCTTTTTTCCACCATATCTTCAAAACATTGTGTAATATCGTAATATCATATCGACGGCTCTGACCTCAGAGTCCTGGATTTCAACTAGAGCAGAGAAGAAGGAACAGAGATTGAGGCAAAAAAAAAAAAAAAAAAAAAAAGGAACAAGCAGCTCCTTCGACTGCTCAGGTCAAAGGTTGAGCTCCATAAGTCCAACTTAAGTTTCAGACTTTTATTTTCAGATTACATTCCTCCACCACCTATCCTGTGTTCTCTACAACTACAAAACTGCCCTTCTTCAAAATATATATAAAAAAATCCTTTTTATTCAATAAACTTTTTAGGGCTTTTTGGTAAAATCAAATCTTTCCAAGTCAATATTTTATAGGGGAAAGTGCAAAATCAAACCGACATCATTAACATTTATTCAGTTGCTATTAAAAGTTTTCCAGATCTGTCACTACAGGTATTCAGCTTCGGTGAATGGTTCAGGTATATTTTAAGCATTTTCTGTTGGAAAAAAAATCAAGCTTAGCTGGACAAAGATGAATGGAACATTCAAAAGTAGCTAGTAGTAACACATTTGCACTAATCACACACCCGTTTGATTTTCCACATCTGCCTTACAGGCAGAAGGTCCAGGGCTCGATCCCCAGAGGAACCACGTAGTCAATGGCACCTCCGGTGGCAGCCTGTGTAGGTGCACACTGAGGATTTCCCCATCGAGGGATGAATAGAGACTTAAGTTCTAGAATGTGCGTGCTAGAGAGTCGATATTTTGATCAGGTCATTGCTCAAAGATAGAGTGTACTAATTTGCCTAATTTGCCCGAGGCGTTAAACCTGTCTGTTTGTGACCGTGATCTTCTTCTTCCTCCAATCTGTGAGAGGTGTTTTTTTTTTTTTTTAATCTTTTGTTTCTGCTTTGCTCAACTTCACTGTTTCTCACCAGTTTTCCCCACTTCAGTGTTTATTTATAGACGCTCTTTCCCATCTGTCACCCATCATCAACTTGTTTACCTTAACTTGCAGTAATCAGCATTCCCTTACAGCCAGAAGTATTTAAAACAAAAAAACCCCGAGATGCTTATGGTAATCTATATAAACCCATTCCATTATTGATGAAGCGGCTGAAAAAGGACGACGTCAGTAGACACCCCAGCTGTGATGTCTGTGGAGCTCCTCCTCCACATCACCCGTCTCACAGCACAATTCCCAAAATGAGAGATGAGACCAGCTGGACTCAGGTGTTCCGTTTGAATTTGCCGATACATTATTCCACAGGGCGTCCCCCTCCTCCCACTACACTCCCCCTCCACTTCATTGTCTGCCCCCCCGCCCCCCATCCTCGCTCTCCTCTGTGTCTGTTCCACATCCTCTCTGACTACAACTTTGTCAGTTTTCCTCTACCTCTGACTCCACCATTAACAGTTTAACCATTATCCTGGATCACACCATTATTTCCCCATTTCCATGCACCATTTCTGCTGCACCGTCACTTTCGGTTCCAAAACAGGACACATGTCATTGTCAATCTCCTCAGTCATTTCACCTCTTCTAATTTTTGTCTTTTCCACGTAGGAATTACCCAGAGCAGTTAAGGCAAACCCAGGTTTCCTTCCCACCGTTACCTTTCTCACACGTGGCTCCTCCGTAGCTCGGCAGACAAAGACAAACAAAGGAGTTGATCTCGTCGATGCACGTGCCTCCGTTCTGGCAGGGATTGGATTGGCAGTCGTCAATGTCTGTGTGGAGAGGAGGGTGGGGTAGAAGAGAAGAACTATGTAAGTAATAGTAGCACATTTCTTCCAAAGAAAGGCATGAATAAACTTTCTGCAAAGATTGTATTTGATTAAAAAAGATAAAAAGATTTCACACTCGAAAACAGCACGGAGAGACAGAGGGTCACAGATGACGAGCGCTCCCATCTTCAAACTCAACTCTAATGACCAGCTGCTAGGTACAGATATCAGGACAGTTTTATTGTTAGCGAAAACAACCAAAACAATAATTGTCGTCTCTTAGGTGTAAAGCCAAAACCAAGTCCGGAGATGCAAATCGATGGACATGTTTTGCAGAGGCGTTGCAGCGGTGAGTAAGCTCATTTGGATGAAAATGGTAACTGTGTTTCTGCGGCTGAGCTGAGCCTCGGGGCAAAATCATTAAAACTGCAGCTGCTATCTCACAATTCTCCGCAATCACAACAACTGAGCGATTCCCCTGGGCTCCAGCAGGAGGTCAAGGGATGGAAGAGGGAGATGGGGGATTACAAAAAAAAAAAAAAAAAAAAGGAATCCAACGGGTGAGAGAGGTGGTGGAAGATATGAAGATGTTGAGGAAAGAAGAACAGTTTTTCATCAGTGATGAAAACATTTCAAACGAAATCTGGAATGTCGGCATTTTTGATGGGTGTACTACAGGAGACAAAAACATCTTATTTTGTGTGTGTTTTTGTCAGAAGAGTGTGGCAGTGTCACGGTGGGTTCAGCCTTATTCTGGCTGCCACGGTGTAGAGGTAGAACATGGTTGCGGTGATACACTGATATTCATGAGATACGTTTAATGAGTTGGGGGAGTCCACATCGGACCCTCCCACTACAGAGAGTTCTCACAAAATAGAGTTGGTAGGAATTTGACAGAGCAAAGATACTGCGACAGCACGGTTAGAACTGCAGAGACGGCAGGTTTTTTTAAGTCGAGTACGGGGGAGCAGTGGGACGATATATATCAGAAGTGGAGGATGTTAATTCAAGAGGATCAAGTGTAAGAAGAAGCAATAAGAAGCAAGCATCGTTCATCCACGTATCTACATCTGCTCGACAACAACATATAAATGTAGATTTTTTAACCTGTCTTGGAACTTTTCGACCTGGCCTGGACCGATAAAAATAAACCCACGGTGACCATGAATATAGGTTATATTTCCTTAGTTCCCGTGTCCTCCTCAAATTTTCTAGTGTCCAAACCCCAGCAGGCCTGTCCACTCCAGGTCCACTCAGGCACCGCTCGGCTCAACTGGGTTAATGAGAGAATCAGTCAAGACTGTGAGAGTGTGTATTTCCATGTGTGTCAATCACACACTGGCTCACTCTCCAGTACAACAAAATTAGACCTGGACACCAGTTCAGTCTCCAGAGAGTCAGGGAGAGCAGTCTTCCACTCATCTGCCGGCTGACAAACGGATGTGGCGAGAAGCAGGTGCCAGAGCCTGCCGTAATTGCCGGGTGCAGCTAACACACCGGCGACGGAACAAGCTGCTCATTTGTATCTGTTAGGAAAAGCAGGAAATAGCGATGAAAATTTGATGAAGCTGACACCGTCGGACAGGCAGAGACTGGGATTTTAACGGTGGTCCCGCGCCGATTGAAGAATACATTATTTGGACAGCGGATGTTTGATATGTGACTTGAACTTGTTGTTCGTCGTGCCTCTGTGAGAGCCGAGGAGTGAGAGTGCGGTGGAAGGGGAAGACGAGAAGAGGAATACGGGGGAGGATATTGAGGATGCGGCCAGACAAAGCGGGGGTGGTGTCAGTTGACAGAATTTCAAGAGGCTTACTGCAAGCATCTGTGGAAAAGTGGGGTATGAATAATTGAAAAGAGACAGAGAAAGAGAGAAGGAGACAGAGGGGAAGAGTGATGGGGGTGGGGGAGGTGGGGGTACAAACAGAGAAAACCGGGGGTGGACCGGGTCATCCTTCAGGCCGTATCATGATCATTTGTCAGATTAGTGAAACCGACTAATTCACCGTTACTGTCTGTCCCACCATCAACATGGACACTGTTCCTGACTGTCAGTCTGACTGATCCATTTCTACTAAAGTGACGATGATCATTCTGAACTTTTGGTCCTGTGGTGAACTTTCAGTCGGGTCACTTCTCTTCTCATCAGAGAGACTTCTTCAGTTCCTGTCTGACTGCAAACATTTTTTGTTGTGTTTATAATTTGGTCCAAGGGTGACTGCAAGGGTTTCTCCAGCTCTACAGTTTCTAAAATTTTTATATTTTTCTAAAAAAATATAGATCCTCCTACAGTACTTGCTTAAATGTGAACTTTTTAGTATTCGTATTATTAAAAAGAACCGCCCAAACAGTCACACAATTCTTTTTTTTCTCTGAGAAATCCTCTTTAGCATTTCACAGGAAACTAAAGGAAACAAGATTTTACCTTACTTTCATTTTTCTGCTTTCTGCTTTAATAACTCTGCCGCAGGAGTGTGTTTCTTTTAAACGGTCAAACCGAAGTCCACTTCAGACGGAGTACATCCACGTCTAATAAGCAGTGGCTGAGGAACATCCTGTGCTCATGTAATGAGGTTTGACTAAGAGGCTTCTTCATCTCTACATGAGCACATATTCACTTAGTCTCATCTGAGGTTTCTTTTCTGGAACTTTTTGACCATTTACTGATCAGTTTGACGTTTTTTTTTCCTCAAACTAAATCCCGAAGATGGCAGATGGATAAATAAAAGGTTTGCTGTGGCACCGCTGTTGCACCGTAACCATTAGCCACCGTCGCGCACCTTACACGTTTCTCCTAACGTTTCGTTAATGTGGTGATCATGGCTGCTGCGTTACAGCGTACGGCAATAACCTCTCTTTTAAGTCAAATTTGAAAACTCTAATGAGTTGTTCTCTTTTTCCAAATGAAACATTACATAATACAGGGATTCTTTCCAAAAGGGCAGTGAACTCCAAATGTGGTTTTAATGGAAATCAATGAGGCATCTTTGGAGCACAAAGGTGTCTCCAGGGAGTGTCTGGCACTACATTAAACACAATCAAATCACTTTAGCTGCTAAACCTTAGATATCCAGTGATAGTTAATACTCCTACTTCAACAATTACACATTCATCCCCCCCCAAAATATTCCTTTAACCTGTAGTAACCTTTAGCATAACAATCAAAGATACTTTTTTTTTTGCCATCCTGCCCAGTGTAGCCTTCACATTTTCACACACAAAACTATTTGGCATGACCAAGTCTTTATAAGAGTAACCATTCATCATACAGTACACGAAAAATACTGTAATGTACTGTATTTTTCAATAGTCACTGTACACACTGTGATGAGTAACAACGGGGTCACATCGTCTCTAAAACCCCAGCACCTGAGCAGGGCTTCTGGGCTCTGATGGTGAGTATCTATCTATTAAAATGTATCCAAGGAAAGTAAGGCAGTGACGGGCGACAGGTTCCTGGGCCACGTAGACTTATTGATGTTCGTACTGCGTTCACTCAAACAAATGAGACGCTGCAGCTCGAATCTCCGTAAAAGCTGCAGATGTTAGATGTTAGACATGATAAATAGGTGTCAGGACAAATAGTACAACGCAGACGGTTACACACTGGGCCACACCAGGGACTTCTAGAGAGTGGAATATATAAACTATATAAACTATATGAACTACTAGGTGAGCCAAAAATAGACCACAGAGAACTAAGAGGTTGGCACTGTGTGATGGACTGGCTTTTTAAAGCACACTGATGTGTGTTTGTGTCTCCAGGACGCCCAGTTGGCAGAGGTTAGCAGCGTTATATTTGTGGAACGTTCTGCCATCAGTACTGACGGAACTTGGACACACACCACCAACCTAAGCATGGCTATGCACTGTGTGAACTGTCAATGCCGTTTCATTGAAAAGGTTAACATGGTCTGATGGGAGTCGCTATCTTTTACCACCTGTACCACAAGCAACTGCCATTCCAATACCCGCCCCGCCCACATCTCAATCTAATTAAAGATCTGTGGGATGTACTTGACTAAGTCCTGTGCCCATTCCAACAGTGATTCGACTGGACATTCAGCTCTGTTAACATCAACGCCTGTGCAATGAGAGATGTTTATGGTTCACTAGATAATGAAACTACGGTCATAATATTGACCCTCATGTAGATGAGCTTAAAGGCTGGAGTTTTTAATGTGTTCCTTAAGACTTTTCTACCCATTTAGTATCCATCCATCCATCCAAACATCCATCCATCCATCCAAACATCCATCCATCCATCCATTCATTCATCAGCTACCGAGACTCTGGACCCAATTATCAGTCACTGATGAGGGCAGGGTACAACATGTATTTTCACTGTAATTGCTGTAAATATACATGTATAAAATACATGTACAGCAACCCCCCACACATGCAGTCACACAGACATGTTCATGTTCTCACAGTTTGAATGTGGGAGAGCAACAAAAAAGATTTTCTTTTTTTCTTCTAAATCTATAACCCAGGTTTGCCACTGACTTGACTTCCAAGAATTGATTCTATATTTTTACCCTGGATCAATACTAACATCTCATCCAGTATAATATTTACACTGCCTCAAGCCATGGATAAAATAATTAGTAATCCCTTGCACCAAATCAATGCATGAGTTAACAGGCGGCGTTGTACATCGTGCAACGCCGGGGTCAGGGTTATGATTGGATGTTATCTGTCTGTATGGATATAGATTGGTTAACAGGCAGTTAGTGCTCGAGATACTGGTCGGTGCCACAAACCACACTGCTGAAACAAATGATAATAGTTCAACCTATTACATTCAAAAGCGCTAGATAACCTAAAATGAGATGACATTTAAAATCAAAATCAAAATGTGTTTGGTCGTTCGTACATGTCATTAGATATGGTTCAAATTCATGTAATGTAATGTAATGTAATTTCAGGTCTTTGGTATCAGTTTCTCTTTAAACGAAGACATTACTTTTGGCTTCAAACACAAATTCGGCCACAACATCAAATAAAAGAATATGTCAAAGGTAGAATTATTGGAGTTATATTTTACCCAGCTTTTGTCAGCTCTGACACAAAAATAGCTACAATTTCTCGGTGGTTGTCTGGGGAGACTCAGCCCTGAGCAATTTGAGGTGATTGCTGTCGTTTGCTGTCTTATGTCACACAGCTTGAAGTTAAAAATACTGTGTGTGCAAAAACAACAACAAAATATTAGAGGGAGGGCTAAGACTGAGGCCATTTTCTGGTTAAACCAATGAAGGTCTCCAAAAGAGGACAGTCTTAGGTTTGGTTAGTAGGTAAAAAAAAACAAAAAAAAAAACAAAAAAGGAGTGGAAAGCGTTGAGTTAATCATGATTCACCAAGATAAAACAGCATTGCTAAATATGACAAAAAATGACTTCATTCTGTGCAGTGCCAGAACAGAATGTTAAATAACAGTAAATGCGTTTCACACCTGGTTTTATTTGTGCCTGATCAAAATGACAGAATAATAATGTAAAAAAAAAAAAGCGTTGACTGAACCGTATTAATTAGTCTCAAATTAATCAAATTTAATGAGATTGAAGTGGTCATTTTGACACAGAGACACAGAGAGTGATGTGTCTACAGAGATAATCTCACTGTGAGGTGTAGACCGACCACAACACCCAGTGTCCGAAGGTCACCGAGGACACGGTGGACGGCGTCCTAAGTGAGGCAGGAAGGCATGTTTTCTTCGTCTGCAGACTAAATGCCATCCGCACGGATCAAACGGCAGCAAGATCAATTACACGGCCAACCTTTGAAACAACAAATGCCACCCACGGACTTCAGATCTGACAGGGTGGCACAAAGGGCAGCGAGGGGGCCATAATGATGTGACAGAGACGGACGACGTTTGTCAGATACATGAAAAGAAACCACACAGCACTCAGTCTAGGTCTGACACGGAGCGCACTTGGAAAAGATGCCCGAGTGCACGTTCGCTGTGTTGTTATGTGTAAAATGTATATTAGGAGTTTGATCTAAAGATCCATCCATCTGTCCATCCATCCATCCATCCATCCATCCATCCATCTTTCTATCTGCATTCTGCAATCAACAAATGACAACATTATTTTAGAAAACAATCTTAGGTTCTAACTGTAAAATACGAGTAAAATTATTATTTTAGGTTGTTTAAAAAAGAAACACTATAAATTATTGTTTTAAATGATATATTTTCTTAAATATTAATTATTTAAATTGCTACCTCTTCATAACATCATATTGTCTATATATTCAGAGTAATATTTCTGAGATTGAATCCTGGACGTTGTCATGTTTCAGTAAATGTTTATTATTGAAGTCGAGTCTTTTACCTGATTTAAACAGTCAGAATCAGCAGAGTACTAATGTTTTTCCTCTACCACTAGGGGCCACCTAACATCAACACAGTCAATGTCATTGACCTGACTTCACAGGTTTGGAAAAGTAAACGTTTGACAGACTGAGACAGAGAGTGTGTTTATCATCTTTGTTCCTGTGCAGCCCTGGATGATTGACTTCCTTTAGCGTGCCGAACGCTGTTGGCATTTCCATGCCCTTTTACAAAGACCAATGTTTTTCTATTGAACCACCGCGAGTACGAACAGCAGGTCCACTCAGTGGAGCTCGTACGGTCATATCAATAGCTCAGATGTAGCCGTGTGGGTTTCCACGTGCACACTTCAGCATTTATGGGTAGAAAAATAATCCTGCCTGTTTATCTTAACCCTTACTGTTAGTTTAATAATAGAGTCACCAGTGCAGATGAAAACTGTCTTTCTGATGCTGAAACTGGTGTTTAAATAAAATATGTAATCTAATATGTAATCCAGGGCCTTTAACGTTGTTTGGGTGTCAGTCGACTACAAAGAGAACCGTCAGGGTGCAGAGGAACCTGACAGAGCTGTGTGTACTCTGCCAGGCGTTTTCTCCTTCTCCCCAAGAGAAGAAAGTGCGTCAAGCTTTCTGAGGTTCGACGCTCCTTCATCCAGGGCTCTCTGGTAAAAAGGCAGAAAAAAGTTTGTTTTTTCCTTTTCCTTTCACTTGGCTCAGATGTTGGGGGTATTTTGCCACCGGCCCCGGATGCGATTTCATCTCAGGGCACAAGTGATGCGTTTAGCTAGCTAAGATCCAAAGGGGTTCCTTTGAGCAGTGGGAGCTGGAATAAAACCATCCCTAAACCTCGTCAGACATTTGAAAACACCAACTTGGACGTGAAATAGAAAAAAAAAAATCTGCTAAAGACTCGTCGTAATTCATGTGTTTGAAAGCAAATATATAAAGGTGTCGAGGGTCTGTGTGTGTGTGTGTGTGTGTGTGTGTGTGCCGGCAGTATGTTTCAGACAGGTCTTTGCTTTGGTTGACAGCGCTGCAGCAACATTCATAACAGCCCTGGGAAAATGTAATGAGGTAAAGTGTCACAACATCTCACATCGCTCTGCTAGCCTTCACCTCTGACAGCCTGACTCTGCTCACTGATGTTACGTGTGACTGTGCGGGGTGTGTGGGTACATGCGTGTGCGTGTGTGTGTGCGTCTACACAGCCAATGTCTTCATCTGTAGTGTTGTATAATAATATTGTGTAAGTGTGTGTGTTGGGTTGGGAGGTTGGGGGGGGGCAGTGGCAGAGGAAGGGACAGGAAATGCCAAACCAGCAGCATGATACAGACACCCTCTATTTCTATCTCCTCACAGAGACCGAGGGGAAAAACATTAACATAACAGGGGACCCAGAATAGAGCCAGACGATCTTCACACACCATAGACGGCCTATCTGCCCCGTTTGTTTGTTTTAATGATTTTATTTACCCCTCCAAAGCTGCTGTTATTACCCCTAACGCCCAACACCTGCTCATCAGTAACTTCTTCTTCTCTTTCTGCCTCTGGATAACTTTAAATGACAAGTGTATTTCCTTCCGTTTCTTCCGTGAACCTTGCGGGGCTAATTTCCTTTGAGCCAAGCGGCTGCAGAGGTGCTGCTTCAGGGCTCACGGTGGGCTAAAGCCCCGGTGTCCCTCCAGGCTTCAGGGGTTTCGGCCTATTCCATGACTACTTCATCGACCAGCGCCACCAAGGGCATTCGTTAGTGAACCTCAGGACTAAAAGAAGCTTAAAATTAATATCTTAATACACCCACTTTTTTTTTCTCCAAATACCCTGAGCTATTTCTTCTCACCCTCCCCTGTGTCTGCACCTATAAAAAATGTTACTCTGTTAAATTAGGGCAGATCCTCAGTGACATGGATGGAGGCTATTTCCTGCCTCCTGTCATTATTTCTGACATAAGAAAGAAAGAAGCAGTAGTGTCAAATTATCTTTTTTTTTTCTCTTTTTCTCTTCTCTTAACGCTGTCAGGTTCATTCAATTAATAATGACTAAATTACAAAACAAAGTGGAAATTAATAGTGGTAAAAATTGATTTTTGTCATGGTTTGTCATTCAATATTCAGTGATCTGATCTGTCTGATTGGATCCAGCTCTTTGCCCTGCAATTATTTATATATATTTATATGTAAATATATAGGTGTAAGTAATGATCGGGACAGATGTTTATTAAATGCAGGAGCATTTAAAATGCCTTTAAAGACTAGAAAAATAATCCATGGTTTATTTTGTTTTTCCTTGGACGTTATGCAAAAAAGCTGAGGAATTATGGAGAGTGATGACAGGATATAACTGTTGATTGACATCTAAGACTGTCCAATAAAAGCCTGGCTCTATGGCACATCAGTTTCTATCCAATTTAAAGACTTCGTGCAGCCACATCAGAAACAGAAGAGACCAGAGTTTCACCATCTACAGACACGTTAATGAGTGTCGCAGTTTTATTTAAGACCTTAATTGTAGTGGTGTTTTGGTCTTTGAGGGAAATCAATTAGCCCCGTCGCGCCGTCCTTTAAATGCTTCACAGACTCCGGCAGCCGTCACCCCGTGCACACACGGAGTCATTACCTCCATTTATTCGCGAGGCAAACGCGAAGACACACCCGCTGAGCTAATCATGCCAGAGCATGTATTTTCTTTACCCAACACTTCAGCTGATGAGCATTATTACAGGAGCTCATTACCATGAGATCTCTGGTTGGCTCACGGGTGAATGTGTGTAGAGCCCATACTAATGTGTGTTGGTCAGGAGAGGAAGAAGAGGCAACTTGGCCGGCAGCTCATTAATCTGCTCACACACAAATAGCCCTGCACTTCATTCTCATTCAGCTCTTTTAAAAAAATCTGTCCTCTGATTTCTGTTGTCCCTAAAGGTCCGTAGAGAAAAGTGGACGAAAACAACCGAGCATTTCCATCTCCAACTCTCTAATATTATCTAAGCACAGCAGTGTGAACAAACCCGATGCATGCACCGTGGGCAGCAGTACACTTAGGTACTGTGTATCTGTGTCACATATTCCTGCCGGAACAATCCCCAGGTCAGACGTTATGAATGGTGGCAGTGGTGTGTACTCATTCACAACATAGGTTTAGGAGTCCAGCCCGTCCAACTGCAGCAGTCTGGTTTCCAGCATGGTAGTTCAATGTTTATATTACATTTTTATTACTTTATATGTATTATAACTATCTTTACTGTGACACATAAACACCCGTTTGTTTGGAGCGAAACACAAATCTATCCATCAATGACAAAATAAATGCTACGTTCCGTGTGCAGCCGTACAGCAGCACCTTTCTGCAACTCTTTAACATTCTATTCCACACTGACCCTTTAGATGTGGGGACACCTTTTTGCAATATAGCGTTCAACACCTCTGGGTCCAAACGTGTCAATTTTACTTTCCGCTCCGGTTCATTTCAAATCCCCAGATTGGGGCGAAGCTGCTGACAAATATCTGCTGAGTGTTTACAGTTTTCCTCAGTGGCAGCAGTCTGCACCGGGGCCCCGTTCTCTCGACCTCAGCCCTCAGATCGGCGGACACACCAGTGAAATGAATTAGCGGCCGGTTATATTATTAACCCGACCTCATCAAAGTTTCAGGCAGAGACTGGGTTTCCAATGATGTATTAGTGAGTGGAGAGATCCATTAGGAACCGTGATGTTGATCTGGTCAGAAAAAGACCGAGGAAAAACAGGTGTGTGTTTGAGAGAGACACTGAAAAGGAGGATATTGAAAAAGGGTTTACTGTAGAGATGAGTGTGAACTTTTATATTTACTGTAGTATGAAGGACTGTCCTTTAAACTACAAAAAACAGGAAAGAGACAGAAGCACGGAGGAGAAAAGGGAAATGTGGGATGTGTGTTTGGGTGGGAGGGGGAAATGAAACATGTTATTTAGCAGAAATGCTAGAAATGCAGGGATCTGTAGGCCTCTTTCAACCCCAATCTCTGCACCGCCATTCTATACTGAACTGTACGTCCTGCCAAGTTGATGAAGCCCTGGAGGAGACGACTGGGTGAAGGGAGAGAAGAGAGAGAAAGAAGTTTGGAGCAAAGAATTAAAGGATATTTAACAGTAAAAATGATGGTAGAAATAGAAGCCCCGTCGTTCAGGGATACAGTGGAAGAGATAAATGGTGAGGCTAATGAAAAACACATGGATAGAATGAAGGAAGAGATATAGAAAATGAAGGAAATGGAGATGATTAGGTAAATAAAAATAATGATAGACAGTTTAGTAAAACTACTTCTTCTTTCTTAGATCTGGTAATACTTGAAACAAGTTATGTTGTTGTTGTCTGAACCCCCAGTGTGTGGCCAAGGTCATTGCTGCTCCCATAGTTGATCTCACCATAATAATCCCTTGGGTTTGTACAGTACAGTGTGTACAAAACCCCAAACAGTAGTTTGAGTGACAACAGTACAACAGTACAACAGTACAACAGTACAACAGTAGCGAGGCTTGGACCAAAACCCACAGAACAATGGGGGCTTCGACCAGGGAGGCTAACATGTCACTTGTATGTACAGTAATGTGACTGCTACGTTTAAACAAAGGAACTTAGACTAATAATAGAGGAGTCTTAAATTTATCATCAAATGCTCAAAAATCACAAGTTTCATTATCTTGCTTTAGTATATGACTTTCTCCAGCACCAACGTCAAATAACAAATTGTTTCAAAAGAGAAAATAAAAATGCAAAATGTGCCATCATCACTTGAACCTTTAAAATGTCCCCCTGTTTGTGGTGCCCTGCCTGTCACGTCTCCGTGCCCCACACTTTGAGAAACACTGGATTACACTGTCTCGGGACCCTGGTTCAAACTAACTCTGCTGGTTGAACAATTGATAAAATTGATTTTTGGGTGGGAAAAGTGTGACGTTAGCGCTAGCTAAACAAAGACCGTGGACCACTTCAGTTGGTCAAACAGAAGTTCAGGTTGATTTTTAATCTCCTGTAATTCATCATACAAATGACAACTGAGTATTTCTGGGTTTATACCCTATATTATCAGGCTCATTTTGACTTCTTTATTTAACTACTCACTCTCTGTGGTAGTCAACTACTGCAGGGGCTGCAAATTTGATTTTGTGTAAAATGAAGACCCCCACCCCCCCCCACACACACACCTTATCTGTCACTGGCTGTTGTGCTAACGCTAAGGCATATGAAAGGATTACAGCTCCCATTTATTTATCTGTCTCTCCTCTCCCCGTCTCCTGACTGATGACAGTCAGATTAAGGTCTTTGTGCAGAACAAACAGCAGTGGAGCAAAAATAACTCCCACGCCTCCTCAATTTAGAACCACTGCAAAGTGTTGACCCGTATTCAAAGACAATTTAATGCATTTTTCTGTCACGCGAACGGCACACACATCTAACAGAAAGAAACCTGCAGCGATCGAAAACCAATAAGACTTCGTGATTAAGTATTAATAGAAAACAGGAACCTAGACTTTTGTGAGGCAGTTTCACCACTGATCACCTGACCCATTTATTATTGGAGTGACCTTAAACCTACTTTACAATTTAGTTCGGTCCATGGTCAAATGTCTAAATCCACCAGTAACATGGGCAGCCTGACAATTATTCATCCATCCATCCATCCATCCATCCATCCATCCATCCATCCAACCACTGCACTAATACATAGTCTACATACACACACTGTGACAAAAAAGTTCAAAGGCTGCATTTAATAACAATGAAAGAAAAAACTGCCAACTCTAAGACGCTAAATTTCGAAGTTTTAGACTTTTCTTTACATCTTTCCCTCTGAATATTCCTATGGTTTGGATTAGTGGCAAATAAAAACAGGTCTGACCTGCTATTAGCCTTCTCATAAATACAGAAAATACAGAATATTCAGGAATGCTATTTCAATAAATTATGATTAATTGTGATTAATCACGATAAATCCACAGCTGCCCTTTGATTAATCAGACCAAAAATGTCATCATTTCAAACAGCTGTTGGTCAGTGTTCCAAGAGTGGGAACAACCTGCTGCAGACATCCAGATGAATGGTCCAGTTAAAGCACAGCAGAGTCTTTCCACAGTGAATATATTTCCTCAGAACAGTTTGGGTGTAAATGATGTGACTTTGCACTGTTTCAGTTTTAATTTGCACCCGTGGCCTTACCACAGGGAAAGGTCACAACTGCTTTTCTTTTGGATTTCTTACACCGTCTGATTAATATTTGGTCCCCTGTCAGGGCATGAACACCTAAAGGAGAGGTTTTTAATTAACCCAGCTCCACCTTTTTGACCTCACCAAAGGTCAAGCAGACCTTTAGTGAGGTTAAAAAGGTGGAGGTGTGTTATAAATGTTATGAAAGACATTTAACACGCATTTTCTGCACTAATAAGAATGAGAACGTAAACTCGCTGTGATGGGTTCACACACAACACACACACATACTGAGAACAGTGGTTCAGTCAGACAGGAAATGCCAATGTAAACTCTTAGAAGTGTCAATTCACGCTTTTCTGATCTGCAAGTGTAACGCGGAATAAGGATTAGCGACATTAACAGAACATATTTGACTTTTTTCCCCTTTTGCACAAAATCCCCAGAGACTGTCCCCCCTCCACCCCCGCCCCTCATGTTTATTTTAGGCTCCTTTCTATTCTCTCATAACAAGGGACAAATGTTCCCTCCAGCAGCGGGGAAGAAAAAATTATTCATGACTATATCTCAATACATAACCATCAAACTGACAGGTTATGTTGGGTCTCATTAATCACTAATTTTGCTGCAGGAAACAAGCGTCACAAACTAATTTTAATGATCAATGGGACAGCGCACCCTGGAGCTGGGATTTTGTTTCCTTTTCTGAAGCCTCGGCCTTTAATGTCTCATTTGAAAAGATTAGGAAGATGATGGCACGAAACAAACGGACCTGAGCAGAATTAAGTTGGAAGGAAATCACCATCATTAGGAAAGCAACTGATTTTTTTTCTCCAATCAACCAGGTAACTAAGACGGCTTCATTAACAACCACAAGTAAATGAAACTCAGTTCACCAATTTAAAAAAACAAACAAAAAGTGACTGCTAACTAAGTCCTTAGTTTGTTCGAGTTAAGAGCAAAAGGATTCACAGACAGTTTTACATTTTACTGTGACTGGGTCACAAACCGACACGTTCTGTATGTATGTGTAAAAGAAAGCCCTGTGGCCTTGATTTCACATGTAACATTGAAACTATTTAAAAAATTTCTTCTAACACAGTCAAGTTTCTCTAAGAGACGTGTGACCGACACAGGTGACAGAATTTATTTGAAAAAAATAGACAGAAGTCTCAGTTGCACCAAGCTGTGTTTGAAGGAACTCAAGTCAACAACCAATCAGGTGCTGAGAAGTCATACTGTAGTGTCATGTTGACTCCTAATGAAACACAGCAGTTTTAACCAAAGCATTACATTACTGTATGTGTCTGTGCAGTACTGTTCAGAGGTATCATAGTGTAGCCCAGAGGAACCACGTATCGCTAATGGCGCCTCCATGTGGCAACATGTGAGCTGCACCCATGTACTTAACGCCACGATGTTTGGCACACACACACACACACACAGTGTAAACTTCCCCACTGTGGGACAAATAAGGGACTCATTTTATTTTTAATATTATACGTACAATGACCAATTCTTCCTCCAAATTAGGACTGTGACTTCAACCAAATAAAATTCAACTAATGCACCTCATACCACTGATTTGCCTTAATAAATGTTGCTATTTATTTCAGAACTATGCCCCTTCAGACAGTTATAAAATATGTGCTTAATAATTTCTTTTCATTTTATTTTGACATCTTGAGGACATACAGTCCAAATGCAGAATTTCCACATTCCTCAGGTCTTTAAAAATCACGATACTGTAAACCGTTCAACCGGTCACATTTCCTCACTTGCACCCAAACATCAGGGATACTGATGAGGAGACGAGAGAAAACATACACAGCTGTTCACACCCCCCCCCCCTCCCCACCGGCCCCCCTCCTCTTCTTTGCAGTCTCATTAATATTAACCACAGACCCTCAGTACAACACAAACCATCAATAATGCAAGTCCCCAAAATGAGTCTTCCCAAATAATTACTTCTATAAGCCAAGTCCTGAAGCCAGACATTGTTTGCTGCAGCTGTGTCGCCTTATTGTGACAACATAATGACTCTGCACAGCCAGCGCCCGCTACACGCTTTAATATGTGTCTGTAGCTGAAATTAGGTAATGCTGGTTGAATCTACACGTCTTAACAAACAGAGGGAAATGGAAGAGCCTGATGGAAATCTGCTCAACACAAAAGTAAGAATGAAGGTTAAAGAGCTGTGAGTGTGAAATATCGTCGGTTGTGACTAAATTCTTTTGCTGCAGCTCGATATTTGTTCAATTTGGTCCAAAATTGCTGTCACAGACGATTACCCTTTTTGTTTAGTCCTGATAAAAAAAAAACCAAAAACATTTTAACCTTTGATGAAAAACACTTTAGAAAAAGAGCAGAGTAATTACTCAGTTATACATTTTAACAGCTTTATTTCACTCTAGCTTGTCATATTTTGTTTTGCTTCTTTATCAAACCCCATAAGATCGAAAAAGAACAACATTCAATTACAAAACACAAGACTAATTTATGCCGTTAACAAGAATTTTTACAGATTTTTTTTTCCGCCAACATTGGCTGATTGATCTCCAATACTGTTGATGCCATTGTAAACCTAAACAGATGGTCCGACCACGCTCATCTGCCCTTTGTTGACCTTTCACCTATGATCTTTTGGCCTTTCTCTCAGTAATGAGCCTTGAAGACCTCTTCGATGGCCAATTGTTAAACAAACAGGAATCCTGATTGTACCCACAGGACAAACCACTGCTGGATTTGTTCTAACGACATAAATACAGTAGATAAAGACAAACATCAAAAGCAGAAAAGATGATAAAATAATGCTGCTAATGCATGTGATCTCATTTTTACTGAATTTCCACCCACAGCTGCTTGGTCACGTCCCAGAATCAATGTTCAGTGGGGAAACTGAAGACTGTCAACAACAATTCTGCACTTACACAAAACTAAAACAATTTGTTCTATATATATATATATTTATACTTTTCCTGTTTCTGTCTCACACTGTAGTTCGTACTGGAACTCCACTGTGGCCCATGTGACCTTGCATTTTCGTCTCTCTTGCACCACACACACGAGGCACACACATTCAGACTAACATCCCCACTCAGGTTCTTCAGTCAGTGGAAGGAAAAATCACTGACAACAGTGACAACAACAATGACGCACACGCTGCACTGCCTAAACCTGGACTTACAACAACAGATTTTCACAGTCCTAGACTAAAAACTGAAAGTCTTTGGTAAATCTTTTGAGTTTTATTGTCGCAACACTTTCCTGTCATCTTGATTGTTAACTCTAAGACAATAATCGCGCTGTTTTATATCTGTCTTTTCCTAGTCAATATCAAACATCAATCACGTCTGACCTAACACAATCAACAACCAATAGATGAGCTCCGACAAAAACGAGAAACAGGAAACCTGGCAGTGAGAACAAGTAATTTATTTGGTCATTTATTTCTAGTAAAAAGTCTAGTAAATAGTGACGCAGCATTTTTTTTAAATGCACAAAGAGAAAAAACACTTCCCCTGCACAGAAGCGTTATATGTTAAAGGTAATCTCTCCATACGTCCAGCCACTTACACACCTACCACTCCTGACCCCTGAGATGTGCTTCACTCTGACCCGACCCCAACTCACCTATCTCGCAGCTTTCCCCAGAGAAGCCCTGAGGACAGTAGCAGCTATAGCCGTCACCTTCCTCCAGGCAGCTCCCTCCGTGGAGACAGGGGTTGGTCTGGCACGGGTTATTCTCAGCTGTGTAAAGGTGGAGACAGGCAACACAGGAAGGTTAAGTTACTAAGGTAATTTCATAATTGATGAGAATGAAAAAAACCCCCACAAAACTGCAAGAAGATCGTCTTGTTATCTCTGCACAGCTCTACCTTTTCTGCTTTTTATAGAAAAACAGTCAGAGTGCATATAAATGTATTCCTGTCTCCACTTCTTCCTACACGGTGACAGAGTGTCTGCTGTGGCCTCTGTTGTGTCCATGTTTGTCATGTCTCGGCGAGCCTCTCCTGCCTGGTGTGCTCACTCTCCTGGAGCTGATCCTGGATCTTAATGACGATTCAAAGTCACCATAAATTAGTTGGTTGTCACCCAGTCACATACAGTGTTCAGTTTTATGGCAGCTAACTGCATCGCTTTGGAGATAAAGACTTTTAGTGTCCATGAGGCTGTACTCTTCCTGGAACAACTGACGACAATCGTGAAAGCAACTCATATTTCCTGGGCGCACATTCTGGCAGAACAATGTTGGAGGAGAACGACAGGAACAGTAAGAGCAGAACGCAAACATCAGGATTATGATTTCATTTGGTTTGATATACTGTATATATATATTTTTCATTCTGGGAATAACTGTTTTTTTTTTGTTACTATTATTACAATACAATCTCAACGTGAATCCTGTATTCTTGTGGAAACAAGACAGATTTTATGCAGGAAAACAGAGTGACGTTCGTTTGTTTCGACGTGTTTTTTTTTTCACTGGCTGCAGAGATATTGTGAGAGGGTGTATTACATTTCCTGTCAAACAAAGTAAAAAAAAAGTAACATTACCATAGAGACACTGGTGTCGATACAGAATGAGGGAAAAGCTGCATTTGCAACTGAAACAGATTCACTGAATGAAAAGGCTGTGAGGTTCGCTCTTGTTCTGTAGACTTAGATTGTTGCTTAAGTAGAGACAGCAATAGTTACAACAGGATTTCTTCACTTTTAAAAAAGAAAATTCTTTCAATTTTTTCTCAATTTTCAAAAGGACGTAAATCATTATTTTAAAGGGTGTTAATGCAAGAAATACTTTTAACAGCAATTTACCCATAAATACATTTAACCAAAAGTGGTGTTAATAAATGTAAGGCCTTCTTTAAGTCAAAAATGAAATAGGTTGTTTCATGTGGAGTTAGTGAAGGATTAAACTGTTGCTACAGTCATAAGCTTAGTATCTGTGTCCAGCCGCTCAACTTATTCAACGATATTCAAACATCAAACTGCAGCCGTGGACATTCTGAGGAGAGAGCAGAGATCCAAGGGTTCTCTGTGATGCAGTGATACCATTACATCTGAGCCAAACAAACACCACTCTGACTCTGAGCCCAGGTGGACATGTTTCTGCTGCAGGCAGAGGCAAAGTGATGCACACAGAGCACAGTGAACGACAGACAAGGAATGACTTGTCCATCAGCTGCAGCATCAGTGACTTTAGGGTCAAAAGGTGAATTTATCACAGGCACTCGCCTCCAGTCAATCACAGCACTGAGAGGTGGTGACTGATATCTGCGCCAGAGAAGCACATGGCTCTCTGTGCAGTTAGGGAAAATGGAAGTGACAAAATGGAAGTGACACATTTTAGGATCAATCTATTTCCTCTGAGGGTTCTTAACAGATGGCTTTACTAACTCGGTGAAATAAGCCGACCAAAGCCAGGGCTTTAAACACCGTTCGTAGTGTTTGTAAAATATCTTACCTTTACTTACATTTTACTTTCATAAAACAATTTATTTTATTGTACATATTGCAGCTGTATTCCGAAAGAAAAACAAATGGTGACTTAAAAAGAACTTGCCATCTGCTGGCACTGACAAATATCACCAGTAATACTGACACAGTACGGAGGCGCGGTTGCTGCGCTATCACCATTAATACTGACACAGTACGGAGGCGCGGTGGAACAGGACATTGATGCAATCTCTGAGTATTCACTAACAGCTTATTAAACACAAATTTAACAGTGCCCTTCACGTCTGCCCACATTCCACAGCTTTAACGGTGCCATCATTTGTACTTGGTACCGACAGAAAAGCTGTGGGACGACTGTCCAGAACCAGCGTGCTGTCACTGCAGACAAAAACAGATCACACAGCCAATCCCCTGGTTCAAGGGGAAGAGGAAGGGACAGGGTACAAATGAAAGTTTCTAGAAGAAGAGAAGAGGGAGGTAGGACCGACGACACGTGGAAGGAAGGGCGGGGCGGAGAGTCACACAGGGAGCTATACATTTCCTCCTCTCCTAATGCTGGCTGCTCGCCTGTGATTAATTACACACTGGTCTGAAAATAGGTTGCCTCTTCTATCCCTGCCATGTATCTCTTTTTTTGTGCATGTGAAAGATATGGAGAAAAGGAGAGGAAGAGGAAGCTAGAGTTAAAAAAAAAAAATGGGGAAAGGAAAAGATCCGTGAAAAATATAATCCAGCATGGTTTGGTTTGGTTCGGCTTCATCTTGTGCTGTGACACAAATTTATGCTCACTGTGTGGATAAGTCTACATAGATACTTCAATGTCTCGAAAATATTTTTTAAAATCAAATTGTATTTTCAGTATGTTTCCGTCTGTTCATAAAGGCCATCCAAGTTCGGAACCTCGCACACGTGACCTGGATTTCTAGGGGACGGTAATCACGCGGCGCATGGTTTACAGTCTGAAGCCGAGTGATTAGCGAATGCGTCTGAATGTAACGGTGCAGACAAGCTTGTGCTGACAGAAACGGCGGGAATAAATGTGCGGCACGCGCGCAGCCACGGCAAAAGTGCACACGCACGCACTTGCATTTACTGTACGTACACCTGCTTATCGCAGGCCGCGTGGCTGCGCTCAGACTCACTGAACCTTGTAATAGCTTTGCTGAGACAGATCATGCCTCTTCCTGTTCAAGTGCCCTCCTTCTACAGACGTGATAAGCCATCACCGGGGCCCAGCAGGAGCTGTCCTGTTAAAATTTAATGCAACACTACATCCCTAAAAGGCAGCGAGGCACACAGGACATTTAGAGCCATATGGTCGGGCCGCCTAAAGTGTTAGCTTAAACACCAGCGCTCTCTGCGTCCCCTCGATCTGTCTATAGGATGAAATATTCATATTCTCACTTGTACAGTGGTGACAATAGCTGTGTGTTATTTGCATTAATGCTGATGGGAAGCGAGAAGCGACATACATAATGTATAGGTAAGGTGGCTGTGTACCAGAGCTGTCGCACACAACGCGATGTCCACATCTAGATTTTAACCTTGTAAAAAAATTCAGACAATGATGTATCACAAATGAAGTTTGAATATTTGGTCGTGATGAAAATAAACACATTTCGCCAAAGTGAGTATTTTGCTCTTTTAGGTAAGATAAATGAAATCCTAGAACTGTTGACAAGACTGGTTCAAAACTAGAAATCGTAAAAATGACAGAATCAAACATATATTTAATATTTAACCAGTAATCACACTGAAAATCAACTGGGATTTTATAACGCTGTTGTTTTTTTTGTTTTGTTTTTTTGCCATGCACTGACCTTTTATAAGTCCAATTAAGTGTTAAGCTCCTCAAGTACTTACTTCAAGTAAACTATGACTATGACTAAAAAAGAAAAACATTTTATTCTGTTAACAAGTGTTAAGCTCCTCAAGTACTTGTATTATTTCCTGGTAAACTATGACTATGACTAAAAAAAAGAAAAACATTTTATTCTGTTAAAATCTACATTTTCATAATGAATCATAATGTAAAACGTCACTGATCTGGTCAGCCGCTGACCCACTGACACTAAAAAAGTTACTGTAGATACTGAAGGAGAGAGACTAGAACATCTTCCAGGCTGCCTCGGCCACGGTAGATATTTCTTGGCTGGTATATGTGAAGGGGAGTGGTAGAGAAGGAGCAGGTGTGGAGAGAAATCTCTGACAAATGAGGATCGATGAGGGCTACAGGGGAGGGGGGGGGCGCTATTTCTATGCTGTGTGTTTCTATCTGCATGTTGAGATTCACAAGAGTAGTGATTTATTAAATATCGATGGTTCGAGACGTCACATGGTATCATTTTTTTAAGTCACATTTCTTCTCATCGTTTATCCAAAATAAGTCTCTGAACTAAAGGACCTTTCATTTGCATTTTTTGGCTTTGAAATACTGAAAATCAAGTTAGTTCAATTTTCTTTTTATGGCAAAACATTGATTAGAATATTGAAATCAAACCAATCATAAACAGCCAATAACAACTAAACAAAAATGGAAATTCTGAAATTCTTAACCAAAAATTAATAAAAAATAATTTGATGTTTTTGATACCACACTTGAAATATTCTTGTGTTAAGAGCAGATCTGCTGCAGCAGGCTGCCCCCTGCAGGTGCCAAGTATGTGGGTCCTCTGGGATTCGAACCCAGGACTTCCTACGCTACTCCTGAGGCAGGCGTGCTAAGCGCTACGCTACGGAACCATGAAAGAAGTCTTTTTTAGATGAGGCAAAGAAGCAGGTTTATCTCCCAGATACAGGTACGTCACATGATCGTGACATCACGGCGTCAGGGTACTAAGATGCTGTTTGTCTTGGGACTGTTCATTTTTCATGCTGGTCTGTGTAACCCCCTGTTGGGACAGAGCTGTGAGTGAGTCTGACGTGCCCTACATGCAGGGACTCAACCCCTCAACCCTCAACCCCACGACCCGCCGTGGGCTGTCTGCTGCATGACGCCCGTGACTGCAGCCAGGAGGCAGACGCCCCTGACTCTGCTCTTTTGCGCCTTCAGTGCCAGAAGCAGTGATCATCAGTCACACAATCCGACAGGTTGGGCTGGGCGAACCTCTCTGCTGCTGCCTGAAAATACTTCAGTTGGAAATTACACATTTCACTGTTAGGCTTGATGACGGGACGCTCCATTCTCATCAGTGTGCGTCTGCATCTGTGACTGGCTAAGTCGCTAACAGATGTATGTGTCAGACGGCAAATGGAGAATGAAACTGGAGGTGTACATCTCTGAGAGTAGTTCATCCAACAGAATTTTAACCCAAAGTGACATTTTTAACATGAGCTCCTACCTGAGGACTAACCAGAACAGATGAGTCTAATCTGCCCGTGTCAGAAACACTGATGAGCTCTTATTGTTCTGTTCGTTTACATCAGTGACCAGATTCATTTTCTCAGGCACAGTGGGCCCTGTCATCACAATTCTGTCAGGTACTGATAACATTTAAAATGAGCAACTTTGGGCTAACATTACTGCTTTATTTTTAAACTATGCTGAATCAGCAAATTCCTTCAAATTTACAGTTAAGTCTTGATTCAGATGATCAAACCCAAGGTCCCATCAACTCTACAGAATTAATTGAAAAAATCAGGGGTGTCAAACATAAGGCCCGTGGACCAAAACTGGCCCACTTGATGAATTTTGAAAGTGAAAGAATTCGCAGAAACTTCATGTTGGTTAACGTTTTTATAAATTATATTTCATTAAATATGAATATTTCCTAATATATTTGTACTTCTTTGCATGAAAACATGGGCTTATTGCTTTTTATAGGTACTTATGTTATGATTGTACTGGTCCGGCCCACTTGACATCTAGGTAATCAGGCTGTATGTGGCCCCTGAACTAACATGAGTTTGACACCCCTGGAAGAGATTAATGAAAAAAAAAACAAAACAAAACAGTGAAACAAGTGGTACAATGTTGATGTATGACGTAATGACGGTTATTCCATTCCTTTTTTGGCATTCTCTACATGACCAGGCAGCAGTGATTCAGGAAGGGGTGACAAATTGCTGCAGTCTCACACAGTGACTTCATACAGAGAATAATGTTCCCTCTGACAGTTTCCTGCTAAGCTCTCCGTCTCATCCCATGATCCCGCCCGTCATTTTCCAATTGCTAGAAGGATAGGCAGTGTTGTTTGGCATTCTGTGAAACTCCATGCCTCGGGGGGGCCTGAGACTGTGTCTGACAACAGGAAGTCCCAGACAAGAACAGTCACATATAGTCAAAAACACACCATCTATTCTCTGTGTGTATGTGGGTGTTTTAATGAGCGAACATATGGTGCTTTCTTATCTTGTTTAAAGGCCACTAAATGAAAATGACTGCAATAAAACAGGGAGACTGACGAGACGTAAACGCTCAAACAGGCAGGTGATGCTTCTCTCCCCCAAGTGCCTTAATGTTTCACTTAAAGATGTTTATTTCTAACTGAAACGTTTGTTTGACTCTGTCTTTGTTCAAGAGCCCCGGGGAGCACTTTTAATATCTGGGTTATAACAGGAATAACAAAGCGTTTTATGATGTCAGAAATAAAAAAAGAAACAACTGCCAAGTATTGACTGTAGCAGAACAAATTCTCTCTCAACAATTTAACTGTTTACCTGCGTGCCTGTCTGGCTGTCTATCCATCCATCCTTCACCGCTCTATCTGTGAATCTATGTATCAGTTTCAACCATAAAAACGTATATTGTGCAGAAAAGTCATAGCTGATTTGAGAGTATAAAATATTTCCATTCCCGATAGTGGCTTTGCTCTTAATAAGATCCTTTGGCTAATACAATATAGAACAAAACTGTAGGAAATTCGTCAAGTGTGCAGTCAGAGTGACAGATGGGTTTTAATTACGAGGAGACATTACATCTGGGATCAGCTCTATTGATTAGATCCAACAAGAGGCGTCGTCGACAGTGAGTCTCGGGAATGATGTTGTGATGGTAAGTAACAGTAGGGGGCAGTTGGAAGTAAACCTGAAGATTAGGAGAGCAGAAGAAACTCTGTACGAGGTTGGTGAAGATACACACCGTACCTGCCTAGCTCCCGTAGATAAAGATGGTGAAGAGGGGTGAGGTTCAACGCCCTCCGAAACAACGGACAGTGGAGTGTGTGTTTCTCTTGATTGATTTTATCCGTTAAAGAGACAATTGCAATGTACGAGAAAAACATTTCTTTTTCTCCCACTCCCAGTGCCAGTGGGGATGTGTGACAGTGGGATTGCAGCAAGATTGAAGGAGAAGGTTTGTAAGACAGTAGGGCGACGTGGCGTGATAAATGGTTTGCAGACAGCGTTCGAGTCTAAATGACAGGAGGTTGACCTCAGGGTGGCAGAGTTTAAGATGCTGAGATTTGTTTTTCAGAGTGAGCGGAATGGACAAAACAACAAGTACTGTACACGGATCGGAGGAACAGCTGAGGTTGAGCAGTTTGGAGATGAAGGCAGAGAGGTGAGGTTAGAGTGGAAGGTGCTGAGAAGACACAGTGACATATATTGGACAGAAATGTAGGAGTAGGAACTGTCACGATGAAAGACGGAGACCAAGAAGATTCATGGATGTAATAAAAAGAAAAGACATGGGATGGGTGATGTAAAGACAGAGGAGACGGAGCGAGGCGTTAATAGATTATCCCCAGTGGTGACTCCCAAAGAAGATCTGTGCCTAGTGTAGAGAACACACTTAGCACTTGATCAATCAATTTAAAGAGGTTCCATAAAATAGTATCACAGAAGAATTACATTTGTCTCCTCTTCTTTAGAGGGCGACCACTGTGGCACATAGATCTGGACCTGGCAGACAATCACGCCACTGCTCACCAAAAGTGGGTTCTTGTACATCACATGTGTCAAACTCAAGGCCCGGGGTCCAAATGTGGCTCGCCATGTTATACTGTATGGCCGGCGGGAGATTAAAAAGCATTTAATAAAGTCCGTGCAGCAGAGTTTCCTGACCCGATAAATTAAATGTTTTTATTTCATACACAAAATCGGACAATATTTGTTACCTAAATAAATAATAATCACTTGCAGAAACATTTATTAATAGATTATGCATTAGTTACATCTATACAGTCTTTAATTTAAAACAAGCCCTTCAAGGGAAGCTGTACTGGTGATGTGGCCCCCTGGTGGAAATGAGTTGGACAAATGCTACTTTACATCACAGATGTAAAAGTGACACAACTCCCTGACCACAAATGTCAGTCATATAGAATAGACAGGTGGGTTATAAATTATTTCTCTTGGATTTGGAGACTGCCAGTTTCTCTGACTTTCATGACTTTTTAATTTTGCCTTAAATGTTTCCACACAAACATGATTAATTGCATTTAAATGCTGTGTAAACAGAACATTCATAATGCTGTTTTACATAACCCACGAGACAGCCCACTGTCCCATAAGGAGTTTGGATAACAAACTCCAGTTAATGAGTAATAGCAAACAGCACGGGATTTAGTTTGAAGTTGGATATGGAAACAATCGAGGTATTCAATCATAAAGAGAAAAAAAGAGTCCGAGATAAGACACTCTGACACTCTCTTAGAGAATCACAGATCAGGCAGTTAAGTGGATTTAAAGGATGGGCATCCTTGAAAAGTCATGTGACAAGGACCCATCTGAGGCTGAGTACGGTGCCGACATGGTAAGACGACAATTGACTGCCTTGTGTCGTATCCCGCTGGAGTTCAAGAGGCTATAAAAACATTACGCCAGGGAGTCCCATATCAATGACAGAGACTGCCTTGATACAGTATGACCAGAGAAGTAATAAAAGACATTAGGACAGGGAGATGACGGGGAGTAAAGGAAGAAAACGGTCAGAGAGGGAGAGAGAGAGAGAGAAAAGAGACGATAAAGAAGAGAGGAGAATCATGGGTAACCAAGGGAGAGACGGGGGGAGACAGGAAAATCAATGGATTTCTATATGCAGCACTGAGACTGTGCCCTCTCCCTGGACTGTCAGGGAGCAGACAAACTGAACATCTATCCACAGACCAATACTGATGACATGCCAGCTACGCCTGTCCCCGTTTGAGCAAAAATAAATGTCCAGTGAAACAGTTCAAGTCTCGTCTGTACTTTGGGTTTCTGGTAAATAAATCTTTTATTACATTTTCTGTGGTTCCATAAGGTCACGGTTATCACGCCTGCTTACACATCTGCCTTACACAACAGAAGGTCCTGGGTTTGAGCCCCAGAGGGACCTGTACCTAACGGCACCTCCCATGAAGGCCTGTGTGGGGTGCAAAATCTCACACTGTGAATGACCTACATGTTTGAAGAATAAGGGACTAATTTATTAAAAATAAATAAATAAAATTAATTTGACCAAATTACATTTTTTTATGTTGCATTATTTTAAGGGGAGCAGTTTCTTTTCTTTTCTTTTTTTAAATGGTTTCACAATTACATACACACTCTCTCTCTCTCTCTATATATATGTATATATATATATTTATATATATATATAGGCTTGAAACCACAGACACATAAACCCAAAGATCTAGGTCCTCCTTAGCCGTAGACTGTAACTGTGAGGAGGAGAAGAAGCCGAGGTGTTATTGAGGTTCAGGCAGCATCTTTTCTCAGGTCGGCTAACACCCGGGCAGACTCTGCACCGTGTTTACCAGCGAGTGGCACTGACACTTTAAAGGGTGAAAATAAAGGTGACATTCCTGTATCCTTCTGCCCAGCTTTGTTCTCTAAATAACAGCTGCACTCCTGTGCCCTGAAGCAGTCGGTGCATCACCAACTTCAACAAATTCTCATCAACTGCATTGGTAGATTATACAGTAGAGTAGAAAAACAAAGAGAGAATGTAGATACTTTTTCTCAACATATCATCAATCAAAAGACACTTAAGCTAATCTTCAAATGTTCTTCATTTAGGTGAAAAGAAAAATATATTTTGAAAAACTTCAACAATGTGAACAGGTTTCGATTCAAGCTTGGTTTTTCCCACGATTTAATAAAAAAAATGTAATAGTGAAACATCTAAAACTTTTAAAGATCTTGTTTTGTTATCTGAAAACATTTTGACTTTGTACTTACTAATTTATGAGTGCGGGTTCAGTCAGGTATACAGGTTTATAGGTGGAGGTCATTAGGATAATAACATAACTTTACTGTGTAAAATCATTCATACGCGGTCGAACACGGAGAGGTCGTAATAATAAAAGATGCTGAGGAATGTTAGGGACCTAGAAAAGAAAAAGTTAGTTCCATAAACTGGAAGACCTTTGTCAAAGCCCATGAGACTGTTAGCGAAGTCCTCCATGATTAAGATCAAGGAAGTTTATGTACTCCTACACTGTGGAGAACACTGTCACCTCCTGGGTCCTCTCCTCTCCTCTCCTCTGTCTGTCCTCCTGCCCTTTCCTTGCTCTCTCTCTCTTTATTCCTCAGCGATAATGAGCAGACAACTATTGCTGTAGTTTTCTACGTGCTACAACTGACATCTTCCAACGGTCACACAGAGGGAGGGGTCTAATCCCTCTAATGGCAGAGCCCGCTCACTCTGTTAAATGTTAGCAGATCAGAAGAATGTACTGATCACATGGAAATTATATACTGTACATCGGTACCAATGTCACTCAGCTACGCTAACACAGTGGCAACATCATAATCTAGAACATAAAAACACCACAAGTGACTGACTTAAGCCTAGGAGTCATAATGTAGGGCAAAAGGTTCCCAAAAAACAACACAAACGAAAAAAAGTATGGCGTATTGTACAACTGTTGAATGTAAACAAAGCCGTCGTCTGCATACAGTGTCCATCCCACCCGCCAACTAGTTTCAGTGCAAAGTACTTTTAACACCATATGTTGAAATGACAGAACGTAATCACAAAATGCCAGGTAGGTCGAGGACACCGTGAACCATGACCCCCTGAGAATCAGGAGATTTCTTTTTTTTCATCTGGAGCAGAAACAGAACGTATGAGAGTTGAGTCTAATACCAATCATAGGTACACTAACTAATACTATGAGCCATTTTGTTATAGTACTACGCAAAGAGAAACATAAATAAGAAATAGACATTTATTTGCAATTCTTTCACTCATTTTTACAGCAGCATTAATTCAAATCTCACTTAGTTCTGTGAGAAAAAATGCTTGAGCCTATTTTCTAATGCTCTTTTTTCTGATTGTGGTTTTCTCATCATCACAGTAATAAGAACTGAATATGTCGTGAAAGCCTTCAAGCTAATGAAACTTCTAGATCCCCACCAGCTCCGAACTCCAGAAATCAACAAAAAAGTTCGAATTATATAAGTTATTGCTCAGATAATGAATATTCCTGCTTGTAATTAGAAAACAAAACACCTATTTTCTAGCTTTTTAAACACTGGGCTAAGTTTGCATTTACGTACAAGCAGAACGAAAGTCTTTTCTTACTCGTAGGTGGACAAACAACTTTTAATTATTAGGGTAAGAGTTTAGACAAGGCTTTTGTTATGATAATTAACTTCCTGGTTCTCGGTTAGCCAGTCTATCGACGATCAAAACAACAGCACAATTACAAGCGTCTAAGGCAAAAAGCAGCCGAGCTGCTGCTATTATCAACAGTGCGTGAGGGAAAAGGGAGGGAAAGACAACAAAGTTTAACTCAAGAGAGACAAAGACAGGAAGAGAGGAGAAAAAAGTCAGTTCGAACTTCCACCTCTCGGTGTCTACATTGATTTGTTTCAGTAGTTTCAGCCTTTTCTCCGTTCACCTAATTGCACTGTCTATGACCCTCTAATTACTTCACCGAGTCTCAGAGGGTGTCACTTTAATGCATCGCCTCCCTTTGTGGGCCTGTTTGGATTAGAATGTGAGGAAAAGAGAATGTGAAAGAAAACGAGAGGTAGAGACATGAATTAAGCATAACAGAGCAACGTTGGAGAGACGGGGTTTTCAACGGAATCAGGAGAGAGTGGCTTAGATTGTACATCACCTGTGTGAGGGTATATATATATATATATATGCATATATATATATATATATATATATATATATATGCATATATATGTATAAATATATATATACACATATATACATATATATATACATATATTGTATATACATATGTTGGCATGCAGAGCATGGGTGTCTACACACAAACGGCTAGGCTAAAATTGTTCTACCTACATTTACAATATTAAATATATAATCATTGAAACTGAATGTACTTCCTGTATATACAGTGAATGCATTTTTTAGATGCATGTATCTGTATGACACAATATGATTCAATACCTATATGGTTAATTATTTAGTCCTAAGATTTTTTTTTTTTAATTTAATTTTTTTATTAATTTTTTTCCAATATCTCATGATCTTACAGCTATCCCATTGATGCCATTTACTGGTAGATCGCGATCTTCTTATTGGACACCTCTGCTGTAGCGTAAACAAGAGGCTATGCTCTCATGCTGTTACTATGCTGCGTATCACTATAGCAGCATGATGACATCAATGATGCGAAGAGCTCTCACTGAGCTTCATACATAATTCAATGAACTGTCGCTGATTAAATAATCAGACATAATAATGATAATAATGACCAGAGTCAACTCAATTTGCTGAGACGTCTTACCTCTTGGGAAGAGATCAACTGCCCAGTTGGGTACAAAGATGTCGAATGGGTTGGTGTCCCTGTTGTCTGCCGTCTCCTTCTCTTTGATGTCCTCTGTCTTTTGTCTCATGCCTTTGAAAGGTGTCCACCAGCTCCCCAGCACGAAGGAGTCAGATACTGCCGACCTGGATTCGATTTCTGTGGTGTTGACTTTGGCGTCGGTGGTCGACGGAACAACTCCTGTCGTCGGTGCAGGAGGAGCTTCACCTTCGTCCTGAAAGTCAAGTGAACTCGTAGTTTCCTCCTTCCCCTCCTGAGCCCATGACGTAGACATAAATGGCTTCTCTGTGAAGACACTCTGAGAAGAATGTTCGTCGCCGACTGCCGATGTGGCTGATTTTGCCGTCTTTGTTGCACCGGTCATCAGAAGCCTTGGTGTAGTCACCTGAGAGATTGTCAGGGTCTCCATGGAGGTCTCAGCTGTGGATGCCACAATCTCCTCTGTGCTTGTGCTTGGAGTAGCCCCCCACATGAGCGAAGAGTCAGCGGTGAGATTGTCAGTGTGTAGATGTTTGTAGTAGAGCTCATCCATGGTTTCTCCCGCTGCCTGCTCTGACGTTTTCTGCTCCTGCGGGTTTGGAAACGACCCTGTTGTTTGGTCCACCAGCTGCCAAGTGTGGTCTGCCTCTGTAACAACCTCGCTATGGCGAAGTGAAGGTTCAGTTTCAGGACTGACTCTCGAACCAACGCTCTCCAAGCCGTTGACATCCTGTTCCAAGACACCAGGATATTTGCTCACGTCTCGTGTCTGTTCCAAGACACCAGGATATTTGCTCTCCCCTCCACTGCCCTCCGTCTCCGTCTCCGACTCTTCTACCACTACTGCAGCCGACAGAGTGACAGTATCTTCTTCATCGCGGTTCCTACTCTCGCCTGAGTAATTGTCAGAGTACTCTTTTTCAACTGGCGTAGGAAGGGTCATCAACTCCAGGGGCCCAGCGTTAGCTTCCATGGTTTGACGTTGACCTACAGAGACCATGTTTCCAAGTGATGCCGCTTTGGAGGAATACATTGATTTAATGGCCCACTGGAAGCTGCTGCTGGGGGCAGGATCACTGTGTGGACCTAATCTGGGACTCCAAGGGCTGGATTTGCCAGCGTGATCGCTGGTCTTGGGTTCATCGACACTTGAAGGTGTGAACTCTACAGGGAAAAAAAGATAGAAAAGACAAGTTTAATATTTAATCATAAGAGGGGAAATGGATTTAATTAGTTGGCCCTAAAGAACCTTTTAAATTATTGAAGGTATAATATAAGAAGTGTGCCCTAATCTTAGTCACTAATCCCCTTCAGTATCCAGGTGAAAGTTTTCTTCACATATAGACTTTTTTTTGCATGCTAACCAGTTTCTAGTTTGTATGAAAACAATAATTACATGACTGCAGGTATGGGCTGAAATTTGGACCACGTCCTTTGGGATTTTGTCCCACAGGGGAACAAGCGTGATGTATATATGTATATGTGTGAACACAGTAGTTGTAATGCCCCATAATGCCGAGAGTCGAGTGTGGTGGTACTACATTGTTGTTCAACATAAATCTAATCCTACATCTGAGAATTCTACAGCCTGTAGACCAGTGAAGGCCCAGGGTTTATATTACAGTCTGCCCTTCAGGACAGACATGTCTGAGACTGCAGTGAATCACAAAGTGCTAACTGTAGGGACAGAATAGCTGGAGATAAGGGTAATATTGTTGGAAGAAGTAAAGAAATAAAATATCAATATAGATAATAAGAACAACAATAATAATAATAATAATAAAATTGTTGTTGTTATTACAACATGCACAAAAACATTGTTTTTGATTTGTTTAAAAAAAAAGCTGTCCTTTAGGTCAGGGGTCCCAACCCCTGGTTCGGGGACCAGTGCCAGTCCATAGGTCATTTGATACCGGGACGCAGTGGGAAACAGTAAAAGAATTTACAGTTTTACTAAAAATAATCCAGTCATATCCCTTTACTTTTTTCATTAGAAACTAATGTTTCAAAACAACAGGTCATTCAGACTCTGATACCAACAGAAGAAAGTCTAGAAGATGTTTTATTTTGAAAATTTAATGATCCTTCAACGATGGCACGGTATTACTAATTTGCAGTAACAACTGATACTGGAAGACTGGTAGAAAAAAGGTTGCAGACCACTGGTCCAGGTCACTTTAATAGTCTCTGTTCTGTCTTTTTCTTTGTGGACTTTTCTCAGTTAAAACAAATGCATGATCAAATTAAAAACACTTTTGAAACAATACAAATGTTACGATTTCCCTTGACATGCCAGTAAATATGTTGACAGGTTTGTTTTTTTGTTTTTCTATGATCCAGTACAATAATAATGCCAGGGTTTTTTCCAAAATAAGTTAAATAAAGCCGTGGCCTTGTTCCTCCCATCGCTCAGCTAAATTGCATAACCTTCCATTCCTGTTTACATATATAAATAATACAGCAATAAAACAGAAAGAAAAATCGATTCAACCTGCTCTGTCTCTCCATAACAGATTAGTACAAGGGCTACAACATATACCAATACTGTATGTACATGAATATAGCACTAACATCTGGATAAATTATTCATTAGGCCTGCTGTTGCTCTGTCCAAGCTAGGTACATTAGCCTGGGGTTTATTTCCACCAGAGCTGAGAAGACATAATTAAAGATAGATATAACTAATTACATACATTTACTACACACAGATGAATGTCAGTAATTACACTCATTAATCCGTTTTGATCATCTAAGCAATGACCCGTGTAATAAATAAAATGAGGCAATTAGACGTTCGGCTGATTTCATGGAGCTACCGTGAGCTCGCTTAAAGTGCATGTTTGCTGCTGTGAATGTGTTTGGGTAAAATGCTAATAGAAAAATAAAGAAGCCCCCGAGAAACCAAGTGTGCCTGAATGTCAACTGGGACCTAACGGAATCATTCAATCAAACAGCATGGTGTGTCTGACACAGACGTTATATATGAACTCAAGCTCTGATGAAGGATATGAAAAACATTGGAAGAGATCTGCTGGTGGTTTCCAGAGGGAACTAGAACAGTGATACAGTGGATGGATGGATGGATGGATGGATGGATGGAGAGATGGATGGATAGATAGTTAGATGATCTTGTAAGGCATTTTTTAGATCCTAATGACAGCTTTGACACAGCGAGATCAACGTTAACTCACTGTTGACGATAAAACCATCAACATTATCCGTGCTGCCTCCCTCCAAGACAACGGAACAAAGAGAAACTACATCTCTTTATCGCCATTTCCTCTGACTTCTTTTATGTTCCTATCCCCCAGGTGTCCAGCTCTTCCTCTCTGTAGTGATCAGTGCTGCATGCCTTCAAAGAGCTCAGCCATAATTGGCCCAGACATAGATGGAGGTGAGAGTGAACAGAAAAACAGCCCGAGCTCCGTGTTAATTGGATACAGCTGTGAATAATGTGTATCGACTAAAGCCTGAATTTCCATTAATACCTCCAGGGTGTCATTGAGTTTCAGGTAGCGCAGCAGTGAGTATTTATAATAATAAAGCCTGCAATTGCTGGGTGAGAAGAGCCTAGCTCCCTTATTAAATCATTCCTCTGGCTGTCTGTGGAACACTATCAGCTGTACTTTGATTCTTTCCTTTTTAGCCGATGCCAAGGATGTGTTATGTGCAGCGGCCATTAAAGAGAATTCTCTTTTTTACCTGATGGTGTGATTCTCCTTCCCTTCTTTTTTTTTTTTTTTTTTTGCTCCAGTGTTTTGAAAAAATGAGATGCAACTCGGTTGTGGATGTCTTGCTCGGGGGATTTTATCTTAGGGAAATTAAGCTGTGGCTCTAATTCCAGTCAGTAGAATTTCGTGATAACCTATTAAATCCAGTGATTCACCATCAGCTGCGTTCCCAGCTGCACGGACGCCTTTACTGGTCAACAAAAAGCCTACATTGTGGTTCATTGCATTTCTTAAACATGGACTTCTTTAAGCTTTAAGCTGTGGTTTTTACCCTCCAAGGGTTTACCATTAGTTAGAGGGCTAGAATTACAAACACAAGGGGTAAGAGACATTCATTTAAATGTATGCTTGTTTAGTTTTCAGTCTGAATAAACACGTGGACTAACCTTTGTATTATGTAAGCATGACGGATTAAAGTGTGACTGTGTTAATTATTCATAATTAATTTGAATAATTTAATCATGAGTGAATGTGACATACAGTTATAGTTATTTAGAATTCAATTTAGAATCAAACGTTTGCCCACAGAGGAAAACATCCTCCTATAAAAAGTCAGAGAACTGAAGGAGTGAAACAAATGCTAACATCTCACCGTTGAACTGCGACAGAGACGCTGCAGCAGAGGAGCTGGACGCCTGTTCTTCTGTTTGGCTGCTGGTGGCGCTTTTTCCCGTGTGTTCGACTGCAGGCAACAACGGAATGGGTAAGTTCACCTCCTTCTCCTGCTCGTACAGACCTTCCTCTGGATTTTGTAGTCCAACAGTAGCAGTCCTGAAGGAGAGCCGGTCACTCGTTTGCTCCACGATGGCGTTCTCAACCTTACCCTTGTCTCTGCCGGTCCCGGGCTCGCTCTGGTTTCTGCCGGATGCTTCGTTCCGTGTCTGATTCTCGACCACTTTTTTCTCAGGCACTGAGAGACTGTTGTGCAGCCTCTCCTCCTCCTCCTGCTCCTTACCACCAGTCCAGTGCCTAAAAGGGTTCATTAAAGTGTTCACAAACTTAGCCAACACACTGTTAGTGGATTCAGGTTGAGGCGTTGAAGACTCTCCCGGGAATAAACTGGCGCTGTCAGATCTGAAATAGCCACCGTCTTCTTCCTCCTGAGAAGAACCTCCGTAACTCCCAAAGCTCTTCGTATCGGAGTGACCCAAAATATTACTGCTCTTGAGAACATCAATTTCTGGAACGAGTCGACCGCCCCTCGAGACCTCCCTCTCCTGGTTTCTGCTCTTCTCCGGCCCTTTGGGGNNCCTTAAGTGAATGATGACATGCTCCTCCGAAATCTCTGAGGAGTTTCCAATTCCAGCGATGGAGTTCACTCCTTCTTTGTCCAAGTCGACCAGGCCGGTCCAGGTGGAGGTCTTGGAAAGAGGAGCGCTATTTTCAGATGAGGAAAATAAAGAGACATCCTGTGCTGCAGGATCAGAAGCATGGTTTAAGGCTTGAGCCTCCGCAGCCTGGAACCCAGCTGGTTGATTAGCTGTAAGACACAACATGTTTGTTTCAGGGATTCATGTGAACTGCTTTGTTTACTCCTGCAAATCATACTTGTCCTCCATCATTTTTCTTATCACTGTCACCGAATTTTTTTTTTTTTTTCATCATAGTTTAGGATATGTGTTTTTTTTCTTATGATTTTTCTTATGAAGTTATTTCACAAGATCAACTCTGTTGATCTAAAAATCATCTTCTGTCTTAAACAGTGACCTAATTGTGCTGACAACAGTCCCGGTACGATGAGGAGACCCATCTATCAGCTGCTTGTTTTGACAGCTACACTGATACACAGCTTGTAAAATTCTCTCTCTCTCTCTCTCTCTCTCTCTCTCATTATCTTTGTCTCTCTGCCTCTCTGGATTCACAACAAACAACATCCACTCCTCCAAATTCACAAAGGTCGACGCAAACATCACGCAGTCTCTCCACAGCTACATCATCTGTGACACAAACATCTTTTGATCATTCCAATCAGAACAGAAAGCAACTTTCCAAATGTTCCTATTGCTGGTGTATTATTATAGCGATGGCCAAATAATGGCACACGGCCGTATCACCGCACAGTGTGCGCTACCTCGGTAGCAGTAGGCATCAAACAGGGCCGTGGTGTTAGGGAAGCCGGTGCGGTTCCGGTTGTTGTAGACTGTTCTCACTCCCGTCTCGTCACCGCCGCAGTTCTTTCTGGGGACGTTGATGGGGTAGCGGACACTGCCGTCTGCCAGCCAGCCAGGATCACACTGGTCTAGTCCAGCCTGCCAAGCAAGGTAGAGCTGCCCAACAGTAGCCAGCTGGGCACCCAGGGAGTGACAGTGGGTGGATGCTGTGGCAAGACTGAGCTTCTCTGGTACTGTGGAGTGGAAAACCTCACCTGGCAGAAGCGAAAGGAAAGGAAATTAATCGAGGTTGGTTAAGGTGTTTAGGAAAAAAAAAACAGAAAAGGATTTGAGTCGTCGTCCTAGAATCGTTTGTTGTTTTGTTCAGGAAAGCACCTGGTTCATATCGCAGTTCTTTTTTGTGATATTTCTTTGTTTGCTGTGTTATGCACAGATAATCGGTTGTGTGCACTAACGGACTTATTTTCTTTTACTTTCAAAGTAGCAGGCTCTGAATCATTAAGAGGGGTATAAACAGTCGACTCTGCTCTTTGACATACCTGTAATGATAGAAGACATTATCAGTTATTCAAAGCTGATGCTATAAAATATTTAAGAGGAAATGACTGACTTCAAAACCCTTTAAAACAGAGAACGAAAAAAGAAATATATATATTTTTTCTCTTTCTTTTGAAAAAAGGAAGTGAACTCTGAGTGAACCCCAGCCTGGGTTAAATGTGTTTTGCGTACAGAATTACCTCGGCAACACACAGGAAGTGGAACATTTAAACCTGAACATCTCTCCTGTGGTGGAAGCTAACAGTGAAGGCCTCTGCTGCTATATTCTAATGTTGGTCATCATGGTGGTACTCAGAGAGATCAATGTTTTCTCAGGTGCTACAGAGTAGAAAAAGTTGGAGAACCACTGGTGTAGGGCCATATATAGCATCTAAACCCAAAGAACTCCTTCTTCCCCTGCCCTTCCTTTCACAGCACCCCCCACTTCCCTGATAAAGTCCACGCTCCACTAACCCCCAATCTGTGTCGACAACTCTGGAGTCCTACCTCCAAGCTCCTTAGTGAAGCAGTACACATCAAACAGCTCATCAGGAGACCTATTGCCATAGTTACGAACTCCAGGTGAGTCCTCACGATCACCATAGCAACCAGACCGAGGCACCTGGATGGGATACCTGCAGAGAAAGCCCAAAAGACAGAGTAAGTGAAAAAATCATTAGAGCCGGGTTTTTTCGATGATTACAGGCTGGCTTGATAAAAGCTTCCACAGAGCAACTCTCCCCCCTGAGGAGAAGTCTGTGTTTGGACATAGCTCTGTTCCCTCACTGCGTTTATGAATTTGTTCAAAACCTCAGTTAAATAAAGTAAGATCGTCATCTTGTCTTTGTTCTATAGATTCATAAAGTGTTGAAGTTTGGTCAAGATTTAGACAGAACGGTGAAAGTAAAGAGGTTTTTTAAACGTCTTCAGTGGCTCCACCGGCAGCATGAGGTTGATAAAGCACCAATTTAACATATTCAGGCTCCAGCTGTGCAAAGATTCCAGAGGAACAGCACTTCCAGCTGCACCTGGGAACAGGCAGAGAGCACGGTGACCTATGGAGTCGGAGAAAAACACAGTAATAAACACCAACAAAGGTTAAACTGGATCTTTGTCGCGTCTCTGGGCTGTGTTTGCTCAGTGACGGGCGGAGGACGTCTGTGTCTGTGTTGTTCTGCTGGATTCATTAGTCGTTTTCCTTGTGGTGCTGCTAGACCAGTTTTTAAACCAATTAGATTGCTCCGAAGCACAAACAACAACGAGGAGAGGACAGACAAAGACACGGAAAAGAGGAGAGAAGTTTAGCTGCAGCAAACTTGTCGTGAACTCCTGCCAGTCTCCGAGGATACTGCGGTGATTTGTAATTAAACTGCGGGTGGAGAACGCTGGGTGTTGGACGATGAGAGGTGTAGAGAGGGAGGCACAACAGTCGGACAGACTAGGAACCAAGACAGGACTGATGTTGAACACTGTGTTTCAACAACTTTGTTTAATTATCTTTTTGTACCCTTTAAATGATTTATTAGGATCAGGTAACAGTACTAGTTTATTGTAGCAGTGTATTAAAAAACCCTTAAATGATTCCAGCCACAGGAAAATAAGGGTTTAACTTAAATAGTATTTTATCAGCATTCACTGATAGTCTAGATCAGTGATCCTCAACCTTTTTTGTACCAAGGACAGGTCGGCCATTAGGGGGCGTTACTGCGGACCAGTAGCACCACGCTTTCTTTGCTTTATTATCATCTGAGGTAAAGCATCACCACGCTTTCCTTGCTTTATTATCATCTGAGGTAAAGCATTTTGATGCACCTGAACTTTAACCTTTTAATATATTAAATCAGTCAGGCTGTTTGCCTTAAAACATTCGAAAGACGCTTAGGTGTTTTCTTCTATATGGAATGGAAAGTGAAGGACAACTGTACTGTATTAGAAGCAGGAATTACTGTAAGATTATTCTCTTATTTGTGTTCTGGGCATGATTAAACGTGCCGCTGTTTTTTAAGGGTGTGGGGCAACTGCATCAAACTCCAGGCCCTGGACCTCCCTGCCAGCCTGGTACTCACCGGACGGTCTGGTCGGACAACCATCCAGCATCGCAGTTGTCAAAGCCATCAGCGAAGGCAGCCTGCAGCTGGCTGGGCGTTGCGATGACCGCCGAGTTCTCCACGCACACTCTTTTAGCATCCACAAAAGACAACGCGTAGCGGTCGTGAGGGGCCCTGTAGTGAAATACCACACCTGGAGGAGACACACAGAGGTTTGTCAAAATACAGAAGTATTCATGGATATCAACCTGGAAACATCTACATGTCCTTACATGGGTAAACCCAAGCCCTCCACAGAAATGCAAGAAAATGGAAAAAAGAAAGGAAAACCTTTTTTTAGTCCTAAAAGGAGTGGAAATTGTTACCTAAATGGCATTGTAATTGTAAAGCTTTTGAAGTGTCCGTCTGATGATCCCTGGCCTCAACCTACAGCTCTGGTGACATCACAGCCAGTGGGCATTTGGCTTTAAACACCACCCCTTAATCCTCACTGCACGGCTGGGAGAGTGACAGTGGCTTTTGTGAATTGTAGAGCTCGGTGTGAAATTCAGCTTTGGCCTTGAGGTTGTGGTATACACACACACACACACACACACACACTATGGGTGGCAAAACCTTAGAATTTTTAAAGTCCAGTGTAATGAATATAATGAAGGTCCATTAGGTGTCAAGTAGTCGCTGATCATTGACTTTTTTTTGAGTCCTTGTCCGGTCGATGCATTGCAATAGTCTCACACACACACCTGACTTATATTTGGTGATATCTCACATGCAGAAATGTTGAAGAAAATATAAAAATGCTTCAAAAACAATGGGGAATCCTGATTTGCGTGTAAGAACTCAAGCACATTGACGTAGCAAATAGCAAAACCTGTCTTCGTTTGGGGGAATTTGCAGTGTTTCAAATGCTCACAGACCTCTTCATCTGCGGTGGATTCACCTGCTTCCCTTTTTACTTTGATATTTTGGGCCAAAAAGTTGTTGAAAATCCCAGCTCAACGCTGGCTTTTTTTTTTCTTTTACTGGTTCTCCCTCGCCATCATCACCTTTAAAGACACTCACCTACAATAAGTTGAATGTCTAAGTCTACCAAAGCAGCACATCCATCAACAGCTGACAGTTTGAATAATTTAGAGCAACAGGCTAGTTCCATCCACTGCACTGACCAGTTGTGGCTCCGCCTCCTTTGTTTTTTCTCCGAGACGTTCATGTTCTTCGTGGAAATTCAGTCAGTTGTTAGTTTACCTTAAGCAACAAATGTCATGATGTTTGTATGTAAGTTATATCATGCATTCCGCTAACAATGCTTAAAAATAAATGCTTAATCCTAATTCATATCTGAACTCTTGTTTAACCTAGATTTGAATTTAAACTAAATCTCAGACTTGTCTTCAAAATCATAGTTTTGGCAACATCACAACGTTTTGTCCTTACAAGATTAATCTTTTTTTAATTTCTAATTGTAGGGTCTTTTCCAAACACAGATGGAATATCCTGCTGCCTACCCAGTACCCAGAAGACTAAAATGTTAGTCTGTACATATAGACATTTCACAATGGAGTCTAAGGGCCTGTGTGTCATTCTTCTATTTTTACCCACTGTGTTTTAAAACATTCTCACACCGTCTCCATGGTGAGAAGGAAGAAGGCAATTTTGGTTATTCCATCAAGGACGTATTTTTGTACTGCAGAACAGTCTGTGTCACAACACACAGTATTTGAACAAACACAGGATCACGCAGGGGAAAATTGGCCAGAGAAACAGAGACATTTTAACCACAAAATGAATATTTAAATAAAATGTAAATCTTCACAAAGATGATTTGATTTACACTTTTGGACTGACATGTCATCTATTTGCTGGTAAAGCTGCTGGATTTTTGCCCCTTTTCTTTGGCCACACATGTACGGACTTAGCTGAAAACCAGTGGTGGTGTGAGCACGGGTGTCACATTCAGTTTATAACTGTGGTGTATGAGAGGACGCAGCTCAGTGGTAGAGTGCAGGCTTTGCATGTAAGTGTTTTGCAGCAGCCCATACTCAGCCCATAGTGGAGAGGGGATTGAACTTCCCACAAAAAGGTTTTGAAAACGCCGAGCGTGTTCGTCCGTAAACCGGAGCCCAACCAGGGACGACATTCAGGCTGCTGCAGTGCCTCAAATCTCCCTATAGTGGCTCCATAGAGTAGCGCCTGCTTACGCATCTGCCTCACATGCAGAAGGTCCTGGGTTCAAGTCCAGGACTTTCAAGGGAGCAGCCTGTTGAAGCAGAGGGGCAGGGGGGTATTCCAGAAAGAGGGTTATGTGAAAACCCAGAGTAAGTCACAGAGTCAGTCACCATGGTAACAGACTCTGTTAACATGGCAGGTTAACTTGAAGAAACCCTGAGTTTTCTACCTGTCGCCTTCCCTCATGAAGAGCGCCGTCGGACATGGATCGTCCCTTCATTCCCAATCCAATTAATATTATTGGAAATGCTTTATGTCGCGATGGAATCTTCTGTCTGTCCGCTGGGGTTATAATGACAGCTTTGTGTGACGGTGTCTTCACAGCTGATTAAGAAGTGTTATGTTATATACATAACAATATATTTTTCAGAGCTTAAAACTGATCTGTTTTTCTGTCTAATACTGCAGCAGTGGTGGACTGAGTACCAAGCTAATACTGCAGCAGTGGTGGGTGTACTGAGTACCACAACTGCTGCCACACTATCTAAAATAGGTGAGGCGGTGCAGATTAGAAACGTGTAGTCACGGCTGAACCAAAATGCAGAAGACATCTCTGTACGTTTTAATAATACAATCATTTTCCATTTTATACTTTTAAAGTGCCTTTTTAGCAAAAGCTAAGGTGAGACGTGAGCATGTGGGAGGAAACCAGAGCAGAGTTCTGCTCTGGTCATTATGGAGTTCTGACTCCATAATGACGCAGCATTTACACCAACACCCGAGCACCTTTACACACTGTATGGAAATACTATAACTGCTGTGGATTACAGTACTACTGACATAGAGTACTTTGTATGGATAGGGGTAAACTGAGGTTTTTGGAGCTGACACGAGCAGCATTGGCATTAATATTTATCTGGGAGTAACATTCTGCACAACAGCTTATGCATTATGCAATTTCCCTGTGGTCATTATGATAATTGCTTATTATTAAGAAGTGAGCGACCTGGAACGATTCAGATAATGGCGCTGCGGCTGGAACACCCACCTTGTATTAATGGTCCCGTGAAAGTGAAGTAGCTCAAGTTTAACTGGCAAAATACAGGTGTCCTACATGCAGTCGATCCAGTGAATCTGTTGGTTATTTAGTCAAGCCACTGAGAGCAGTTTAGAGCCGGCACTGTGAGACAATAACAGTTTCAGTGCAGCTCCTAGGAGGCTTCAGGTCAATGATGCTCATTGTGTTCTTGTTCCCTCATCTTTTCCTCATCACTGCACATTCTGCATGGGCACTGAAGTGGGCAAACAGCAGTGGCTGTATTAGCCTGATGTAGACGGGGGTAAGAGGGGATTGTTGTTTTTGGTTGTTGTTATTGACACAGCATGAGTGCATTTTAGACAGCTCAGAATATGAGTATTTTACAGCAGTTGTCCCCAACCGGACAGTTGGGGACAACAGTACTGGCTGTTACTGCGGACCAGCTTCTGTACCAACGACCGGTCGGACAGTACTGGCTGTTACTGCGGACCAGCAGCACCATGCTGATTGTTGGAGGATTGTTAAAATTTTCAAAATAAAACATCTTTTAGACTTTGTTCTGCATAATCGGAAACATCGCCAGATTATCTTTGAATGAGAAATGGAATTGGATATGACTGGAAAATTCAGCTCATTTTCATTGTGTTCCACTGCAGTCCAGTAACAAATGATCTACGGACCAGTACCGGTCCACGGACCTGGAGTTGGGGACCCCTGCAGTACAGTACAGTAAGATCACGCAGCATTGAAAATGTTCTCTTTATGCGGATCGACTACTCAGAATTACAGTGGGATTCAAAGCACGTCTTCTCTCAAACTGTTCCACCTGTCCACATGACTCTGTACCAGTTTGTCACTGTGGAAATCAACCAACTAGTCAACCAGTTTATTTAGGAATGACTCGATACAACTTTTTGTATCCCTATGACCAATACCAGTACTGACACTGCAATTCAGAGTATCTGCCTATACTGATATCAATCCGATGACTTTTCTCCTCCAGTGGCTGCCGTTGCTGAGGTGGTAGTGTTCCTGTTTACTGCATGTCATGCAAAGTTAACTTGAGCATCTGGGCTTAGGTATTAGGTATAGGGATCAGATGGGTTTTCTTGATGTTTGTACGGTGATTAATTTGAATGTTTTCCTGAGAGCATAGAGATGAAGTCAGGTCAGGTCAGCCAGTGAACTGGTTTTTATGTTGACTTATCATGACGTGACCAGGTTAATACATACAACTGATTGACTTCTAGAATAAGGTCAGCACAGTGCAGCACTGTGGTTTAACCTTTAATTAATTCTTTTGCCTAACGACTGTTTTGATTTTTAAAATTCTTTAAATGAAAGTGACAGGACTTTATGGATTTTCCATTTAACAATATTTCAGTTGCCTCTTTGATTTACTGAGAACAATATAATCTGTGGCTGCTGCTTTGTTGGTTTGTTTACTTCTTCTTCTTCTTCTGTGTGCCTGTAGATTTACCAGTCGTTCTTAATCATTTAGAACGATAATCACTTCATGTGAACTTTAACACCAAAGAAGATCTTTAATTAGCTCTCCATAGGACTAATTGTACTTTGTTATCGCAATCACTTAATTACATCCCAGATTTATAGCCAATTAAATGACTCAGTTTAACAACAACTGCCAGGGCAATTACCATTGGTCGACTGCCATCACTATATATCTGAACCTGTTGTTTTACAGTCTGAGGAATGGGACGTTTTCCTCTTTATTCTCCCAGTCACTGAGCTCCTTCAGAATGATTAGTTGGTATTTACCTGTGACCACCAGGGGAACTGTGTCCTGCTCGTCGTTGATGCCCACCACAACTTCACAACGGTACAAACCAGAGTCACTGGTGCGCAGCCCGGTTACAGCCAGACTGGCGTTGTAGCGGTTCATGGTGTAACCAGGCAGTGACACCCGGCCTTGGTAGGCTTTTTTTACCTAAGGGAGAAAAGGATCAATAAAACACGTATCGCATAGAAAACTAATATATGGATACAAGGTACTGCAGTTACCTTGACCACATTGTCCTTGGCCACTAGGACCGACTGTTCCTTCTGCAGGCCGTCAGAGCCTCTTTGACCCCAGACCTTTGTCCACTTAATCCTGGGGGGTTCATGAGTTGAACCAGCGCTGGGGCGAAGTGTAAAGACACAGGGGAGCAGGACTGTTTTGGAGAGCTCCTCGCTTATGGTCTGATGGGTTACTTTACGCATATTCACCACAGTTTCACCTCCTAAGAAGAGGAGGAAGAGAAAAACTATTGATTCTGGGAGAGATTTCTTTTTTTTTTTTCAGGTTAACGTTTAATTAGATTTTCCCAGTTGAGAAGTGAAAAGGAAAAAGAAAAGTCATCTTCCCTCTCTGATTATTGCTCATTGATCCAGTTAACAATTGTTCTATTGAGGCACTCTGAGGCACAGAGTGGACGGACGATGTCACTGGTCTTTTTTAAAGCTATACATCAAAACTAGATATGCCTCGCCCGATCAATACCAACCACCTCTTCGCAGCATAAACCACAGCCAGCAGAAAAAGGAAAGCGTATTTTAGTCACTAATATCATCTGATTCGAGCCGTGGTCTGAGGGTTTTCTCCTCCTTGTTGTAGTATATTTGAATTCACATCCTCAGATCACACTCCCCTAGAGTGAAGAAGTGTGAATTTCAAAGGGGTAAAAGTCCTTTTTTTTATTATTAATCTTGGAGCAGTGAGTAAATTAGGTTAAAGCAACCATGCGTTCTCCCACCTTCCTACACGAGCCATTATTTTCATTTTCCTCCTGACAACAAAGGGGACCTAATCTGATTTGACTGGTAGCCTTGGGCTGGCATTGGCACTTGGCATTATCACTGAAGCATGTATTCACTGACACTTTTTTAATCATCTGTCATGGGAAACTGGGAGTTTGGCCTCAGATGTAGCCTACCGCGAGAAGACAGAAAACTGAGGTTGAAACCTTCAGTCACAAACTGAAGGTTTCTCCTCCGGCGGGATGAGGGTCATAGTTGGAGGTAAACAAAATACAATCTGCGGGAAGCAGGTGGAGAATTTGGAGCGTCCCCACAAGACAATTAGTCACAAGCAAATAAGATTAGCATCGCAAAGCAGAAGTCAATACGAGGACAAAGAAAAGTCAAATGTGTTAATGGGAGGAAGGAGCAGCAGGGAACGCTCGCTCCGACCAGTAATCCACATGAGGGAGCAGAAGGTTGATCCTGTCAGAGGACTTAACACTGAATCAGAGCAGGACTACAGAGGGAGCATGACACTTCTGAGGGCGATTAACACGCCTGAAAGTCCAGACAGATGACGAGGATCAGACGGAGAGTGTCGGTAAAGTTCAGCTCCACGGCGTTAGCTGAGCCGACCAGGACATTTGCTACGTATTCACACGCTCGCCTTTGAGACGGTGTTATGAGAGGATGAGAGAGATTTTCATCACCAATACATCACACTCGTCAACTGCAGACGCTCCCTAGCTCAATCTCACCCAAACAAATGTCTCCCCACAAAAAAAATATCACTCTCTGGCTTTCCTTCGGGTCAGTCATGTAGATAAACCACCCAGTGATAATGGTGGAGTACTTTCACTGAGACAAAATCATCTGAACACTGTGAAGAAAAATAAAGAAAAGAGAACAGCCGTATTGTTTCCAGGGTCTCGACCTTAAGAAGCTTCCATTTTCTCAGGACATTCAGAGGTCGCTAATGTCAGTTTCGTTTGTGCTGATAAGACGCCTAAAACGAACGTTCAAAAAAATACTGCAGTGTACTTTTAAAGTTTGAGAAATCAACTGACACAGCGTGCTGTCAAGGGAATTACTGAACAGTAAAGAGAGACTGGCCACTCTGTGATTAAATGTCAAACGGGTGGAAGAAAACTTTTAAAACTTAAAGTTGCGTGTCACTAAACCTCTTCCTCACCTCTTATAGAATCACAAACTTACAGGGATTTGAATCAGGTATTGCTGCCTGAACGTTAAAATACTACAGTACCTGTTGTGTTGCGTAGACTGAAAAAGTACCAACATGGGTACACACATATCAAAACTGATTTTTTTTTTCATTCCTAAAAGTAAACTGTGCCTCATTGTGCCATATCAGTCATATTCATGTCACTCACTCTGACAGTCAAAGACATCAACCATCACACCTCCCTCTGCCCTCTGACGTATGCAGATGCAGACAAATCCTCACTCCTGCTAACAACTTCTAAGAAAGGGTCTCTAATCTACTGATCTACAGGGTTACATCCAGAAGATTTGGGCTCTAAAATCCCTCTGCGTGTCTTTATTTATTTCTTTAACTTGAGAGAGCTTGAGCATGCTGATCGAGGTGACCTGGTGAAAACAGACACTTAAAATTCTACAAGGCAAAGTGACAAGGGGGAAAAAGAAAAGAAAATTGGAGAATGAATGAATAAAGTGCTGTGGGTTGCAAACATCCAGGTCTGAGACAGATTCTCTTAGCGATTTAAGGAGGAATAAAATGTACCTACTACTGATCAGCTGGAGAGTAAGGTGACGTTCTTGGTTGTTTTTAATAATGCTTGTTTAGAAGTTTATGGATCATTTCTAAATAAGATAGATATTTAAATAGATGGATGGATGGATGGATGGATGGATAGACAAATTTATCAAATAATAAACAGCAGGAACATGTAGCGCTTAGCACAAAAGTTAATAGTGAAGGTCACAGAAACCAGTTATTTTAAATCTGCGTTTTAATAGAAATGTAATGACAAACAAACAGACTACTGTGTGTCCACGTACTGTATGTTACCTGAACCAGACTGAATTGGATTCTGGGTAAAAAGAAAGAAGAGAGATGGAGTGGAATGAAAATGCCGAAAAACTGAAGATATGGAATATGGATCGTCTAAGTGAGTAGGGTTAGGTTTGGTCAAAGGTCAAAAGGTCAGTCTTGTTTTGACCTTGTGTCTTTCCCTGTTAGTGTGAAGAACAGTCTCAGATTTAGATCCCAGCTTCTGCTGGAGCCTTTGTTTCAGAGAGTACTTAGATTTTCCCCTTTTCATTTCTGCCGGTTTCCATGACATCTATGCCTTCGTCACCGTGGGTCCATCTGTCTTCACTTTAGAAGTGCACTCATATTATTAAACACAGTCGGAGAGCCTTTATGTGCCTGGCACAGAGCTGCAGACAGACAGAGGGTGAGCAGCAATGGCACCTTCACTGAAGTATGAACACAACTGACAACATCAGTCCTCCATCTCCCTGTACCGCCTGACGTTCTTTCACCATTTCAACAGAAGTTGTCTGAGGGGTAGAAAGTGAATTTCCTAATTTTGGGACGAATAAGAGACTTCAATAATTAATTAATTAATATAATATTAATAATTAATTACCTATAAGTAAGTAATTAATCATTTTTGGTTGCAATTAAAAAAATTTCATTTTGTCACAATTTATGTGTAAAACATCATAAACTACTAATTTAAATAAATAGGTTGTACTTATATAGATCCTTTTTTCAGTTATGTTTCACTCTTGTCTCTCTGTGTTTTTCAGCAGTGCAGATTAACACACACACACACACACATGCTAAAGATGAAAAGTGAAGGCATTCCTCACTGATCTTTCACATCCATTTGTGAATCAGCGGAGGTGTTAGACACCGACGCATCAGTAAAGGAGGTTTTAGGTAAAAAGGCAGGTGGAAAACAGAGTGTTATAGAAGAAGCTGTGTGAACACAACAAAAGAAGGATTCAAATTTGATTACGAGGTGGTCTTAGATACAAATGTTGAATGTTGAAATTTAACTTTTTTTTTGTTGGGATCTGCAGTTTGTGTATTGGTTAGTATTGAAGGCATCGGTGACACATTTTAAAACAGGCTTTGAAAACCAACTGGAATGAATATTAAAATCTCAGAACGCGCAATTTTGCCAAACGAGCAGATAAAGACAAAAGGTCAAACTTTTACTCAGACAAAATTGCCTAAAAATCCGAAGCCATTTAGCAGGGTGTGTTAATTATGGAAAAACGCTAGGTGCTTAAAACACAGAGATAAGACAAGCACAGTGGTTAAAGCCAGGTGTGCAGAGTGAGGATGCTACTGACATTATTCATGCCAGGTTTTACAGAGAGAGTGGCTCCAGGGATGAAAATCCATTAACCAGAAAACATAATAAAAATTCAACATCGTAAAATTTGAGGATCTTAAATCTATTCTATTGCTTCATTTTCAGGTTCAAGCTAACTGTAAGGAGCGCTAATGAGACTTTTCCTTTGACCTCACTGGTACGAGGGGACAGTGTTGGGTGGATCCTTGTGATTTTAAAAGGGCGCTCTACCCTGAGCTACAAGAGGAACTGAAGTACCAGCTCCAAAACAACACCATGATCACCAGGGAGGACGCTGAGGACAACCAGTGGTCTGTCTGTCGATGCAAAACAACAAGCACGGGCCACAAAAGAAGCACAATGAGATTTTACGAGACTGATGACAGACTGAAGAGCGAAAGCTCTTGGGTTCTGCGTTGAAGCCTGACTCTAGGATCATTTATTTCACCCTGGCTCCTCC
>NC_024308.1:18140619-18147852 GCF_000523025.1 Cynoglossus semilaevis | reverse complement strand
AGTGACAAGAGTTAGTCTTATTTAAGGTGTAAGAGTCTGTCGGGTGTTGAAGACGTTCACAGCATTAGGAAAATGTGAATCTGATTCTAAAAAGAAGAAAAAAAGCCCCACAGAATGGACAGACTGCTGTTCTCTTCTGTAATTCACTGCCGTGGACTGTAAATTATGACCAGTCAACTGTGGAGATTACATGAGTCATTCATTGTGCTGCCCTCGTAGTCTTTCATGCACGAGCCCTCAAGCGTGAAAGTGCATGAGGTCCTTTTGCCAGCTTTGTTTTCTGTGCCCTTGTGAGCCACAGTACAACACTGCTAATAATGCACACATGGATGAAGAACAACAGTGGATGGACCATGAACAGACAGACACACACACACACACACACACACACACACACGCTTCTTTTTCACAGTTTTTTTTTTCTAAAACTATTTTAAAGTCAATTTCTCCACGTACTAAATACTATCCAGCCACATATGAGTGAGCAGATACATGAAGTACATGAAGTACAGCGTAATATCATCAACCTACACTGATCATATTAAATACACATCTACTCATATACACAATGTGAGTCAACAGTCCTACAGATTTCATCTAAATCAAAATGAAATGAAATGAATGGAAATGTATATATATATAAGTTACCAATGAGGGTGAACTTGAGAGACAAGCACAGCAAAGTTTAACAATACCATTGATTTACTAATGGGGTTTTTTTAGGATCTATCTAGAACAATGGTTTTCCCACAAGGTAAAGACACGTATAGTATCAGATTTAGTTAAGTTTAATTTAATTCCATTTTTTAAAATTTAATTAATTAATTTAAAGTAGTGCTATATGACTTAAAGTGTAATAATATTTAACTTTCATGTACATTAAACAAACATTATTTTAAGGTCATTTGCTGGCATCAAGGATTATGATTCAATTCTTACAGCATATGGTCACCACTACACTCTATAGAATATATAAACTTCTTGTTTTTGGTTTTAATTGTTCGTGATCTACAGGAACTCATTTCTACTCGTAGATCGCAATGTACCATCTACTAAAAAGTATTTGACTTTTTTTTTTCGGGCCGTGGTACGCTGAGCCACAGGTGACAGAGAAGTTTCATCAGGACTCACCGCAGACTGCAGTCTGAAGCAGAAGGAGGAGCAGCAGGAGCTGCAGTCCACTCACAGGTAATGTCCCTGACATCCTGCTGCACCTGGAGACGGAGATGAAGACGGCGTTAGTGGAGAAAAGTACGTACACACAACGGACACTGAAGGCAACATGTGTCCCGTATCACGTCTCCATCATGATGTGATGTCAGTTCTTTGTTTTCTTCAAGAGAACTTTAGAGAGTCTCAGATCAGCAGCATGCGTTCGATGGAAGCTTCAGTTCATTCCACACTTTCATTTTCTTTTTTAATTTGAGGAGAATGTGAATCATCTGGAGCCTTTTGAAACTATAATGAAGGCACTTTGTTCAAATAACAAGATATGGTTGGATTCAGTGTTTCATTTACTCGGAATGAAAAGGGAAATATGAACTTTAATTTTTTACTTGCCGTTTTTCTTTTAACAACCGCGACGACCACTTTATCAGTGTCCCCGTTACGTGGCAGTTAACCACGAACCAGCAGAAAAATGGAGCGACAGTTAAACAGCAACTCTCCTGGGGACATAAAAAAGCCTCACAACTGGAAAGATGGAAGGATTTCTGTTTGTTTAGTTTGATATTTAAAAATCAAACAAAAAACAGCCATCCAAAAAATAAAGTTTGACTGCTATGAGGAAGAAATATGTCATTTCGATTAAACCAGACCTTTGGTTCAGGCGCCACCTAGAGCCTGATTAGTTGCCAAGTGGGCTGAACAAGTAAAATCATAACATAATTATAAATTTAAAAATAACAACGAATCCATGTTTCCCCACTTTGTTTTCATGCAAATAAGCTGAAGTATATTTGAAAAATGAAATATCATTTGACAAAACATCACGAACATGAAGTGTTCAAAATTCATCAAGCGGCCTGCATTGAACCCCCAATGGGCCAGTTTTGGCCCATGGCCCATATGTTTGACACCACCGACAGTATAACAGTTAGGATGAGGATGTCTTCTGTGTGTAGGTAGGACACACGGTGATGGTGTTTGTCCAAATGTCTCTATTTCTCCCACTCATCAAAACCCTGAAGGTTTCAAACTAAGTACAGCCATTAGTTTTCATCCAACGAGAAAAGCACTCCAAATACAAAGGATAAAGAAGTTACATAAACATATTCATGGTTTGAAAGAGAAGCCATTAAAAAGTCAAATAACCTTGACTAAAATGTTTCAGTATTAGTGCCAAATTTGGTTTTTGAAAAGAAAAGTTTTTCTGTTTTTTTTTCTTTTTCTACAAGTCAAGAAGCTGAAGTTTAGAAAGATCCAGGTGCAACACAGGTAACGTAGCCGACAACCGGATAAAAAAACTGCAGCCACATCTAACCCAGCGCACCCCTGAGTTTCTTAAACACATCATGTGGGCAAACAAGTCAGGCAGAAATATAAACAGCGTATACTGCTGAATCTCAGCGTCGATTTTACAGCTGGCTCGGCTTTAACGACCTGTGGCGTGTCTGCATGTGGTAAAGAGTGCAGCGGTTTTGAAGAAATCCGTCATTCGTACAAACACTGCTTTACTTTTCATTATTCTTCAAGCCAGCCGATGTGTTTTGATGTGGAAAATAGGAAATACAATATGTTTCTGTTATCTTTCTCCGACGCTGAGGAGGCAGAGATGTTTTCTCTGCCAAAATGTTTTCACAGCCTCTCAGATTTATCTGTGCATCTGTGCCCGTAGCCGCCTGGAGCAAGGGAGAAAACAAGAAACGCAGCGAAATAGATCGGAAATCATTTCCTGGCACTGAAGCACCGTGTGTCCCCTGACGTAAATATGCACATTTTCTTTAACCTTACTTTTTGATAGACTGATGTGTGTGTGTGTTTGGAAAATGAGCCACGTCAGCTGGTGCTGTACGCCCTGACTGACCAATGACGGTTCAACGGGCCCCGGAGGCAGGAGCGGAGTTTGAAGGAAGACGGAGCTGTGGCGCTCAGATAGTGAGCGTCACTTACAACAGCACTGGTCACAGTGAGGGAAACTCAAAGACTCAGTCAAGGACAAAAATAATGACTTCATATCAAACAAGCCTCCTGAGCCCAGGCCGAACGGAAGCTGATTCACTACGGTCTGTGATGGTTGGAGGAAATATTTCACTGGATAAATCTGCTAACTATTTCAGCTAAAACCGTTTTTCGGACTGGGATAATGCAGGATCATGTATGCGCTTAGTTATGTTAGGAAATACTTTTTTCAAAGCCACAAATCACACTGCACCATACCAACCCCCCTGAACCTTCCTGCGGGTGGTGAGGTACCAACCGCCCTAACCGGGAATCGAACTTGCCCAGGAGGTGAACCCTGGGGTTCTACACCAATGACAGCCTCTGGGCCAAAGCACCACGAACTTAAAACCAATTTGTTTAAATAGGATTTATAAGATGATGATGATGAAAAACCAATGTACCGATGTGACACTTTACGTAAAGTCAAATTTTCTACGAAGCTTGATTTGATTTGAAACTGCATTTAATTTGCAGTGAATGTCATTTCAACATGATCTTATGTGGCCAAAAGAAGGAATATGCAATGACTTGAAAAAAAAAAAAAAAAGAAACCCTAAGCGTGAGAACTGACTGTAAAGTGCAGCCCTAATTAGTAAAGAGACACGGGACGTCTCCAGAGAGTAAAATCAGAGTCATTAAAATGAAGCCAAGTGACAAGTGCTGTCCAGTCTCACTGCAAGACTTTCTTCTACTAAAAAAAGAAAATGTGGGATGTGAGAAAAATATTTTAGGAACATCTACTTCCCTCACGCTATATATATATATATCCAGACAGCCACTTACAGGATGTCTGCTCAGGGTCAGAGAAATGTTCTCTCTGCCCATTCTTCTACGTTCTCCACCTAAACCATCTTTTTATACAGCACAATTATACCAGGCTCCTCTCTAAAGCTGTGGGATGTACGGAAGGTTTAACAAAGAAACATCCTTTCCTTCTAGTTCTCCCACATTCTGCTGAAGTCCTCACTTTCCTCTGTCTCTGTTAGAGGTGGTTTCTGTAAACACTGTGTGTCTATAATGGCCTTTTAGAACTCAGACACGTTCAGTTCAAACTAATGCATATCATAACATAGTGTCCAACAGTAGCCAAGACTACAGGGGTCAACAACTGTCTCGGACCGCCAGGATTCTTTTGCAAAGACATGAAATAAAAATCTAATTTATAGGATAGGATGGTTTTGTTTTTAGTAAATAATAGATCTTTGTCCAAATGTAAGGCCAATACTCCAGTTGCACAAAGAGAAAAAAAAAACTTGATTTCTTTTTTGTTTACTGACAAATCAGGAATGGCTAAGTCGATTAAGCTGATTCATTTTTTCCATTTTATTTTGTGTTGGTATGATTCAGATATTTTGACATATTCTGCTAATCTCTAAATATTTACTTGCTAATTAAATATGTGACTAAAATGTCACAGCAATATATTTTTATACAGTATTTTCTTTGACAGTTTATTATACGCCTCTCTTAGCAAACAGGTTTCTAAGAATGACTAGAAGACGCAGAGTTAGACCATTACAGACAGACAGGAAGATGAAGAGAAGGACATAGGAAACATTCTGTCCACGTCTGAGACCATCTGCATCAGAAGTGCCCAACCCCTGGTCCGGGGGCCAGTAGTGGTCCGTAGGTCATATGGTACTGGGCCGCAGTGGGACACAGTGAAAAACTGTACTTCAGTTTACTCTGATATTAACTAAGTCTAAAAGATTTGACTGATACCGGCCGATCGATGCTTGGTACAAAAAAGGTTTTGGGGTGGTCCCCCACTGGCCTGACTCACTACAGTACTGCAGTACTGACCCCCACAGTCACATCTGACATGTCTGCTGCTTCCTGTTTTTCCGTTCATCATCACACAGTAATTATAAGTAGCCTCATTAATTACTCTGACCGCCTCGCTGTCAATCCATCACTTCCCTCCGTTGTCACTGCCGGCCTGCACACAGAGCCACACACACACACACACACACACACACAATGATGCAAGTTGGGATGTAATATCCATCCACATCTCCCAGTCGCTCAGAGTGAGAAATGAGGACAGCGTTGAGTGACAGAAAGAGGGTTTTCTTTCCTGATGGATGTTGCCATGAGTTTAGTAGGCAACCTGTCACAATGTGTCATACGCAAATGATCCTGCACCTAACAATTGGTGCCACTGTGGAGGGAATCGGGGCGGTGCTGTTTGTCTTGACTAACACTGTGCTGTTGCTGAGTTCAAAAATAAACTGATTTGAAAACGCAGTCTAGTTGAGAGTACAGGCCGTGGGTCAGAGAGGCACATTCATACAGCCGAGAGAGTCCAGGTCAGATTTGTAGCTGAATCTCTCGGTGTACAATGTTAAAGAGAAGGTTAGTCAGAGGTGAAGTGGCTCGAACAAACAGAGAGAGAGAAAAAAAAAAAACTTAGAAGTTTATGAATGTAAAGGACTAAAAAGAACTGATTCAGGATCAGCTCTCCACAGACGTCCTCTGATTCCTACTGGCAGTCATATATATTCACATCCAGACAGAATGGGAATGAGAGGATACTGCAGGGCTTCCAAAAAAGAAATTGTCCTTTAAACCAAATCCCACCATATGGACGTAGCCACAGTGAAAGCCAGGGACAGTTTCATTCCAACACAAACACACAAACACACACGTGCAAGGAGCTCCGCATCACAATGAAGCCTGGGATATGATGATGTAAGACGATCAGAACGTCCTGTGGGGCAGTACGCTGATGCAGTGTGACATCACAACACACACACCTCAGAGACCAACACCTCTGTGACTCATAGATGTGTAGCTGTTTTTTTTAATACACCTTTACATTCTTCATGCACACATATTTTCCTTAATGCAGATCATTAGGTCTTTACACTAATCTTCCACTGTATTTAATCAACAGAGCCAGAGTGTGTCGGAAGACGAAGAGCGAAGGATGGAACGGAGGAGGAGAAGGTCGTGCCTGTTCAGGGGGTTACGGCCGTGGACCTGGGAATTGCCGTCAATTACTGTTAAAAGTGTGTTAGTGCACAGCACACACGTACAAAGTGCTTGCGGTGAACTTTATGAGTTCATTTATTTCCTTTCTCCCCTGCTACAGTGCTTCAACAAGAAATGAATGTGATCTCCCAGAAGGACAGACACAGAGACAGGAGGACGCTCCACCACACAAAGCAGAAATGACATTGTCGAAGACAGTGATGGTGCAGAGTGGAAATAAGCTTCAGGGTTGCCCACAACTGCTGTTTATAGAAAGCTTTTGCTTACAGCTGAAAGGCACCACCGTCTCCCTCCAACACAGCCAAAAACGCCAACATTCACTGTGAAGGGCTTATGTGGACTGGGACATCACACATTTATTGCATTAAAAAAAATAAACCACTAAAGATAGGGGTGTCAAGCATACGGCCTGCATGATTAAATTTGAAAACAAAAAACAAACACACAAATACCTTATTTCATTGAATATAAATAATAATAAATATGTCATATATTTGTACCTATTTACATGAAAACAAAGGGTAAAAATGACTTGGTGTTATTTATAGTTAATTATGTTCTGATAGTACTGGTCCGCAGCAGTTATTAAACACCTTATTAGGTTGTATGTGGCCCGTGAACCAAAATGAGTTTGACACCCCTGATATGATGAAAGAGATGAGATCATTTACCATAAAGATTGGAAAAAACGTACTGATGTCGAGAGAGAGGGAGAGAGGGGGTGGAATAGGTAGAAATATTCTCCTGCCAGAATGAAGCAATGTCCAGGAAATGGTCACGCCATTTAGAGAAGTGTGAGACTTTATACCTGATGTTGAAGGAGGCTACAGCTCATTACTACAGCAGCAAATCTGGTTGTGGCTGCACCAAGGTCTCTTTGACTGACACCTGTGTTCTCAAGTAAATTATACCTGACTTCGAAAAATGGTAAAAAAGACACTGTGAGACACAGGGACTGTTCGGTTGGACTAGTGTTTTAGTTTGGTTCGTAAAACATATTTTTAAATCTGTCCGATACATATGTCTGTCCAAAAGATTTATGCACACATATGCATATATATATATATATATGCATAT
>NC_024308.1:18097718-18140561 GCF_000523025.1 Cynoglossus semilaevis | reverse complement strand
ATATACTGTATATATATGCACACATTTGCATATATATTTTATATGCAAAATTGTTCAGAAACAAATGAATGCTTGGACGACAGGGTCTTTGAACGACATCATCGTCAACAAACTGGTCTAGTTCACTCATCGACTATCTTCTGCCCTCCTGTGTTTTCAGCTCCTGTGAATACCTGCTTCTTAATAATAACAATAACAACACATTTTATGAACGTCTTTGTATATCTTCCTCTGGGTTTCCCAGTTCCTGTCTCTGCTTGTCAATTCTGTACTTTTGCAGATACTTTGGACCAACTATACCTATAAAACCAGCTGTGCCACACAGGCCACTTAGAAATGCCTTTCTTCTGCTGAGGACGTGTCCTAAGTTTTTTGTCCCACCAATATATTTTTCTTAAATTATTATTGGATTTTTTATTTTTTACCTCTCCCGTTTGTAGACACATAAACCAGAGGGGAGGAATTAAACATCTATAAAAGATGGGACTTTCATTCAGTGGTGCAGCATATCTACTAAAGGACTTATTTCACCGCTGCGGCAGCCGCATATTTTACTCTCCACTACTCTCACGTAGTACATTTTCCTTTTATTATTGTTTTTTTCTGTAGTCACCAGCCCTGCCTTCTCCTTCTGTCTGACTCCCCATCTAAATCCTAGTTGTTGGCTGCAGGCTGTAAAGACTGCCCAGTTAATCAAAGTCAGCGGTGCAGGCCACGTGAATCATGAAGGGGCAAAGGCCTGAGAGACGGACGTCCACCTAAACTACCCCACCCCACCCCACCCCGACCCAACACCCGCCCCAATAATGCCGTGACAGCCTATAGATCAGCGGCACGGTCGTAACCATGTGCCTTATACACTATGTAGATATGTCTGTGGCTCCAGGACAAGGACGGAGTGATGGGAAAATACGGCTTTAGGGTCAAACTGTCTGCTTAAGATTGAAGATTTGGAAAAGTTATTGTTACAATTATATCTCTGAGCAGACGGAGAATGATTTATGACCCGGCCCTCTCCGTTCAATACGTCAACCTACATGGGCTTTATCAGGAATATATTGTTCGTAAACTTAACACACTCAGTGCTGCGGTCCTCTCTCACTCCTCTCGCCCTTTCATCCCCGTCATGCCGCTGAGCCACTGAATGAGACCAGACTAATTAACAGTGGGAAAAGTGTCTGTCAATTAGGGAACTTATCTAATCTCCTGTTGTGTTTTCGCCGGGTTACGTCAAGAAACGGCCTCGGAAATGATTAAGGATGGGAGGGGTTGATAAAAAAAAAAAAGGAAGCGCTGTATGTTAGGAGGAAAATTAGGAGATGTGTTCAGTGATGCACAAAAGCCCAGCAGTGGGGGAAGTCTGCTGCTTTGATTGACAATTAAATCAGTCTACATCCCATCACAGTCTCTGGGTCGGAGGCTGAGAATGAGACACACACACACGCACAAACACACACACACACAGTGAGCAGGACACAGGGAGACAGATGGTGCATTTATATAATGTTCACCAGGGTGAGGTGTCGTGTTTAGTTCATCAGCCTCATGAGAGGGGGCCTGTGACCCGTTGAAAACGTGGACAGGCTGGACACTGACCTTAGCTCTTAGCCCCACAGAGCTGTGGTGACAGCCATGATATTAGCTGCACCCATAATGCTATGTTGCTCTCTACCCATTACAGCAATGGGAAAAAATAAACAGAACGGCACCAACTGTTATGGTGAATGTAGAATATATAATAACAAGTTAGGCTGCATGAAATCAGTAGTGAGTTTAAATGGGTCAAACACGCACTGAGCCGTCCGACTCTGTGGTTACCTGGAACCAAATCAAAGTCTACCATTGTGGTCTTCTCTCCAAGGCACTGAAAAAAAAAACAAAAAAAAAACAAACAACAACAACACTAATCGATCCATTCTCTCTCATGTTCGTCAGCTAGTTTAGATGTCATTTCCAACCCTGTCTTTCCTTTTCCTCGAGTCTCGCCTCCGTTGAAGTACTCTGGCAGACCCCAAGGGAAACGTGCCTCACTCTTCGAAAACCACTGACAGACTATAGCACTATAAAAAAACACACACTAACATTAACCATTAACATACAGGCTTGAAATTAAACATACAAATGTACCGTATTTTCTGGACTATAAGTCCCTCCTGAGTATAAGTCACAAATCCAGCCAAAGGATGAAAAAAACCACACTATCCAAGTACTACATTTTAAGGGTTTTATGAGTATTATTTAAATTTACTACAGATACATCGGTATGTGATGGATCAAAGTCAGAGAGGTGACGGGACTGCAAAAAGCCAAATGATGGTGACATCAATGATTACACAGTAGACACTGTTAACAACACACAAAGGTCAAGCTGCGAAAGGCGGGCAGGAAAACAGAAATGTATTTCAGAGAAGGACGTTCTGAAAACTGATGACAGGCAGGGAGCAGAAATGTCAGAGTGTGCTGAATAAATTGAGCAGAAATTGGAATTGGAACCACAGTGGCCACGGGAAAGAAAAGGAGTTTGACAGTGTGCAGATGGAGACAGAGAAAGAGAGATGGATGAACGTGATGAAACAGAGTGAAGAACAAAGACATCGCTGCGATAACTACGAACGGGAAAAGAGGAAGTGAAGTGTGAAAACGAAGGAATGAGAAATCAAACGCTCGGAGCACGGAGAAAGGAAAGAGCGCTTGTCAGGCTGGAGGGAGAATATGTGGAGCAGGTACAGTAGCTGCTGCTGCACCACTGGCTTTGAACTTTTCCAGTGATGTCTCGTGGAACAACTCCACTTTAGGAACTCTATCTGAGATTCCTGTCCTTTTTTTTTTTTTTTTTGGAAAAATTAGTATTTTTTTAACCTCAGACAGTCCTTTTTAACTTTGTATGAACCCAGACGTGGGCAAACTTTTTGACTCACGGGCAACAATGGGTCACAAAATTTGACAGGAGACCAAGGCAGGTAAAAGTCTTGCATAGAGGCTAAAATGCTAAAATGCTTTTAGCCTTCTCTACGCCATCTACTGGAGAAATGTGGGGATTGAGGAGAAAAGGCAGAAGAATAATGAAAATATAAATTAATAACATATTTTGGAAAAGTTTGGCGGGCCGGATTAAAAAGCCAGGCCGAAGTTCACCAAAATCTGAATTAATTTTTGTGCCTTGTGATTTTGTGCCTCCGCCTGCTGGTCTGGGATCTGTTCCTGAACCTATTTTTTTTCTACTGTTTATTTATAAAAGCTAGTTTTCACCATCTGCCTGGCGTATTTTTTTTTTTTTTTTTGACAAACAGCAAGTGCATGGTAGAGGTGTAAAATATGGGATTAGACTGTGATGGAGAAACAGAATTGGAGACAGAATTGCCTGAGCTGGATTGACTCGGTAGCCAACTCCTTTTGAAAAAGAGTTAATGAAAAGATGAAAGAAGCATTTGAGTAAAAGGTTAAGTCAAAATGTATGAAGTCACACGTTGACATTTCAAAAGGTCTTTCCATTTTATGACACAAATTGTTGAGACACGTCACCGGTTAAACTAGTTAGAATCATCAGATCTCTGTGATCATTAACTGAAGACTTAGAGCCAATAACATGCCTAACTGTCAGCTGGTGAAACACAAGTTTGTTCTTGATCTTTATGTACTGCCATGGTTTTCAGTACTGGTATAGTATCAATACCAATTAGTCATACACAGCAGCCGGAGCCTTCCGTGTTCTACACATGACAACTACTGTATGTATTTGTACTGTATACGGAGAAGTGAAAAACTCTGCATGCAACAGACTGTGCACAATATGCACACATCCCATAAATCACGGCAAGGCAGCCGACGCAAATCGACATTTCACAGAGAGGCACAGTTTCATTTGCAGTGGATTGTTGGTTTAAGGCACTTTCTGCGGCGTCATTATCAGCCAACCCGCCACCAGGGGGATTAATTTAAAACAAGCCATGTGCTTTACTGCCTGCTGCAAAGTTTACACATTTCAAATGACCCCAGTCAGACTTTTAGTCCTTAATCAATGATGGAGAAGTTCACAGGCTCCGTCTCCTTTGGCGCAGTATTACACAGGAGAAGAGCTGACTTTGAGCAAAGGTCTTCCAAACTAACTCCCTTTGGTTAAAAAAAAACACATCCTTGGGGTATTTTTTTTTATAAATTGCTATTTTTTTATCAGCACTGGGTCAAATGATGCTAATGTTACTCCTCCATGTTCCAAGTTAGGAAGAAAGACGTCCTGAATTTTAGTATTCCACGGGCCTGCACGTATTTCTTTTTTAGTGATACCTGCATGCCTCTAGAGAAACGTTATTATTTAAAATGTCAGGCTGAAATGAGGCGATGGAAAGTCATTTTCTCAGTCTCTGGGTTTCTGCTAAATTCTAAATGTAATTTAGAAAAAAAAAAAAAAGGAAATAAGAAAAAAAGTCCCACCATGAATCTGTTTTCAAACTGTGCGCTACACCTTTTCAGTGGAATTCTGGCAGCAGGTTTAACATTGTTCATCTGGCCCACATTCAGCATCAAGACAGGCTGCCAGCATTTTCACGCCTTCTTTTCACGCCTAAGTTGTTCTCTTATGGCTCTTTGAGACGTGGGAAATAACGGTTACGTTTCTTCTCCAGCTGAAGGAATATAAAGAATTATTGGTCTATTATCTGCTAACAACTAAATACTGCATACATTTATCAGTTAGCAACGATGCAAATGTCCTGTGAAACAGGGGAATAAGAAGAAAACACGACCAAATCTTTTTGGCCACGCCCCCTTCTCTATCCCAACAGGGTCCACGCACGCCCAATTCCGCAAACTGCAACAAGCTTTCTGATAAAGACAGCGTGTTCAACCACGTACGAACCCAAAATAACAGCAAAATATGAGTTTATTTACACGTCTTTATAGTGTAGAAATCATACTGTCATCAAACCTTTATTTCTCTAAAAAAAAATCATCAATTATTTTTGATAAATAATTCTAGAATTGACAGCATAAAATATTTAGTAGTAAACCAAGAGGCGATCTCAGATGACGGTGTCGGCTTCAGGTCTTTGATCGAATGGACTTAATTAATGCTACACTTTTGATTTTTGACCTGTGAGTATTTCTGTGTGTGTGCGTGTGTGAATATAAAATGACATGATGGTGTAAACCATATAAAGCACAGCGTCGATACAGCCCCCCCTCACCCCCCCCTCCCCCATCCCTCTGCACTGGAACAAAGGCCAGACTACATCAGACAGGTCTTTGATCAGATCACTTCTATCGTGGTCCTATCAGGAAATTGACGGACCTCGAATCCCAGATGTTTTCTTCGCAATGCACACATTAAAATCACAGAATCCAATATTGGTTGGTCTTTCGGTTTGCTTTTCACATCAGGCAGTGGCTTTGTGTCTCCTCGCACCCGTCCTTGAACAGATTTCAAAAGGAGTTTCAAAGTGATTTATTGTCATTGTGACACAGCACACCACCACATGTGACCTCTGCCTTTAACACATCACCGTAGTGAGCAGGGTGTGGGGACGGTGCCATGCTCTGGCGGATTCAAACCGGCAACCTTCCGGACACAAGCCCCCTTCCTGAACCATCGGACCACTGCTGCCTTTTCCCCCGTCCAGACTTCATCGAAACAAACTATATTTCAAGATTTTTTTTTAGTGGGATAAAATGATTGGCCTTATCACCAGAGTTAATGTAATGAAGCAGATTAGTAGCTGCCGACTAACACTTGACCAGGGAAAATTAGAGTCAGCCATTAAGTGCTTATTCATCTCAGTTAAAACTATCTCCAGAAGAAAAGTCAAAGAAAAAATTAAAGTGCTCCGGTCTGAATATAAAGTAGTGAAGTGATTTAAGTTCTATCTCTGCCTTGGTGGGAGCAAATGAACCTGCTTTACAGTGAAGAACAGTGGCACCTTCCTGTTAATCTAATCAGATTTATTACACCTCCCCTCCTTCATAATGAAGAGGGCTTTCTTTTTTTCATTTCAGTTCCTTGAGTGGGTTTCAGTATCAGAGCTGAGGCACGCTGCAGTTGAAAAAATAACTTTAATAACTAATTTTTTAAAATATATTCACACTAGAGCATTAGCAGAAAAACAGATTCATCAACGTGACAAAGTGAGTGGCACAAGTCGACATCCACTGGGTGGAGGCCAGAGTTGGGTCGTCTGGTCGTCTTTTCACGTAGAGTAACAGCTTAATGGTTCTCATTGTTTTTCCACCATAAAGGTGTAGGTGTGACTGTGGAGCCGTCAGTCTGTTTTATATTAATACCCTCGGTGTCGTGGGTAACTGCTAAGTGTCTTGAGCCCACTAGGCCGCAGCAGCATAAATCTACCTGAAGGCTGCTGATTATTAATGACAGTGGCTGCAGAGAGCGGCCTCCTCCATCAGCAGCACAGACGTGTCATCTCAGTTTTCTTTTCCCTTTTCTTATTCCTTTCTCCCTTCGTAGTTTCTTCCTCAGCTGATGTCTCCTGCGCCTGATCTTCAGAACAAGGGATTAGATTCAGCGTACACACTTCAGCGCGCCCAAACACACCGTAGTGGTAACAAACAACAGTGCACAAGCTCATTAGACTTTCGGAGAGAGAGAGAATGTTTGCTGGCGTACTGAAATAACATCCTACGGCCTTCGTGAGTACTGTGTGTGATTACTGGAACTGAGTTTGTTCAACGAACGAAAATGGAAAGTTGTACCTGAAGCAGATTTTAAAAATAAATAATTCACAGTGTGAGTCTTTGCAACCCACACAGGCTGCCACAGGAGGCGCCATCAGGCATGCTGTCCCTCTGGGGATCAAACCCAGGACCTTCTGTGTGTAAGGCAGATTTGGGCCACTGGTTTGGTTTTTTTTTTCTAATTCGCCCCTTTGTGATGTACTACACGAGTCTGGACTGCAGATAATCCAGTTCTTTACTCACAAACTAATGCTTTTGTCATTATCCTGCAGAAAATCCTCAGTAAAGCTTCATGACAACAGCATACTGTATGTCTCACTGAATTCCAAAATAACATCCACATAATAACAGTGGAACATCCAAAGGCTCAGTTTCTGAAATCAAATGCTGCTCTCCATGACAATATGAAAAAAAAAAGAAAAAAAACATGATTCTTACGCAAAAAAATAGACCAAAAAAAAAATCTAGTTTAATTTGTCGTATAAAGACAAGCACACACTGAACAATTGGCTAAAGTTTGTCACTTGCAGAGTTCAAATAAAAGTGAAGCGGAAACTGTTGCAGGGTGTTATTTCAAATGTGAAGTCTCCAAAAAACAACAACAACAAAAAAAAAAACAGTTCCACAGCTTGGTCACTGTTTCTGTTTCTCTTTGTTGTCATCTGGTGTTTGAAGCTGAACCTTCTGACCGCAGACCAAATTCAAATGATCTCATTGTCCCACTCTGATAAGCTCTGGCTCTGACCAGACAAGGCCAAATTGTTGGCATCCTTTTTGGATGAAACAGAACTGGAAAACATTTCTTGATTTGGCAAAAAAAAGAAGAAGATTTGGCAGTTTCTAAAACAGTTGGCTGTACAATATAGAGAGAAACATTGTTCTAAAAAAGGTTTCGCAGGTTCAGGTCAAAGACCCTTAAACTAATACAGATATGGAGAAGGGTCCTCCTCCGCTTCTTCCTGCAGGGTTGGTAGTTTGAATCTCACTCCAGCTGCCTGTGGTGTGTTGATCAAGCACCAAATCCCTGCCGAGGCTCTGAGCAGCTCACTGTTCCCCAGTGTTGTGTGTGTATAGTCAATGACCAATAAAGGTAATGGCTGTTTTAATTTCTTTTTTGTTTGCACACAAACTGTTTGGAGTGATTCTAAGCAAAGAGAATCAACTTGGTAAATTAACTACTTGAAGTCTCTAACCTCTCCTCGAACCGCTCCGAGGAGACACCAATACACACCAGATCTGAGCGGCCATCTGTTACCAGAAAAAGATTCACGGGCAAATTGTTTACACCAAGAGCCCAGAAGCCTATTTCTCTGAAGGAGGTCTTTGAACTTGACTCGTCCTCGCCCTCCTGCTTCGTTTTAACTAAAAAGCTTTTGAAGCATTTACTTCAAATATGCTTTTTACATTCAGGTTTGGGTTTTTTTCTTTGCCGTCTCCTACTGGAAAAACTACATATGAAATAAATATTCAACCCACGGTCTAAATTATTACAATTCAGACTAGTTGGAGGTGTTTAAATGTGATGAATTAAAAGAAGTTATTATATTAAAAAAATTCAAATAATAATCAATAATTTGTTTTGAATTGTATTTTCATTAGCGTTAGCATGTCTGGCCGCTTCAGTAATGTAATATTGGCTAGTGTCTGATTCTGTTCAATGTTGCCGTTCTGTAAACATTTCCCTCCCTTCCATCTTCCTCTCTCAGTCTCCTTCCAGTTCCCTGCTGTTCCTCCAGCTCTGTGGGGGAACTGATGAGTGTCTTGGCAGAGATAGATCCAGTGAAGGTCTCACTCCAGGAGCCTTTTCTAAAATTCCCTCAATGGCCTCGCAACACACCACAAACACAGCCACACCCACACCCACACACCCACCCTAAAAAAAAAAACTTGATCCTCCCAATCCGTTAACCAATCCGTTAACTCCACAGTCAGAATTCATCTTCCTGCTTCACAACAACAACATCACATTTTTGTGAACATTATTAAATTTGATTTACTGTTAGTTTTACTCCCTGCTTGAAAGATCACAATCAATACTCTCTGCTCTCGACTCATTTTCCTTCTGCTTCCATTTGGACCCCGCAGCTTTTAGCTCCTGGCGTCCACTCAACACTCAATTACTAACTAATAACCATGATTTACCCGAATCGTTAATGCTAACCTCCACTCCTTCCACCTGGACCGCATCTGTGCAAACTAACTAGCTGATTAAAGCTACAGCCTTCTACCAGATTCAGGCCAAAATTGCAGCAGTCCTCGATGTTGGTAGAACACTTGTCTCGACAGCAAGATGGTCACTAGTGCACAAGTCCAATTCCTGGTTAATCTTTCAAAATGGTGGTCGCATGGTCGACCCTAAATGTCTATAAATAGCAAATTCAAATTTCATCAAGTGGGCCGGATTGAACTCCCTAGTGGACCAGTTTTGGCCCGCGGGCCGTATGTTTGACAGCCCTCTATATTGAACATAGGTACAATTGTGAGTGTGAATGGTTGTTAGTCCCAGTCCTGCAGTGGACTGGCGAACTGACCGGAGTGTACCTTGAACACAGCACGTGTATGTAGAATTAAAACCATGAATCAGAAACAAACTCCATCATGGCTGCCTGCTCTTCTTTACACTAAGAATCCTTCCTAATGACACTGGCTGTGTGTTCTGAGCCCATCCAATGGCTCTCTGATGGTACTGTATGGCATGCTGGGTAGTTATCTGCTCGTTTCAGCATTAGGAAAACTAATAATCAAGTCCAGTTAACTATCCCCGTTTGCAGAGATGCTGCCCCCTGCTGGAACGTAGCTGCCAAAGTGACACTAATGTTGTACGTGTCTCCAGCCCTTTAGCCGAGAAACTGTGCTCTGCTGCTGTCCAATCTTTGCACTGAAATAACACAGCTCTGTGTTTTCTGCACAGTTGAGTTGCTTGGCCTCATTTCCGTGCTACTTTGCCGCAGTTTCATAGACATCTATGAACGGTTGTTGGGTATAATTGGGTCCCACAGATTACTGCCAGTTCTGAGCTGATGGCACTGTTGGACATTTCCCTAATTTGGAGACAGATAAGCGTGGTGCACCCTTTTGTCTGCCTCATTTAGCCAAACGCTGTGTCTGCAGTCCTCAACATTGGACGTTTCTTTTAGCGTCTAGAAAATAGCTTCGACGTTCTGACACCAAACTGCCACGGCCTCACATTGGCAGATGGTTTGGCTCTGGTGTTCCTGTTTCAGATCATTACTATAAATAAAACCGTCATCAATTCATTTCCCGACTGTGGGACGATAAATAATAATAACAACAATAATGAGAACTTTATTGATCCCACATTGGAGGCACTGAGCACTCGGTCACTCTGGGGTTCAAACCCAGGACCCTGAGATTAAGAGTCTCACGCTCTATCGACAAAGTGAGCCAAGCTTTTTTTAATTTTTCAAATTAAAAGCCCCAACTTCTTATCATTAGTCTCTCCTTGTTAATCATACAGTACACTTGTGTATACAGTATGTGTTCAGAAATATGTAAAGATGGTAGCGAAAGGCAGTATTGACTTGATTAACATTTATTTAGACCAATCTTTTTAGTATTCTGAGAGTTAACAGTACAGATTTAAGATGATTCAAATGTCTAAACACTGATAGAAATAAATATGAAACTGACAGACTACAATAACCTTTCCCTTCTGGCCTCATCCATTACCACTAGAGTGAGTTGTTGGGTATAACAATAGCATAATATACAGTATATAATATAATATATATAATAAATATATTTATATATACATATACATATATAATATAATATAATATAATATAATATAATATAATATAATATAATAGAATAGAATAGTTGGGTGTAGTTGGGCTCATGTCAGAGATTACTGAGTTGACAGGCTGATCTCTTGCTCTTTGTTTCAAACCTGCTTTTCCACTCTCTCTTCTAACTCCACTAACCGTGGGTGAACACTGCCCTCGGTGCAGCCAACTGTCCAATCAATGGCTGCGTCACATCGATTTACTCCAAACTTTCCTTAGATGTAATGCAAACAAATGTTGATTTAAAAAAAAAAACGACAATACAGATCCTTCCTCAGGTTTGAGATACGACGTTAAAGCCGTGAGAACATACCCGTCACATCTGTGTATTCAATTTGCCACTGCTCCAAATCAAGGCTACTTTCAGACCAGCGGTTTAAGCGTTACCTTAAGAAAAAAAAGCATTCAAGCCCCAAGAAAGAGACGCGGCACGAAAGGCGCTGAAGCATGAACGTGTCTGAAGACGAACTGAGCTTTGATCAGAGCTGAGAGCCTGACCGTGAACTGAGCCAATAAATCTTAGGGCATTGGCTCTCAAGTCCTGTGTCATTGTTTCTCTATTCATTTATTTGTTTTATCCACAGCTCTTCGGTTCAAACGCTGCTCCCTCACCACTTCTGTCCTCTAGAGGAAGTGTCATAAAGGTAATTTTCACTCATCAAACAACAGTTACTGGGAGAGGGGGCAAAAAAAAACAAAAAAAAAAAAAACAACTTGGCATGAATTCAATAGACAGTTTCATTTGGTGGTTAAGTCGGGGGGGCCGAGGTGGGAGGGAGCTCGGTGAATTTAATCATTAGATGGAAAGTCTGAGTGACACAGGAGGATCTTCGTCGGTAGATGTGTTTAACCGTCTTATGCATTTTGTAAAAGCAAGGTGACCTGTTTCAGAGGAGATAAACTCGAACACGTGTCAAATTCAAGGTCAGTGAAAAATGCCCAGCCTGCGGTACACGTGTACTTAGGCTGTGAGATAATACTGTAATACACAAAATCAACATGACTGTGTGACTTCTCCGATGCTAATTTGGCTAAAAACAAGAAACACGACACCCAAATAAAACATCTGTAAATCTGCAGCCAATAAAAAAGTCACACTTTTATAATTAAAAATATCATTAACATTCTCTTACGTGTGCAGTGAGGTTAACGTGTAAATGTTCCCACCGATGAATCCACGGGGTGTTTCAGTAGATCACTGCTGTCTCTCAGACCTTGAATTTTCCTACAGCCCCACACTGCTCTATAGCCTCACTAATGGCTCTGTAATCCCTGCAGAGCTTCAATGCTAATCACAGAGAGAAGCCACGGTCACGGCGACCTTGTTTCATGGGGACTTTGCTTTCGATGATCACCATCAAAGATCATTTTTCATGGTGAAGTGTAAGACTTTTATAGAAAGTTGATGCTGTGGTAGTTTTAAATATTCACAAAGTTATTACCCATGTACTAAAATGTATAATTCTTATTATTATTGACATTCTATCTATCCAATAGCTTTTGAGATGTTATTGTGTGTTGAGAGACTTTCAAAAAGATTTGAAAAAAATGAATAATTTTAACCGGAAAGTTGGACTTTGTTAGATATTAAACAGGGTAAAAAGAAGTTAGAATAATTTTAACATGGAGGCTGTAAACAAAACCAGTCCTCGGTTCGACCTGCAGCATTTCATGGAAATCTATTAAGAAATCTTTTAAGAAAATCTTGTTGATCATTCCGACGTTAAAACTCACCAACTATTTCGCACGGTAACTAGTTGGAGAGCGGAGCGGACATATGCATCGTGACGTGACACTTCACAAGGAAGACGCAAATATGCCTTTTTATATGTGGCCATTATATATGGCTTGATTATTCTGCTGACGAATGCAGAGTCATACTGGCAGCTCTGCACCTGTACCTGATCTATGAGACCATAACGTAGCATAACAACCTTTGGACATATCATCAGCCACACTTCTAAAATCCAAACACATACATATAGATATATTTAGGTTACATCCAGGTAGCTTTGGGAAATGACTGGCAGTTCTCCAAAGCATACATGACTTGTGGTTAATGGACTGTCTGATGCAAAACAAGTGTTCTTTCAGAGACCTGAGCGATGAGACGCACCAACAGTGCTCTCTCTGGCCAGCCAAGCCACCTTCTCTGACCTTCTGAAATCCACCGCTCTGCCAAAGAAAAGCAAACACCTCATTTATCTGGTGGCCAATGCAAAGAGCAAATGCCACAAGAGACCTGGAAAGCTGCAGCTGGAATCTGTTGCAGTGACATGATGAGAAGCCTGAGCTGCCGGCTTAAGGGAAAAAGCATTAGCCAACGGGACTCACACTGCTGCTTGATGGCACACAGGTGGGCAGTTTAAACAAAGCTGAGCCCGGACGCAGAATGAAGGCAGGTCAGGGGACACATCCATCCAGAGAGCAGAGAAACACAGCATTTAGAAATTGCTTTAAAAGTCTTCTGGATTTATTTACAATGCTAATTTAAGTGTGCGTTTTCAGAAGTGCTTTAGTCCTGAGCAGCATCAGTGGAGTTGGTATTGGAGCTGGTATTGGAGAACCGCAGCATCTTAAAGTGGTTTTCTGTACTAACACAAAGGAAACGATGTGATTGCTGCGCTGATGAGTTGTTTGTCTCTTTCTGTCTGTCCTCTTTAAAATGCTAATTAGGGATTAATAGTTTAATCAAGACGCATGATTGCCAATATACCAAAGTCTAATTGGACCTTGATGTGTTTCGCTTATAGAAAGGTAGAAGACGGAGGACGTCGAAGCATCGAACAACACTACACAAACGTAAAACAGGTCGATGGAGACAGTAGTTACCAAGCAGAACTCACTCTAACTGTCCGTTTTCTTTTCTAAACTGCACTCACCGGCTAAACATATGAGTGTGAAGCAAAGGTTGGTGGCTTAAAAAAAAAAACAACAACTAATAAGTAAATCAGTGTTTGCAGCAGTTCAGTTCTGCTCAGCTATTTTTTTTTCTCCTTTATTTTCTATGAAAACATGAAGGCAACCGCAGCCTGACTGGGAATGGCTGAGAAGTGAATCACATGGCACACTCTGAAGCTAACTTTCTATTCATACTTGGATTGTGCTGCCACACACACACACACACACACACAACGGGGGAATTTAAGAGCTTAAACATCCACTTCACAGCATCCAATATCTTTGACCCTTTCTCAAAAGCCGTGCACAGCAGCTAATGGCTACTCCGACATGCTTCCACTTCTGTTGAGACTCAAGCTTTGACATGAAGAAAAGAAGGAAAATGGAGGGAATAAAGGGACACGGTACCCTCAGCCCAGAGTCTCTTTGTCTGATCCCACTCTCTGTCAAAATAAAGCAGTTCACGCTTTAACAGGACTCGGGCACAAACTCGTAGCTATGTTCAAATATATATACTGATATATGTATATATACACAGACTATATAAAAGTTGGGCCTAAGAGGACTCAATATTAAAGATCAATTTTCTGAAATTCCCAGTATTTCATTAGTACCTCCAAACGCTCCAGAGGAGCTCCAGAAATTCGGCTCAGGGTGAATTCAGGTGTCATTTTTCTTTCTTATACTGCAGTCACACAGGAGCGCCGCACGGTGGGGGACACGGGTCACCCAGTGGCACCTGCTCACTCTGTCTGCTGGCGCATTCATTCTCACCACCGTCTGTCTTCTCTCCGTCTAACTCTTTGACAGCTTCTGTAATACCCATGAGCAAATGTGGTATCGATGCCTCGGTGTCTGTGAAGACCACAGGACGGCGACACATCAGCCTGAAAAATCATCTCATTTTCTCTTTTCACGTGTGGAATATTGACAAAACAGTTGTAGCGTCTTTAGCTCAGCGTACTGCAGGTACAGTACGCCAAGACCTGGGACGGAAAGTCGGCCCGGTTGCTCGCTCTAATTTATTTTGGTTATCATCAAGTGCAAAGCAAAGCCGATAAACTTTCACCAAATTCCACCAACAACCGCCTCGTTGGAATGTAACGGTCAGTGTTTGACTTTCTACACAGCAGACTGAAAAAAACAAAAGAGCCATAAATAATGTAAAGGCGCTGCTACATTACCAACAAAATATATTCTGGGGTTTCTGCCAACAGAGGGAAAGATAAGAAGGATTAAGGAAGTTGATAAACCAACTTTAATAAAGCATAGAAAGCTTCAATATTTTACAGACAAAGAAAGAAAAACATTTGAGCAGATACGAAAAAAAAAAAGTTTTTCTATCTAACGGAAATAAAACATTCAGCTACGGTTTTATACAGCACCCATCAAAACCCTGAGCAGCGTTCAAGGGAGCTGTATAAAATAATTGATGACACTTTTGTATTTTATGTAATAAATAATGTGTATGGCAGACCAGAGCTGGAGCTCTGTAGCAAGCCCTGCTGTGTGATAACAGCTGGTGAGGTAGAGTGAAGTGAAGTCAGAAATCTGTATCTTTAGGATGAGTAGAGTCCAACCCCCCCCCCCCCCCCCACCCCCCCCCCCCCCCCCCCCCCCACCCCCCACTTTTTATTTTACAGCCTCCCTCCACTCATCCAGGGACTTTGCCGTGAATCCTTACAAATTAAAATCGAACACTTGAAGAAAACACAATTCTCCTTTGGGAATTTGCTGCACACGAGCATGAAAACCATGGGCCATCTGCAGGCCTCTCCAGCAGCCCCTGTTTACCGGCTCATCAGAGTCTGACAGATACAGCCTGTACTACAGTGACGCCATCGTCACGTCCCTTCTCTTCATCACGTGCTTCGTGTTACAGCGATGTAAGAGCTGGTAGGACGTGGCTGTGAGGTAGCTGTCTGGTGCTGATGCACTGGGAGCTTTCTTTTCTTGAGGATCAACTCCTACAAGAAGCCAGGGGCTTAACGCTGAAAGAGTAAACTCTCTGTGCTGCACCTCTCCTCCGGCCAGTTAAAAGTAGAGAGTGATGGAGACACATCGTCATGGACCTCGGCCGTACAGCACCTGGCTTTAACAAAGGACACACTCTACTATCAGCGGTGAGACAAAGAAATGGCCAATGGAGTTAGAGGTATCGGTGACAAAATCCACCCCTCCTCCTCCTCACACACACACACACTCTTCATACCCCCGCCCCATTACCACCACCTCTCAACAATCACTAAGAGATACTTGACTCGGCTTCTGTTATTAATTCAGCAGACAAAAACTGTTACCAGATGTCATCATTTATTTATAGTATTTAATAGGGGAAAGACTGTCTTTGAATAATACATTTGGTGGGAGAGGGGGTGCAGAGCAGGGATTTGGAGAGAGGGGGACGGGCTCTGATGAATATTCAAGAGCTGCGTCTGGAGATTGGAAAATGTACCTTCTTCCCCCCCCAGCCGTGTGGCTCGGGGGGTTTGTTTTGTCTCCCACCCGGCCACCCCGGCCCAGATGTCATCATTTATTTATAGTATTTAATAGGGGAAAGACTGTCTTTGAATAATACATTTGGTGGGAGAGGGGGTGCAGAGCAGGGATTTGGAGAGAGGGGGACGGGCTCTGATGAATATTCAAGAGCTGCGTCTGGAGATTGGAAAATGTACCTTCTTCCCCCCCCAGCCGTGTGGCTCGGGAGCTTTGTTTGCTCTCCCACTGGCCACGCAGGCCCAACTGTGCTGCTCACGCGCTTGGCTCTAGGTGGCACTCTCAGTGCCCAGTGCCAAACCATTATATTATTAGCCGAGGCGAAGTCGACAGGAGCCCACTTATGCACTACCCATCTGCTCCTTGGTGTCGACCTGGGCAGCGAGGAGATGCAGAGCTGTCAATCAAACGGACTGACGACCTCTGGAAAGTAGAGGTACGGTGTGCAACGACACGATGGGATGACTCAGTCAGGGGTGGGATGTCAAAGAGATGACAGAACTAAAGATGATTTACAGCTGCGTATTCTCTCCACACGACTGCTGAAACTCATTCTAATGACTAAAAAGAAATGTTTGGTTTTGGCTGCAGTAAAACTTTGTATAGTCTACCTCGATCAGTGAAGTCTCAGAAACTAAATACGTTTTAAATCTAAACCATCATTTATAAAACAACGTTTTTGTTGGACCAAGCTGACCAATTAAAAAAACTTTTAGCTCCAAAATAACCACTGCTCTGTCCTCTCTTCAGTTTACAGGCTAAATGTGAGCTCAGCTGATCTCTCTCTGTTGGTTTAAACATGGTGAACGGGTTTGTTGTTAGAATACCAATGTTTAGCACTGGGTAAATATCTATGGGGGAAAAACAGTTTCCAATTTTCTCGCTTGGACACTACTAAAGTGCAAATTGAATTGGACCATTTAAATGTTCTATAAAAGTGTCTGCATCGAGCGGAGAGGAGTCCAGCAGAAAAGACACGTTATTGAAGTATGTGACGAGACAATGTCATGACGAAGAGCTACTGAGACAGAAAAAAAAACACTCCACTCTCTTCCCTATAACCACCTCTTCCTCTCCCATATTCACACTCCTGAGGTGTGATGACAACATTTCTAAACTGCCTTTGCTCTTGACCACAGTTGGAGCGCAGCCTCCAGGAAGCACTGCAGCTCCATCTACATGAATACATGAGAACAAGGAGTGAAGTGCTAACACCAGAGAAAGCAACACTTCTGAGAACAATGGCTTTTACAGCAGAGCCAGTGATCCAACGCTGGAGTGAGACTCCAAACAAAGTGAGTTTTTAGGGAAGAAGAGAGTGAAAAAAACCCACTTTCTACAATGTGCGAGAGGTTGGAAAAACAAGCAAATGTCAGCAGCGGGACTGGAGCAGAGCAGTAAACTGTGAAATTCTGTCATTGCAGTGGAAGCTGCCGATGCCCATACTTCATTGACACAGTACAGGAGATGGCAGCTGTGGTGGCCACACATGAGAACATAATGTATCCTACACACAAACGCCTCCACATGGCCGCTCAGCCAGGGAGGAGGGAATGAACCTTCTGTGATTGGCCAGAGAGCAGAAAAAACAAGGCTGATTATTTGCGTGGTTTCTCTGTATCTGATGGGACTCAGTGATCCTTGGTGTATCAGCCTGACTGCAGATCCCAGATACTTGGCCTTGAACGCCGAGGATCACTTGACTATTCATGCGAACGCTTGACACAATACACGTGGGGATGAGTAACAGACTAGAGCTCAGTGACGATGGGGCATGTGTTTGTTGCACCTATGCATGTGTCAACACAAGAGAGGAAGGACTTGTTGTTGATCTCTTTTTAATTTCCCCAAAGGTCAACGACAACCCTGCTGTTCTTGATCTGACAACTAAAACATTAATCCAGAGGTATTTTTCAGTCCCTTTCTATCAACAGCACCATATATCCTAATGGGAAAAACTGTTTGTCATTTACGACCAGCTGTGTTAAGATATACACCAACATTGACGGTCATTCCGCCTTAAAGGGACTGCGTTGGTAAATGTTTCCTCTGCCAGAACTGTTTGTGAGACCCTTTGGACAGAGGAGCACAACAATAAAACATGTCTTCAGCTCAATGGACTTATATCCGGTTCAACAGCTCCCTCTTTCCCCCTCGGCTGACTCAAGGGGAAGGCTTACAAAGGCAGAGAAGGACCGGCTCATAAAAACATCACATTAAAGAGAATGTCTGTTTCTAGATCAGGTGATCTATCCACGTTCAAAATCCAAGTTGTAGTAGCATTCAATGGACAAAGGAAAATGACTGCTAAAATGTATTACTAAAAGCAACTGCACGAAAAAGTGAACTGCAATACAATATGAGCATGCCAGTCGCAAAAGCATTTTCCAACAAACCATAGAGTGATTTTTACATCTGTCAGGAAACAGTAGTCAAATCCCAAATGATCACAAACTCAAACCAGAAAAAGACATTTTTGACTTCGTGCTGCTGTACATCTGAGACTTCCCACATGTTTGACTCTGCACATAATTTACTTTTAAATTTAAAAAAATCCCGTGAGATAGAAAAAAAAAACATAAAAGAAAGCCTCTAAACACAGTTTCTTCACCTTCTGGATGAAGTGAGGTCCAGTTCACAGGAATGTAGAGCGACGTTCTGCTGTGGCCTCAGGAGCGGTAACCGTGCAGGTGCAGCGCCACGCACAGGGAGACCAACTATCCAGCAGCGGAAAAAGCCCCGCGAGTGTGGGTTGAAAACCGAATCAAGCTTTAAGAAGAACTGGGGACGCCTTAAGAATGTTTGAGGGGGATAATCTGTCAGAGACCGCCGTGGATTTCTGTCTCAAAGCGAGTCCGCGCTTCAGTCCACGACGCGAGGCGGCAGCAGTGATGTGCGCCAGCCGGAGTGATGCTCACCTCTCCAGCAGCTGAGCGCTACTGAACAAAAGAGCGCTCTGCAGGCTCTCTATTCATCGAGCGGTTAGAGGGAGGAGGAGGGGAGGGAGGGAGGGAAGGAGGGGGACGAGCTAGGGTGCGTGTGCGCGCGTGCGTGCACGTATGAGCGTGATGTTGCCCAGCATAAAAATGTAATATGTTTTTATCTCACACTCTTAAAACTTAATTCTTACTACACATCTAGAACAATGTCTGCTACATGACTGATGAGTTGGTGTTCACTTTGAGACAAGACTCGCACACAGCCATTGTTCAGATAACGAATAGAATAGAATAGAATAGAATAGAATAGAATAGAATAGAATAGAATTCATTGTCCAATTCAGGGAATTAGTTTGGAATTCCTGCCTGACATTCAATGCCTTCCACCCGAGAGAGCTGAAGGTCTTATAAATAAAGTAAGCATAGAAAATAAATATATGTATCAATTTACCAAGTCCGTGAAAATATATATGAAATAAATATAATATAATATATGAAAATGTCCTTGATAATCAATACAAATTCCAACGTGTTGCTTGAAAATGAATAATAACTGGTCTATATCAAAATACTTTTTTTACAATCTTTTCTACAATAATAGTAAATATTATGCAATACTGTAATACTGAATACATAAACATATGAACTTCTAAAGAAAATTGTTTTTCATGTGGAACAACTGTAATTTCCACTTCACATTTTAAAAACTGAGGAACTCGACTTCAAAAAGCAAATGCTCCTTTACTAGGAAACATAAGGCTTTAACTTTCCTGTTGACATTATGCAGATTCACACTGCCTGTTATGGAAATGGAATTATCCATTTCCATTATGGAATTATGAATTATGGAACTGGTGTTGTATCCAAAGATACGCTTCTTTTGGGTATTTTCCTTTAATTTAAATTTGACACGCTGTTCGTCTTCTATTGACACCGGCCTGTGTGCTGCAGTACGTATCACAGTTAAAACAGATCACTTTGTCACTTTTGGGCTGTTAAAGTTGCTTGACTTCTCCTCACAGTATGCCAGTTCACATAAACGTGGTGTTTACTGCCCCTGCTAAAAGCACAGTTGGTGCATGTTGCCTGCAGTTATTTTGAGGAAGGTGCTGCTGCATGGTCTTCATTAGGCAGAGTGAGAGTGACCCACTGCTTCGTTGCATATAAAGAGTAATGATGCCCCACGAGACACCGTGCTGCGTGCTTGGAGAATAACGCTTTGTTCGGCAAAGTCGTAATGCTCAGTCTACATGTATAATTACCTTTAATATACTCAAAATAGCTGCAATCGGGATAAAAGTAGTTTATCCCGATTTATCCCCATTATTCTTGTATTCTCTTTATAATAAATATTTCTAATGCCATTTATATTATTCTTGTATTCTCTTTATAATAAATTCAGAAGAAAAGGGAAAGAAAACAGCTGGGACTTCACAGGGAGCTATCCGTGGTGCTGAACCTTTATAGCAACACATTTAGAAGCTAAAGGTTTTCAAAGCCTATGTTGGAATCTACTGTATGTATGATGTTGCACATATATATTTATGTATTGGATATTATCTATCATCCACACTTAACTCAAACTGTTGAGTTTAATAACTGAGCATGTTAACAACTCTTAGAATGTGGTCATTCTTACACCACACTGCATTATTAAAGACAGCACCAAGTGGGCGTAGTCAGTCAATGTAGGTTCTGTTCCTAATGATCTGTTACCTAATGTTAATCAATAAACAGTTGTGGCTGTCAAATTAAAATCTCGTTTGGCCTGAACATTTGTTTGGCCATATGAAAACATTTTTTAACAACCAAGATAAAAGACAATCTAGTTTAAACGTAGCATTGATTGCAGCTGTTGCAAAATTGAAGAGTGGAGGAGGGGAATAACAGAGAGAAAGAAAAAAAGAGAGATTCACAAACTATTGTAACGTACATGAAATACATACAGATACGTTGGAGACAAAGAGATTTTCAGAATTGAAGAACTGTCATCACTTTGTTTCCAAAAGCAAACTTAATTAATACTCATGGGAAAGATGGAGAGCCCCTCTCTTTTGCCATTGTGCTCACACTATCCATGGTGAAACTGTGGCAGTGGAAAGGGAACAGATAAAAAGCTTTCCCACTTTCTTGTCTGTTTGACAGATGAACAAAGATGAGCTGCACGCTCAATACTGCCCCCAGCAGTTAGAACAAGCACAGGCCTGACACACACTCTCTCCAACTACTTTGACAGCAACAGGGCCGTCACGTACGGGTGTCACCCAAGTGCAGTTTCAACATAATAACGACATGCACTGTAACTGCTGGTGCATGAATGTCTGATGAAAAATAACTATATACGTGTGAAAGCTAACATTTAGTCATACAACATGTGGACTTTAGTGAGTCCAATCTCTTGAATCTAATGTTAGTCTGAAGCCAGGTTTGTGTATAATATAACTGTTTACCTGGAAAAGCTAACATTTAGCCACATTAGATTAATTGCTGTGGAAAATAAATAAATAACGACGGCTACGTTTCGACTGTAACGAACCATCGAGCACGACGCGTTTAGCTTTAAAGGTTAGCTGATGGCATTTCCGTACGCTAACCTGACCTCACTGGTCTGGTCACAGTAACAGTAACGTCCTCTTTAGTGGAGATATTTACCCACAGTCAGTCACTTTCTGGAGTCTCGTTATAAATCAACGTAATGAGGTGTAAATCGGCAGTAATTAGCATATGGGCTGTTGGCAAGCACTAAGACACATAATGGCACATGACATACATTCTTCACCATCGACTCTCTGGCAGTAGCAGCCAGCTCCTCTTCATCACTCTCTCTGTGTTAAAGCTGTAGATCAATAACGACAGAATCACAATTCACGTCTTCACACGCCGATAATATACAACGTGCAAACTTTAGTAGCCTACACAGAAGCCCTACATTTTAATACTACAAAAACCACTGCCCTTCAAACCACCCTCAGCAGTGAGGACCAGTAAAAACCTGACACACTCTCAAACTACATCAACACCAAAAAAGACCAGAGTAGGAAAAACAACCCTGAAGCTTTGTGCTACTTGGATCCCTCCAGACCGAAGGGCAACGCCGTTTGATGATAAGGTGTAACTTTTTACGCCGTTATTTTTTTCGTACACATTACCTTAATCTTTTTTTCCTACTCCTCTCTTCTCCCAGATTGACCTGAAAGTATTTGAAGTACAAACAAGACAGTAAACAAACAGACAGCTTATATCGATCCACAGGCTTTATAGCTCCGGGTAAATGTGTTTATTTTGTGTTGCCACTACATTATTCTTAGAGTAAATACATATTTAATGTGCTGGCTGGAGATAAGCGTAGTATGCCTTTTTGGAGGCACTATTTGGCTACAGCTTATTATGATCCTTGAATATTTTATTTAGCAAAAGCATGAGAGGACTTAATCTCCAGAGAGCTGGCTTTTTAGAACGCTGCCCATACGCCACCCATGGGGAGTAATTACAAAAGAGTAAAACTGCAACTGTAATTTCCAAATATACTTAAGAAGGGGCTGCGGTTAAAATGAAGAAAAACAGAAGCAGAAATGTTACAATTACGCACAACAGTGGTGCAGGTTTAATGCAGCTAACCCTGAACTTTGACTACGTTATCAGAGCGGAATGCAGCAAAAACATCACAGGTTCAAGCCTACTGTGTCAGGTATGAGAGGAACAAGGATGCAGGCAGGACCCAAGTGATGAGTTTAAGTTATTAATCAGGCAGGTAATCCAGTCCTAACTCACTGAAACCAAGAACCAGGCAGAGACAGAGAGAATAAGATGGCACAGCTGTGCAGGACACAGGGCAGGGACAGACAACACAACAATGACTGAGTGAAGGACACTGGTATATTTACCCAGGGCACCAGTAGAGACAAGTGACACTGATGAAAATCACATGACACAGGTGAGTGTTATGAAACTAATTAACCCTGGAGAAACAGACAGGAAGTGTGACAGACGAACCTGCCACAGACTCAAATTAATACTGCAGTAAGGATGGTTCAATCTGATACCCAGGATCGGTATTGGTTCATTGTTGGTCAAAATCTCAGGATGGAACATTGAGAAAAACAACTATAGCATGTTTTATCCAAATCCCAAAGCCCAAATCCTCAACTTCACTCTGCGTAACACTCTGTAAACAGGTGCACTATCGCCTCGGCGACTGCAGCCGGCGGCACGCTGAGGGAGAGGAGATATCAGTATCGGCCAGCTGCATCAAACCAACTCAGAGTCAGTGTTGTGCTAAAATGATCAACCACCAGAAAACCAAGGCTGTGCTTTTGGCAGAGGTGCCTGTTAAGACACAGCAACACTTTGGATGTAATGAATAAGAAATGTACCTCTACTGGTGGGAATGCTTTTACCAAAAAATATTGTGAGGAAATATTTTAGAAATCTGCCCGAAAAACAGCCTCATATCTCTGCTCTAAACCAACCTCAGAATGAGAGAGAATTTTAAAATGTAATGACTCTAATCTGGTTGAAGGTGATAGTCCACAAAAAAAGAACAAGTGATCCAAAATGAGCGATGATCAGATGAAAAGGAGGGAAAAATGTTAGATTGCCGGGTATGAAAAAAAATATAGGGAGGAGTGAGGAACCGGGATGTGAAAAGAAATAATGGAACCATAGATAACAATACAAGAGGAGAAGTGAAAATTATGAGTTAAAACATTCGTACAGTTGCAAAAGTTGCTGCTATAGGTGTCGCCATAGTGTGTCATTAAAACGCCATATTTATAGTAAAACTTTCAAAAGTGTTACCTTGTTGTTTGTAAATGCTGGTGCTTGAATCTAATGTTAGTCTGAAGCCAGGTTTGTGTATAATATAACTATTTACCTGGAAAAGCTAACATTTAGCCACATTAGATTAATTGCTGTGGAAAATAAATAAATAACGACGGCTACGTTTCGACTGTAACGAACCATCGAGCACGACGCGTTTAGCTTTAAAGGTTAGCTGATGGCATTTCCGTACGCTAACCTGACCTCACTGGTCTGGTCACAGTAACAGTAACGTCCTCTTTAGTGGAGATATTTACCCACAGTCAGTCACTTTCTGGAGTCTCGTTATAAATCAACGTAATGAGGTGTAAATCGGCAGTAATTAGCATATGGGCTGTTGGCAAGCACTAAGACACATAATGGCACATGACATACATTCTTCACCATCGACTCTCTGGCAGTAGCAGCCAGCTCCTCTTCATCACTCTCTCTGCTGCTCTTTTCCAGCTCATCACTGACGGTTGTTGTGTTGGAGCCGTAGATCAACGTGTTTCTGAAAATCAGGAGATCAGAATCACGACTCAAATCCTCGTAGGCTGATGATAATTATGGTGCAAAACGTAGTGGTCTACACAACAATCTAAATGTTAAAACTGAAAAAAAAAAATTCTGTTTTGATGTAATGACAAGACTCATTTTACTGATACTTATATATTTTTTTTAATCTTCCTAAGACAAAGGTTACATCTAATTACCTGTGTATATACACAACAATTCAATTCAGAATTTAAAAAATTTAAGACACATGGACAATAAATCATTTCTTTTGTGGAAGTTGTGATGTCATCTTACCAATATAGAGTAGATTTTCCCTTTATTTTAAATAATCTAAATTTGCTGATTCGGAGTTCCAGCTTTTTAAGTTGGCAGGTCACCGGGGGTCACCACAGTGGTAATCTGCACAGTGATTTGGCAGAAGGAACTATAGTCGGCGAGAGGAGCTGACGTACACGCCATCGGTACGTGAGTTCAGACTTATGGTGAAAATCGAGTTACATCTCACAGCGGGAACGGAATTTGGATGTAAGTGGAGGATTCCCTGTATGGCTCTATTGAGTTTACTGTGTAACTCCGAGAGGTAACAGGCTGCAGCTCACACAGAGCCGTTAAACGCTGCAGCTGTTCAGTGCTACAGAAGACACCAGTGGAAAAGTACAGATAAAAAAAGAAACAACAAAAAAGTAAAACAGTTTTGAAAGTCGACAAGTACGTTTAACACCTTTGAATAAATACATCTTCAGTTAAAAGGACCGTTTCCCTGTTCACCCCTTCCTGACTCGGCCTGATGTAAACCACAGTACTCGATCTCCCCCCAAAGTTCGGTCGATCCACGGGGGCATTTTAAGCGTGTCCGGTCAACAATAAGCGGTTCTGTCTGCACCACTGGGCTCGTGAACAGCACACACATATTCCGCAGAGGCCTAGCGGTGATCTGAGCGCTGAAGCGTCTCCCAGTGCCTCTCTCCGTCTGCCACTTGGCATAATCAGGCGTCCAAACCCAGCATGCCGCCCTGGCCCCCCGGCTTGGCTTTATCTGAAAAGACGGCACGGGTACATTCATTGGTGCGGGGAACAATTTGTACATTCAGGGGCCAGGGAATGGGTGGCTACACTTCAGCACCGAAGCCTGATGTCCAGCTGTATGCACACTCATTCATTCTGGGCTGGGGGGGACAGTTGGTCCTATTCATCTATTCATATCCATGTAGATCATCTTTACCTTCTCCTGTTTTGATGTTGATCTTTCTCTCGTCTTAAAGCGTCAAATGGTAAACAACCTTACAAATATTCACTGTTTTGAACAGCTGCTCAACTGAATGTTTACACACTTGTTAAAATTAACCAACTGACCGATGCAGAAACACAATGTCAAATCATGTGGTTTTGTCAGAGACTACATTTCAGAGCCAATTCCCAACCCTTTTGGATCTTTCAGCAAGTTTCACACTTTGATTCATGACATCACAAATATAAGAAAACGTTCTCGCTCGCAGCACCGTTGAACAAATTCACGTTCGACGTGCAGATTTGGTGTAATTCTTTAACTGAAGAAACACTAAATCCTACAAGTCAGTGTCACTCCAGGACGCGTCCCATATTTCTCCGGTCTCCACTCCTTCAGTAACATTTTCCCAATCATAAACAATTCAGCTGAGGGCGTGATCCAAATGTAACTGTCACCTTGTTATATACGGCCGCTGAGCCACCGTCATACGTCTTCAGAATGTGTCGTTGGCAGCAGAGGGAGAGAGCCATCAGACGGTTACAGTAATTGAGCTGTGTACAGTACGCTCTGCTATCTCCAGAGTGATTAATGCTACTGTGGAGAACTGCAAGGTCCAACAAGAAGACAAGGAAGATGTAAAGCACCTCATTAAGTCGAAGGAGACATCTGGAGGAGACCTTCAGCCTGTTACAGCAGATCTGTTGTTAACACAACAGTTTTCCCAGTGCGGGATCAGTTGAGTTTTATTTATTTAATAATTCACTTTTTAAATGTATTCCCTATTACTGTTACTAATACAGGCCTCATGTAAAAGAGCTAATGGTCACTGTATAGCTCTTCCATTGCTAATGTGTCATTTGACAATATCAGTTTGTTTTTTGCCAGGGAAAGCAAACACAGTGAACACAAGTAAGGTTTCCCAAAACGTGTATGATTATGTGTCATATATAATCACCGATATCATCATGATTTATTTTATTCAATAAATCTAAAAAAAATCATGATGCAGAAAATCAAAGCCAGGATTCTTCTACTTTTTTTAAACTTAAACATTAATGTTTTTATGACATGATACAGGTTTGCATTCTGTAATCAACTCAAATTTGATTGTAATCAATCAAAAATCCACTTTGTCATAGTGGTTATGGATTATGAAAATAAAAGCATCTGTTTGGTGTGTTTCTGGCTGCTGTTAATCAATTCAGTGATATGACAAAAAAGTTGCTCTGATAGATCTGGCTTCTACATTCTTAAATGTTTCAATTACAGAGTGCTTTAAATGGTCATTAATACGAGTCTACTGTGGACAGAAGAGACTAGAGAGATGACTGTCATCTGACTGCTTTTGGCAAGTCATCCCTGAGTGAGTGTTTGTCTTGGAAGAAAACAGTGTACCTGGAAAAAGTGATGGGCCAGAGTGGGCAGGCAACTCTGGCCAAATTTGCTGAACTGCATCCTGTCCTGTCAATATTTTGCCTTCAGCTTAAGCTTGTTGTACGTGTTTCCAACGCAGCCAAAGAATCAGTCCACAAGTCCATGGATGGGCCAGAGTGTGGTCAGTCCAGAGTGTCCAACCTACGTGCTACTGGACTATGTGAGAAGAGAACCCACACAAGGACAGAGAGAGAGCACAAGATGGAGCCAGGGCTTGAACTGTTGATGTTCTCTCTGTAAGGCAAGACTGCTGACTGCTATTCCACCAAGAAATATTAATAGCCTACAAATCAATATTGTAAAAAAATATATATATATATCAAAGAGAGATGAATTTTGAAATCCTAATATATTACATTGCTTTTCTATTTCGAGAGTCAAAATGCAGGCTCAGCCAAAAGACACAAGAATGGAATATTATTCATAAGTTGGCAGAGAGACAAAAAGGGGAAATGGCAAACGACTTGAAATAATACTGAACCCCACAGAAAAATAATTGCAGAGAAATATGAATCCCTCCCCCACCCCCCTCGAGCTGTGGCCACCACAACATCCCACACAATATGGGTACATGTTCAAACACAAGCCATGTATTTATCAATACACACACACTTAGTTTACTTTACATTTTCCTGTTGACTGTGTGCCGTTGCTTTAGTTTTCATCTGTTAGTTTTTGTAAAGATTGTATTTATACCACAGCATTTGCCTCACAATAAAACAAACAGCTATGGTTTTAGTTGAGATTATTGGAAGAAATGAAATAAAATAAAATGATCTGACTGCACTGACAGCAAAGAGAGGAATATTCCAGCACAACAGTGCACGTACTGTAGCTCTGCCACCACATATTGTCAAATATGTGGTGGCAGTGTATTTTCAATTTTGACCTTTGACCTAAATTGAATGTCAGAGGTATGACAGTATGAGTGCCACATCGAGAATAAAACAAATAAAATGAAAAAATAAGAATAAAGTCATATCTATCTATCTATATACCAACATATATGTGTGTGTGTGTAAAAGTCAGTGTAGAATCGTCACTGTAGCTCAGGTTGGGGACATCTAATCAAGCCTAACAGCTAAGGCCACTAAACAATGCAGGTCATTAAAGCATCATTTCCATTAACTCACCCTGTTCTCTGATGTTGGAGAAAGTGATTAGAAAAATCCTGGATCTGCACAAACTCTAATGGCGTCTTCTGTACCTCCCACCCCCTCGCTCCACAGTTTGATGAGAAGTCATTAGTACTTTTTAACATAATCCTGCAAACAAATTAGCCGACAGATGTAAACAGGCAAAAACATGATTGCATGGGCAATTAGCAGTGCACTCAGGTGACAATGTCCTCCTGTCCTTTATGACCACCTTGGCATAATTATTAACTTTCCATCAAACTGTCACATGATTCAACTTCTGTCATCACTTACTGACTGAAGTTTCTCACATTTGATGCTCAAGTAACTTAATTTGATCTTTTTTTTATTTGTATCATTATTTTTAAATACTCAAACATTAAAGATTCAACTTAAGTATGTTGTCCTTAAACATATACTACGGTTTAAACATTAAACACCAAACACACAAATATCACATAATAACAAGAAATGATTCAACACAAAACCCTGCAAAGCTTGAAACATTTCTCCATTGTGAGGTTCTTTTTTTGGTTGACAAAAAACTGAAATGATTTTAGTTAGAAAAACAAACGGAGAATTGGAAAAGAGATGCCAAGTATTGATTGAGGAACAGGAGCTCACTCCTGCTGCGTCAGAAATTGCCCTGCAGTGCTGTGAAGGTCCTAACATGAACAAATTAATAACGTTATAAAAATCAGAATAAAAAATTGAGAGTGAACAAACAAAGCACAATGCAACAAAGGAACGAAGAAAAAGTAGAAAAGAATTTAAAAATTGATCAACCATGAACCACTTTTTTAAGCAACCTGCAGAACTGATGGTAAGATGGTAAAACCTTTATTTAAGTTGTGTAATTAATTAGAGATAAAAAAATAATTAGTTCATTAACCTATTATTTAATGTGCATATTAATATTTGTTACTTATGTACACACATTTAATTGTTCACTCTCTGTTGATCATCGATGTGAATGTGCGTGTGACTGTTCATTTACCCTTCCTTCACCCATGGACCGCTGGGATTGGCTCCAGTCTCCTCCTTCCTCTCAGATCTGGAAAGGCTGAAACAGTAGAAGAAGAATATATGAAATAAACAGTGTTTTTCTGTATCTTTTCGGTCTTGAGAAAAAGATTTTGCAGCCAGAGCATGCGTTCTGAATCGAAGCACTCTTCTTCTGAGCTATAATACTCAGCTCAGTTGGATGAATTTAAAAATCCAATTTCCGACTCTAATTATATTCACTAGTGAAGACTAAGGAGTGCTGCAGTTCTGGATTTATGTGAAACATTATCAGTTTCATACTTGCCTCTGTGGACCGGGCATAAAGTACTTTACAAGTTTTCCTGGGCATGAAAGTTATAACATTTCTGTTTTTGCTTTTTTTTTTTTCCCCCCATCATGCAGTAAATGGGGCATGTCTGGAAAATATAGTAGTTTATTTTCTTTTTGCAGTGTGAGGGACTTGTTTCTACGGAGGAAGTCACATTCCATCAGAAGATCGCTGTCCTGTTTGACAGTGATCTATTACTTTAGTCTCAAACATTTCCGCTCTCGACTCAAGTGATTTGATTCAGATTGCAGTACCAGCAAACTGCAAAACAAAAACTCTACACATCAAGTATATGTGAGTACACAGTATATAGGCCTCTCTTGTTTTCCCCTTTGCATCGCTACAGATGTGGCTCCAAAATATGTTAAGAAACATCAGCTTTTTAGAATGTGTTGTCATAATGCATCAAGCTAAGAAGAACAAACAGGTTGACTTGAAAACACACTTTGTCAGAACCTGATAAACCAAATAAACAGATATTTTATTTAAAAAGTATACTGATCCTTAACAATACTTCAACTGTGGGTACCTTTACCAGTCAACTGGTCCTTAATACAAAAAACATTTGGTGACCACTGTTATAGATGATATTAGCAGAAATGCTATTTGTTTGTTAAAAAGCGACTAATACTGGTTTTTCCCATCAACCTTACCATCTGCCTGAGCGTTAAAACTTAATTGGGTGAGACCATTATCAATGCGTTAGCAGGAACTAGCAGGTAACTATGCATGACATTGGCTCTAAGTCTATAGCTCCAGCCTCCATCGTGCCCTGCTGCATCAATTATCGGACTCCTAATGGGACCATCATTTACCAGTGGACATCACGCTGCGTCAGAGAACGTCGATCAAACAATTAGGATCGCAGATCCCAGAGAACTGTTTACTGACATTTTAAATCAAGTAAGAACTAAAGCTGAGGACAAGGTGACTGGAAGAGCTCTCAGATGTCCTTCCATGAGGATGATGAGTTTCTGTATTGTATTATAATAAAAGCAGGACTTTTGTTCAATTTTGGAATAAATATGAAGTGCTGAAAACCAAAACGCTGCTTGTGCTCTGTTACTGTTTGTTGTGATAATAGGTTTGAGTGTTGACAGAGCTTGTAGTAGTATTTTTGGAGAGATGAAATTCATGTTGGTGCACTGAAGCAGAGAGCTTAGAATGTTGTGTGGTTTATACGGGAAGGACAGCAAAAGTTAGCAAGTGAGTGTATAGGTTTTTTACATTTCCATCTTCTTTATATTCATTCTTTACATCCCTTGTAAATAAGTCAAGGTTTTAATCAGTGGAGACTGCAGTAAACCAGTCCTGGAACACAGAGTGTCCTCCACATGTCCTCTCCATCAGGGCTAGCACAGCTGATTGCACTGTAATTTCTGTACAAAATTAGATTCCAAATTGTTCTCCTGGCCTAATCATATCGACTCTGCCTAACTATTCTTGAGATGCAGTCGACGTTAGAGTGGCCACATGTAAAGCAACAGCTGCTTTCTTCTCAAAGACCCAGACCCTGGTTTTCATTCGTCTTCCACAGATTAAACCTTTGGACCTGGAGAGGGGGCGGGATGGGGGATGGATCCAATCCCAGCAGTTATCAGGTGAGGATGGATGTCAAATTTGGACAGTTCCCCAGGCTGTGGCAGGGCCACACATGGAACCACACAGCAGTTCACACTCCAACCTATGGTTAGAATCAATATAACCTAACCTGTGTGGTTTTGGATTGTGGGAGGAAACAGGGTTATCTGGATGACACCTTTAAACAGGAAAGAAATGACAGTGAAATGCACTAGATTCTTTGTACCAAACCTCTGGCTCGCTGACCAATTACCCAAACCTCACATCATCAGTATGAGATTCCATCTTCAGCCACGTGCTCCGCGAGGTGACCTGAGATGGATGCACCCTTCACCAGCTCCATGTGATGGATAACTCATTTGCTTTTTCGACTCTGTCGTTAATTAGGCTTGACCAAGGACTTCTTCTGCGTTGGCCAGCAGACATGACATGGTCATAAATAACAGTTGCTTCTCATCAGCTCTAATGGAGTTACAGAACCAGTGAATGCTGATGGGGTGTATTTTTATACGAAAAGGTCCAAACACTATTAAAATATTTCCTGACTTGTTAGTCTACTTGTCATCATACGTAGTACTAAGACGTCCACTATAATAAACTTATTTTTCAAGAGTATGTAAAAGAAGTCCTCTTCTTAGCTTACTTAAATGCTAAAAATGACATGACAAAGACTAGGAGGGAGGAGTCAGGAGCAGGGTTGGGAGGAGAGGGGGATCTGTTGGGTGCCTACTGAAGGGCTAACTCATTTTCAGGGAATACAATGGAGCCATAGACTGATTTCCAAAAGGCAAATTGTCATCCTGAGTAGAATGGCACCTGTCTGGTGAGTTCATCTTGTGTGCGGAGGGTGAAGGATGTGGAGGAGGGGTAAGTAGGAGAGGGGGAGGAGACGTGGGAGGAGGCCGCATTATGCTGTGCCACTGTGATGGGGGGGGGGGATTGAAAGTGAAACTGTTTGAATTGCATTTGAAATGCATTGAAATGAAAATCAGGGAGCATTGCAGCGAAAGCAATCGTGACCCATTCAGACAGTCAAGATTGATTGGGTGAACGGTCGGTGATTGAGAGAGACAATGATGCTGTTGCCTCGGTGACAGGCCAAGGACTGACATCCTCAAAACACACCACCTCAGTCCAGTACTTTCAGACTCACTTCTCCACAAACACGCCACTATTCTCCACCATGTTTACTCCACTATCTTTGAGGCTGTGGCCGGACCGTTCAGGACCGCAGGTCATACTCCTAATTTACAGATAATCTGTTGGCACGGAGTGGAGAGACATCTTATCTAACAGCAGCCTGGGCTCCATATATATATATATATATATATATATAGGGCATAAAGTACTATATATATATATATATACACACACAGTATATATATATATATATACATACACACCATATACATATACATATATATATATAGTTTATGGAGTCAGACAAGTGAAACTGTTTGGAATAACACTCAGTAGTTTTGTCTGAATAACCATTATTGCCCGAGAAGCTCTTTACAGTTCCAGTAATGTCCTTGACCTCACTCTGGGCATGTGCTCTACATTTATGAAACCACTTTAAAGAAAATTAGCCTTTCAATTACTGACTCTTTATGCTGCCATCACTCATCCACCTGTCTTCTAATTATCATCCCTGCTTTGTTCTTTAAAACAAGTCATCCCATTTGCACCTAAGAATATATAATAACATTTATGAGCTATTTAAAGCTGCTTCATGTTCTTGTCCTCCTTTTAACTAAAATGTTTTTTTTACCAAAACATTAGCATGGGACTCTCCCTTTTTTGAGTGGTCACTCAATCAGTCCTATACTGTATATTTAGTTTTATACCAAACTGCTTAGGTATTAATTAAATGACATTCCATGTGAATAAAGCAGTAGCTCATTTGTGCATCTGGCACGACAGGTAGTAACACAGTGGCAAAGCAGGCAGTGTGGGCTGTAGTGTAAGCAGTCACATGAAGCAGGGTCCTGATTTTTAGCATTTATTCTGTTAGTAAAGAGATTCAGGTGTTGCTTCTACAAAACTCTCTAATTTCTATTTAAAAAATGAATTCACACTTTCACAAAATGTTATGCCGAGATATTAAATGGTGAGGACAGACAGCAACCCAGAAAACAATAACATGAACTAAGAGGAGGAAGAGGAGGAGGAGCTGTTTAGTACCATTCTGACACTTGGCTGATCATGTGAAGAAAGCTGCTGTGAATAAAGTGAGTCGGGGAGATCATGAAGATGGGTGTTCATTCATGCACGTCCTCCACGTCGACATTTTGTTTCTACATTCCAACATCCTGAAGACCAGACTTAACCAAACCAATTCATCTTTTGTGCTGCTCTGCTTACATCCTCTGACCATAACGTCATCTTAAACCAACAGATCTGTCCAGCAGGGCACGTGTGCCTAAGCCGGTCCTCACAACAGATCACTTTGTTATGCCGTGCTCCGTTTGCCAACCTTCACTGAAGGTCGTCTTACACTCATACAGTCCATGTTCTGGTTCCGACACCGGTGGCTGAGAATGCATGAAACTGTGTAACTGCAGCTGCAGGCTGGGGGGGGGGACTGAACATCATCTCCAAGCCTCCAACTCCATCACAGGTAAACATGGACTGTGGCTGTTGGAGCATGAAGTCAAGGAAGCCACAGTTCATAAATTTTGCCAATTGCAGAGCAGCTCAGCCAGGGTTGTAAAGCCTGCAGGAGCCACAGCTTTACACTTCCTGCTTCCTAAATTGTGTTTATTGTGCTGGACTGCTGTTTAAGGCAATAAAATGATTGTGTTTTAATTTATTGATTTATTATTTTTAATATGCCCAATTGTATTATGAACTGGTTTGAAGGATTTGATTATTTCTATTTTAATTTCCTCATGTATTTTCCTCTGTTGGTCTAAAGACTGGACGGAAAGAGGTTTTGGTTAACTGGACACTTACTGTGGACTTTTTAGTTAAAGTATAAGACGACCATTAGTACTTATTTTTCTCTATTTGTCCTTTTTATAATAGCAAGTTGTCCATTCAGCAGCTGCAACTTTCCAACCTCCCAGTAAATGTCGGGAAAGCAGGGGAGACGTTTTACAAACCTGACGACATACAGCCAATCAAATCCATTGCTACTTGACTGTGGGTGAATTAATTAGTCATTGCTCTTTGTAATAAAGGCAGCGAGGCGTAATGTGCAAATGCTGCTTTTTAATGATTCCATTAAAGAAACCTACTCAAACCACAGCAGAAAATTTCATCACAGATGAGCCCTGGTAGACAACAGCACCGCAGCTCAACATCCTGTGTTAATTGCAGCACCAGTCGACAGATGGGCCTCACTTTCCCATTTGTACCTGATTAAAACCATTTAGAAGCCAAAGAACGCCTAATGTTTCAGACGTATGGTCACTAAGTAGCAGAGAAAGGGACGTGGTCTACGGCGGTGACAAATGACTAATCAAAAAGGAATTTCAAATTTCCAAATCTTATTTTCAGCATGTACGAATGACCAGATTGTTTGTGAACAGCCAATGACTCGTACGCTTCAATTTGAGGTGTAATCTTTCACAATTCAATAAAAACTGAATCGAATTTCAAGAAGGTTAGACAGTGCACTGCGGTATGGGAAATTAATGTACTGTACTGCAGCCCAAAACTGGATGTCGTGTCTCTCAGATGCCATTAACACAAGCATTAATCACCTAAGTCGTTAAGGCAATCTGCACAAATACCCACAGCTCATAAACTCTGAAATTGGCCATAGTGACTTTTGCACCTCCTGAAGCATCTGTTCATTCTCCTTCCAGGACAGTCAACCACACCCACACGCATAATTCACACGACATGGGACGAAGAGATCTCCATGAATGAGCAAAATATAACTTTAAAAGTACTTGATGTTAATTTAGCGCACGTTCAAATCTATGTGTATTTGGTAACAGTTCAGCAGACGCATAGCAAAAAAGTTAAGATTTATCCTTAACAGTTCACAAAATGCCATACTGAAAACACAATACTGATAGAAATATTGTAAAGACAAACTCACCTAACTGTACATTTCATACACAACCTAAAGCCTCAGGTTCAGACATCCATGTACTATACTGTCCAGGTTATTCTTTATCTCTTTACTACTAGACACTCCAACATTCTTTAACAAACTGATTCCTGTCCTGTTTGCATTGGTCTTTGGTTTATTTTTTCCTGTATCGACCACTACTGCCACCTTCTGTGAACTGTGGACTGGACTTCGACTCTTTCAGGAAGTTTATTCTGTCAGTGCTTTGAACTCTGTTTAAAACCCTAATTAGTTAACGATGTGTTTTGCACATTGTTCTTCTTAATTAAAGTTTAACTGTTACTGGGCTTTTTTGTTACAACTGTAAGATTGAATCTTGCCCCATCACAAAGAGCCTGGGTGGAGTCATAACTGTATAACTGTTTCACACTGTGAGGCCCGTGTTGTAATTATCAGAGGCTGTAGTGGCCCACACAAGTATAATTCCGACCCTGATGCCAGTTTATTTGCACTTGTGATGATTGTAGGCCAGGTGGAGCCAAACAAGGTTACGGGCCAGAAAATTAGTTTTGAGAAGCAAAGGCTCTATATGAGGCCCAGTGGTGCTGTGCTGGCATTACAGCACCTCTGCAAAACAGTCACCAATACACACTCCAAATTTTACAACACATTTAATCAAGACTTACGCTGAATATGGAATATATGAGCACGTATTAAGCTGTGTGTGAAACACAATCAGACGTATTTATTATGTGCATTATAGGGCCACCGATTTTATAAGGAACTCTCAAATGTCTACATTTGCATGAAATTAATTAGTTTGGTAAAATACCTGTACAGTCTTTTCATTTATTTTCACATTGTTCGCTCTTGGACTGAGTGAAGTCAATGTCCTTGAAGCCAATGGAAGGAGCAACAAATGCATGAACAGAAATTAAACACAAAAACACTGGTCATCTAATTCATACAACATCTGCAAGTTATTCCCTGGCAATCAATATTTCACAGTTATTTATATCTGCAAAACAGTAAATCCTGATGTACAGGATCTGAGTCAAAACATGGGAAGCCAGTATTTTGATTACTATAGTACTGTGCTATACTTTATTTTCTTATACGCTGTACTTTACTTTGCTGCTGTAAACACTGTGAATTTCCCCAAACCATTTTAACACGGACACAGACAAACACACAAACTCAGCTTCTATATTGGTTCCCTGGTTAAAACAAGGTTTTGCTTTTTTTAATAAAAGCAGTGAAGCTTGTGCTGGAAATGGCTTTTTCTAAGATGATCCAATCTGCTGTGGATCGATAAGAATACGCACATCAATGCACACTCTTACCTGAATACACATACCTAAATGTCTCTGGGTTGTATTTCCCCCGTTTCCCTGTTGGTATCAGTTGATAGTTGAGATGCTGAGATGATCGATCACAGTTAGCAGGCCCAGTCCATGCAGTCCTCTCCTTCTTAATCGATTTTCTCTGACCTTTGAGTTTGAGCTCCAACCTGCAAGAAGAAAACACTGAAGTGATGTATAACAGCCTGGAAAACACATTACACATTATAACATTAAACTTCTGCTGTGTTTTATCACATGTACTCTTACCCCCGTCTTTACCTTTTATTTCATCAACAACAAAGTATGTTAAATCCATGATTTGGGTTTTGTTATATATTTTAATTAAAGTATGCCCAGAGTTTAGAAGAAAATGCACATACTGGGCCTTCACTCTGTTGCCTCTGTTTTCCAGATCCAGTTCAATATTTTTTTTATTCATAAAACTTCTCAGTTGACTGAAAGAAAATCTTTAAAACGTAGACAGTTTGAATGGAAGGCTTTACTTACTTACACATGTAACCGGTGTAGCCTCTGCGTTGTGTTTAATGAAAGCCGTCGTGCCGCTGTCACAACCGCCTTTGTTGGTCTGACGGAATTCACATAGAACAAAATTAATTTTCCTCCTGGACCCCACCCGAGCCCCTCTTCCACAAAGTCCGAAGAAAGAGGAAGAGGTTGGCGTTCTCCTTGGGTACTGTGGTTTCCTCCTACAGTTCAAAACCATGCAGGACTCGGTCAATTAGATACTCTAAATTAATGTTGTGTAAGTGTGAGTGTGAACGGTTGTATATTTGGTCCATTCATGAACTATCTCACCTGATAAGTACTAAAACTGTCTCATGCTTCCACTGCAACCAGGAAATGTGGTGCCCAAATTGTTCCTCAAAGGGCCATGTTGCTGCAGGTGTTTGTTCCAATCAAGCAGTAGCACACCTGAGTTGACAGGTTTAATCAACTGGTCTCAGTCTTCACACAGCTGATTGGTCAAACTATGTGCTCTTGATTGGTTGGAACAAAAACCTGCAGCCACATGGCCCTTTGAGGAACAGTTTGGGCATGCCTGCAGACACTTGAAAATAAACAATACTATGCAAACATTTGGCAGCTAATGTTTAGCAGCTTTACAAACGTATTGCCCTGATACATGCATACAAAAGCCAAACTCAATAATAATTCTCATTAATTCTTATACCTCTGCGTAGTTTTTACAGCATCACTTCCAAGCTGACCGCTTTCACAATGCTTTGACACAATAATTTGGTCCATGGCTTCATCTTGTGGAGAGAAAGAGGAACGACAGTTTGCCACTGACGTCACTGTCGCAAAAACGGCAGACGTGAACACTACGCTATACGGCAAATTGAAAATTTAAAACTAATATGGCTTCCTTGATTTGCAGGGAAACTCAAAGCAGGTAAATAATACGTATTGTTAATTTAAAACAAAAAGTAGATAGAATTCCCTTTGGTTTTAACGACAGAACTGCTGTTAAATGACACGTGCCTCAAATAAGCCTCGGTGTTTTGTAGCTGAGATGTTTTGTTCTTATTTCAGAGTCAGTTCAGTTTTGAACAGAGATGTGAAACAGTTTGGAAAGAAGTTTATGTTTGACAACGATGAAGAAACGTGTTGGAATTCAGATCAGGTATATGTACAGCCATTTCGTTCCTCCATACAACGTGTAGCATACCAATACATAGCGTACTGTGGTTTTTGCATCAACTAACTTAGATTTAATGTTTAAGAATAATTTTAAAATACTCTTCAGTCATCATGCTAATCAGGTCCAATAAGACCAATATAATTTTAAAATATCTTTATGTAATAAAAAGTATACAGCATATATAAAGTGTGGGGGGTTGTATACTTTTTTAAATTAATATTGTTTCATAAATGTGTTTTAGTATTTTTTAATTTTCATGTTGTAAACATTGGGGGCTTTGGTTGGGAGCTCATGAAGACGGTTCCAGGTTCTAATCCAAGTGTTACATCAGGAAGAACAACTGTGTCGAATCTCTATGCAGACTATTAATTTGACTTCTGCTAGAGGAAAGAAGTTAAAAAAATCATTAAGTAATAGTACGAGTATTCTTACTATTGTTGGCAAGTTTTTATTTTGCACTAAAAACACCATACCTTCCTAAATAAATGATAATGATTTTGTTATTTTTTTCTGCAGGGGGAATGTCAGTGGGTGTCTCTGGAATTCCCCAAGACTGTTAAAGTGTCAGAGTTGAAAGTCCAGTTCCAGGGGGGGTTCTCAGCTAAAACATGCAGACTAGAAGGTAAAACTGAGAGAGCATTTTTAATTTGTAATCCTAATTACATATAGGTTGACCATTCAAATCATCTTTATGATTACAATCATTTAAAAAAATAACCAAATTGTCTTTTTTTTTTTTTTTTTGCACTAGGTTGCCAAAGAGAAAAAGACTTTACAGCTATCGGCCATTTTTACCCAGAAGACAACAACTCACTTCAGATATCCTTACTTTTCCTTTTGCAGTGTTTTTTTCTCTGAGCATGGCACTGTCCCCACACACACTTTTTGTTGTGTGCATTGGTGTGCTGCGTCACAATGACAAGTAGTTCTCTTTCCTTTCCTTCCACTTTCCTTTTCATCGATACTGTACTTGTGTTATTCTTAACTCCACACCCACAGCTTTCCCATACAGGAGGCCCCTCCGGTGGACAAAGTAAAAATAATATTTGAAAATAGTGCTGACTTTTTTGGTCGAATAATTGTTTATTCTTTGGACATCCTGGGAGAAAATGCTTGATTACTAGTCTTTTCAACCCTCTCCTGAGAGAGGAAATGGTCCTTGTTCAATGCACAGGATGGTGTGACCTCCCCCCATTATGAGGCCTTTTTTGGAATGGGTCACTTTTAAGGGACTGATGCATTTTTTTCATCAATCATCACTTCAAGACTAACTGAACTTACTAAATGCAATGTCCATATACTATAAATCTTTGTTCTTTATATTTAAATAAGCATTCTGACAGGTAAAAAATAAATGTTTTTTATTAAAAATGTCTACATTTATTATTGCAAACATGGTTGAAAAAATAGTAACAGGAGATATCCAGTTCTCCTGACCACTACAGAATACAAGGCTGTTGCTTTTAATTACAGTACCCAATGTCATGTTGATGTCTGTGTCGGCCTGTAGAGTTTCAAAATATGGTTCTCCAGTACTTTTTGAACTAGAAAACAAAGCATAGAAATATTATTTTACTACAGCAATACATTGTGCAGTACCTTGTTATAAAATTACACTTTGCCAAGCTTTAGATGAAATATTGTTTTGGCAAGTTCTAGACAGTGCGTACTCTTTTTGTGTCCGAGTGCAACTGCCAAAGCCATTGGGCTGTATCCAGAATCGGACTCGATGGTCATGTCAGCTCCTTGAGCTAAAAGATTGGAGGATAGGTATTTTATATTTATTTTTTCATTATATTTAAACCTATATATATGTATGTATATATACATATATCACATTATATTTTATAGACAAACAAGGTACCTAGAAGTGCCTGCACACATTTAATGTGGTTTCCTCGTACTGCATATAGAAGCGGTGTTCCACCATTCTGAAAAAAAGTTATTATAGTTATATGTTTTAGTGCTTATTGTGTGAGCTATATTAAATTCCAATTGTACCCAGTCATAAGTGTTTATGTCCACTCCATGCTTAAGAAGTGACTCAACGATGTCTGCATAACCTCCAGAGCTGGCTAGGGTTAAGGCACTCTCTCTTTCCCGTGCCACAGTTGTGGGGTCAGCACCCTTAGAAGAAAAAAATCCAATGCAATGTGTGATTATTTTATTATCAATGCTGTGCATCAGTGTATGATCAGCAGTGAATAACTTCTAACCTTTTCTAAAAGAAAGTCCACCACTGCTTTTTCTCCAAACGCTGCTGCCCACATGAGAGGTGTGAAGCCACGTTCGTCTTGCTTGCTGAGCAGTGAAGCATCTTTAAATAGTTGGGAGCACAATTAAACAATACAATGTTTGTGAAATGCTCTTTGTTGAGAACTGTTTTGAGGATGGCAGTGATTTGCAGACTCCTCACCTTTACTGAGTTGTGCTGCTACTTGTGAAACCTCACCCTGAGCTGCCAGCTGGTGTATTGAGAGAGCTGATTAAAACAATCCAATGATTTTAATTATAACTCTAAATGTTACAAATGTTTTTGTACATTTTCTTACGAATGTATCATCCCCAGAACTTACAATCTAGCGTTGCTGGACGTACTGTAACCTCGTTCCCCCTCTGTTTGTTGGTCAAGGTTGCGGGGCGTTTAAACGACTCCTCATCTGTGTCCGAGTTTTCTGGATACAAATCAATCAAAAACATAAAACCGGTGTGTCCTGAGAGGCGGTGTGTGAATACTACACACTATTACATACCGTGGGCCATGTCGTCCCCATGGGAATATGTACTGTCGTTAACTGTCTGAATATTTTGGTCATTAGCCGTGTCCTCCATTATCACTGCAATCATTTTTTTTAAAAACAATAAATTCTAAGTCGTAACTGCCTTTAGGAGAACGAGCTGAAAAACGTAAGTAAAGTAAACATTCAACTTACCACATTAAACATCCCAGTTTGAGTTAACTTACTAACTAACTAACTAAGTAAAAAATAAATGACTACTACCGCTATTGAGAAAGTTTTGCTTTCGTTACCTGGTTCCTATGTTTCTCTTCGGAATCTTATAGTGGGACACAAAACAACAAATTACGGAAGCAGCTGACAGCTGTGGTTCTATATGCTTTCGTTCTGTCATTTTAATTACTATAACAACTCTTGTTATGGAGGACCAGGAAATGCAGCTGAAAGTTAGACGAGGTAAAAACAAAACCCCAGCCTTTAACCTAGCTCTATTGCTATTTTGCAACCGTGCTAATGGCTGTTATTTCACCGTTACGAATATTCTACTAAGCTATAGCAGCAGTCAGTCATACGTTTAAATCTTCTGCTTTTAGTGTTTCGTTTTAATCTCCTAACGCTGACCGCGTTTTCTACTATTGTGCCTGTATTTTTCTGTGCAGTGACTGACAAGTTTACGGAAAGCATGTACGTCCTTGCCAACGAGCCGTCCGTGGCTCTTTACAGACTGCAGGAGCATGTCAGGCGGTCGCTACCCGAACTGGTGCAGCATAAGGTAAATGCACTGTTACTGTCAGCTCAGCAGAGCTGCAGAGCAACTATTCATAGACATTTAAGGTCCGCAAAAATTATGTCAATTATAAGGACATGTACACGTCAAGTAAACAATGAACCGGATGTAAAACTGGACAGGAAGTATTGTCTCTTAACAAAGAATGTTACTTATGACAAAGGTAATAGGGACTGGACTCCACTGAAAACCCTACTATTGTCTTTAAAGTTAAACATTTTATTTGTTGTTGTTTTACTAAGGTTTAAAATTAGAATGCATGTTATGTTTCAAGTAGTTTTAGATCTCACTTCATCTGATTTTGTTTTCTGTTTCTTAAACTGAAAACGCATTCAAAAGGAACTCTGTTTTATTCCTTAGACCAAACCAACAAGGGGCAGCCTGTGGTCTAGTTGTTAAAGCATCAGTCTTTGCCAGTTCGTGGCAGGGCCATGGTGTATTGAGCAAGTGCCAAAAGAACTCTCCAAAAAACCCAAAGAGAAAGAAGCAGGCTGGGGAGGGTTAGCTAAAATAGCTCATCTTAGCTTTGCATTGAAGGAAACTTCAATGAGCTGATCTGTCTAGAAAAACACTGTGGAATAAGAGTTCCTCGCCGGTGTGTGATTACGGAGATGGTTAAGTGTTGTTGCCTTACTTAATCTTCACTAAATTCTTTCTCACTTTCAAGTACGTTCCTGTTCAGTAGGAGTTAAAGTCTTAGACTTCCATTCTTCTTTTCACATTCTTACTTTACTTTAGTTAACACAGCCACTGTAAACAGTTGATGTGAATATGTGTTACTATAACCTGTATGAATGTGTTTAAAATATAAAATTTGTCATTGATTTTCTCTTTTGTATTTAATATAGTTCTCAGTGACAATCACTGATGTTGTCCACTGTGCTTATAAATGTTTGTAATGACTTGTGTTTGTGATTTGACTAGGAGGTAGTAACAAGTTCATGACAGAAAAAAAAACCTCAAACCTGAACTACCTGAACCCTCAGCCACATCTTTTCAGTGGCTTCTGTTGACATGTTCCTTTGTCTTGCAAATCTTTCCAATCTGGTTGTAACAACGGGCTTGCCGTTACCCCCAGAAGCATGCACATTGTCATAAGGACACATAGGAGATGTGTAAGAAGAACATTTATTGGTTGGTCGTGTTCGGGTGTGCGTTGCCGGCGAGGGCGGAGACGCACGGCGCGGGACGCGGGGCCGGTCCGCCTCGTGGTCTGCTTGCTAGCTGCCGCTGCTCAACCGCCTGAACACACAAAACACAGACACACAGACTAAATACACGAGTATGAAGACTCGTTAAACAAACCGAAGTATATTGTGGATTGAGCTAGGGCGTAACAACACAAAGGGAAACTTACCACAGCCTGCTGCTTTGTCTTCACATGGTGTCTCGTCAATACACGCCCTCGGGGAACGGGGCCCCTCTGTATGGGTGTGT
>NC_024308.1:18029952-18094237 GCF_000523025.1 Cynoglossus semilaevis | reverse complement strand
CCCACTTCTGACACCACTTGTCAGTTTGCCCGAGCGGTCCGGAGGCAAAACACAAGAGAATGATTCTCCAGGTGGTACTGTATGTGTGTTTATTCCACACATACAAAATCAACCACTTTACTACAACAACAACACTACTGATACTGATGATGATGATAATAATTCTCACAATCCAATACTCCAATCTACTTCCAATACAAACTCCACAAGTCCATCTCCAACAAACATTTCTCCGTCCCTTTTATCCCTTTCCCCTTAATCACATGACTGATTGGCTCAAACCATTGAGCGGTGTTTTTACACTGGTCTAAGACATACCCTGTCACTTTATTTTCAGCTTTGTCCTTGGCACTCCCCACTTCAAATGTCTCTAAATATGAAACATTTTTACTATGATAGAGGATTAGTTTTATACGAAACAGTAGTGTTACATCAGCATACTCACTTGGGGATGGGGCTGTTGGAAACACTGCCACAGGAGAGGAAGGGGTTTTTATGTATGTAAATAGTAAGCAAATACCGTGGCTTTTCTTTTAAACAAACAATTGGGTTTTAGTGTTTTTATGAGCTGCTTTGCTGCTCTCTTTCCTCCATCTTTTAATACACAAGGACTTGATCTATTTTTTATTAGAAACTAGGTGCTTAATAAAGAATAATGTTCTACAATTTAATAAAGATGTTTATAAAACCCATTCACAGAGGATGATGTTTTTTCCCTTTTTCTTTTGCAAAAACTAAATGGAATTCAGGGATTTATTATGTGTTGTTCTTTTTAGCTTTGACTCATTAAAATAATTGTGGTTTCTGTTTTAATAGGTGTTTGATTACTTTTTTTGTTGACTTTAACCCAGACAGATATGCAAAGTTGGGAGGAGCAGAGTCAAGGTGCTATCTATACAGTGGAGTACGCCTGCAGGTGAGAAGATACGCTAACCTCACAGATATTTACAGAACCACAGTAGCTGACCTCCATCACACCTTAACCAAGTCTTTTTTTTTCCTTTTTTAGTGCTGTGAAAAGCATGACCAACAGCAGCCTATATTTCAAAAACATTGACAGTCTCCTGCGACAAGCCATCAGCATGAAGGAACAGATTAGCACCTTTCAAGGTCGGAGGTAGGAGGCAGCATTCAACGGCATCTTCAAGAAATCACGGTCATTGTGTGGAGATGTGATGTTAGGCTGCTTCTCTGAGGAAAAGTAGAAGTGAAGCTGACCTTTTGATCATAAAAAAAACACGACGCAAAAAGCAGCATCAGCGGTACTGCAGTAAAACATCCGTTTCCGTAGTTGTATTTAACATTAACAGAAAGGGAAGTTTTTACTTCGTCAAATCCTTCTTTTTGTGTCGGGAAAGCTGGCTATCTCTTACCAAGCCAAAAATATTTTTTGGTTAGTTACTCTTTGTTAAGATTGGAAAAACCACAAAATTATTATAGGACTGAAAATAGTATTTTTTCATATCCTAATTGTGCGGTACCGTTTAGGTATGTGACAGATTGTGCATTTTGTGATTTTTCAGTGGCATTTACATGTTTGATAACCTCCACATAATTTTGAAAAGTTCACTGGGCTGGTGTGTTGTTGTGCTAATGATCTGTTGCTCTGTAACTTGTTAATGCCCTGTAAATTAATGTAGAAGAATGATTCAGTTGCACTGGTCTGTTTTTTATCTGACAGCATTATTTTAATCAATGTCTAGTCTACAGCGTGAACCAATGTGAATCATTTTTGCGCCATTTCTCATTAACAAAAACTTTTCCTTGTTCCCATCAACACTTTCATGCATCTCATACGATAGAATCCTTCACCTACAGTTGTCTACCTCTTTTTCTTTGCTCTGTGTGCCACACCCACTTTCCCGTGATCATGTGTTTTGCTGTTTTTCCTCAATATAACATAACTCAGCTGCGCCCATAACAAAATAAATCAATACGTTTTTGACAGTAAATGAGTGAAATACAGTAAAACAACATCTTGTCCACATTGTGTGAACATACCTTGTTTAATAGTTCAGAGTCATTCTATGTTTAAATCAATATGGGTAAAAAGTCGTGGGTAAACAACTCAAAAACATAAAATAATTGAAACTCATTGATAAACACTTGAGAAAAACCTATCCTATAAACTGAATTTTCTATTATGGGGTTTTTTTAATTATAAAAAAAAAATCAAAATGACACAAGATGTGCATGCCTGTGCTTAATTTCTTTATAATTCCAGACAGGAATTAGTAGAAAAAATGAAAGCTATATTTCATTATTTTAGTTGCAGTGTTTTTTTTTTTGTTTGTTTGTTTTTTTTTCACAATTCGTTGAAAACAGTGTAAAATCAAAGAGACTGACTGGTCCAAGAAAAACTGCTTTCTTTCCATCACACTAAAGTAGAATCTTTTGTAGAGATGCCTGATTTGCGAGCGAGGACGCTCCTCATCTCATTGTTGACTCCATTCCAGGGTTTAGTCGGGGTCTGCAGCAGACCAGACTCAGTAGACGCGGTCCTGTGCACTCGGGGATAGCTGCCACTGTTGCTGTAGCCGTCGTTTTCACTGGGGTGGCCGTGCGGGACTGCGACAGCGGGGTAGTGCTGTTGCTGGTATTGTTCTCGCTGTCTGGTGCTGTTGCACTGAGAGTAGGAAAGCTGATGCTGCAGGTGAGACTGGGTCCGGTGCATCCGCGGTTTGTCCACGCCGATTTTGAGCTCACAGGGCCGAGATACGTTCATGTTGCTGCTGCTGTTGTCGTTCTGGAAGAGTGTGTCCAGGTGGTCGCTCTGATAGTACTTAGCACTACGAGACGCTTTGACTAAAGAGTGAATTACTGCCACGAGCAGGATCAGAATCCCCGATGAAAGGACACAGGCACTGGCTATACCTGTCTCTGTCTCAAATACTAGTAACAGGAAGATGGACATGGCTGGAGAAAATGAAAATAAAGACAGAAAATTAGACAATTGACAAATACTATATACATTAGAATAGACATGAAAAGTACTGTCAGCAGGGTTGTAAAAACTAAGAAATGTGCTCCGGGCAATTGACTTTTTCTCCTAGCTGTAAGCAACCACCATTTATTGAGAAGCAAACCTGGCCCAGATTTTTTAGACCATGCCACATTCTCTTATAAGTATGATCTAAAGAACCAGTGTATAGCAGCAGCTGTTGGTAAATGGCTGCTAGTTTCACATTCAGAGTTGTGTCTTGGAAGGAAGCGGTTTATATTGCGTTGTATTGGTAATTATATTTTAAGCAGTGCTCTAAAAACATACACGTTTCTTTTCATAACTGCCAACCCCTATGTTAGACAACAGGTAGACAACTCATTCTTGTCTGACTCTTGTCTGTCTTGTGCTCAGCGATCTTTGGTGACACTGTTACTGTTATGTCTGCATCATTGTTCCTTCTGCCTCGTCTTCCTCCTTCTTGATTACTGAAGGTGTTGTTTGTGTAAATCTCAAACACCAATGTATTGAAACAGCTCTGACCACTAGTGTTGTTTGTGCCTGTCTGCAGGAGAAGGACCACAGAGTCTGGCATGCCAAAGGAAGGGGGAGAAACGCACAGCTCTGGGATATAATGTGACTTTGTAAAGTGGTGGTCTTTCTTTTTTTTCTTTTTTTTTTTTACGTCCCCTGCACTGTTGCCTCGATGTTTGTAGCTGATTTGGAGTCAGACCAACGACACCTTCATCGTCACAATAGAGCGACTGCCTCAACGAACACCATAGTGCATGCCGCTCAGTGGAACAGAGCACCACAGCGCTGCCAGGTCCAGCATTAAAAACACTCAAGTCATGGACGCTGCTCAAAGAATGCATTGTTCTCCTCGAGTCAGTGGTTGAAGCAGAGGGGAAGCAGCAGCAGCAGAGGCAGCAGCAGCAGAGGCAGTAGTACGGGTTAGACCCAAATGCTGAAAACTGGCAACAATAATTCTTCCATTTTCTACCTCTGTATCTTTTTTTCTTACCTGCCAGGTAGACAGAAACAGCCGTGCAAAAGAGTCCAACGGCTACATGTCGAACACCTCTGCTATCCAGCAGGAACCAGTCTCCTCTGATGAAAGAAATATCATCTGTTTGGTGTCATGGCACAAGTAACTCTATGTTTACACTTCAGCATTGTTACCCTATGCTTGAATTGAAGTCACAAATAAGTTGAGTTTTTTATAATAAATATTCCAACTATTCTGCCTTTAATTCCACATTAGGACTGAAAAGTCCTGGAACATTATTTTTATTTTGTTTATAAACCATGACTTATGGGTCCAAAAATATTTTATATGAATATTTCAAAAATCACTGAAAAGTCCCCAAAATGCCTTAAAATGCAAGATTATGTCCTAAAACATGCTGCCAATTTTTTCATGTATATTTAAAATACAATGTGTCCTGAAACTCATTGTTATTCCCATACTCCAGGAATGTCCACTCTGTCAGTGTGGAGGTCATGGGGCATGCTGCTGGGTTTGTAAACCAATGTGGGAAAGGTCCAGCTAGAGGCCATGCATCGGGTGCATAATAAGAAGAAGGCCATTGTTTCCATAGGATTCATAGAGGCGGAGTAGTGGGGGGATACACCAACAACATAGCAGTGTGGGCCAGTGCACTCTGACACAAAAGAGGGTTCTACCTAAAACACTGTTTTGTAGTTTTGTTTTTCGTTTTGTTGTCGTAAAGTTTAAATAAAAGTGATTTATTTAACAGTGAACCAATAAAATTGCAGTAAACGCTAAAAGCCCTTTATAAAGTTGATGTCAGTTGTTGTGATACCAGTGATATTAACAGACAGTTTAGCTTCCATTGTAGTTGCCCACCAAAAATCTACTTTTTAACTCCTTCCTATTTAATATATAAAAAACATTTTGAACAATGTAAGAAAAAAAATTAAATGTTTTAAGTTGTAGTTGTCTTTTTGTTCTTTTATGGTTATATTTAGGATTTTTATTAGTTTTGCACTGACTCCTTTTATGGACTCACAGCAGTCTTATTGTGTCTTTGAAGCAGGACGTATTTTTAGGAGTATTGAAGGGAAAATTGTAGCAGTTTTTTTTGTAATTCAGGGATTCCTAAGTTTTGCTTGTAACAAAGAACTAAAAACTAAAAAAACAGATTTTTAAGTGTCTCGTGTTTCACAATTAAATAACTGTTAAAGCAGACCAAGATGTTATTTAATTAATCAAACCGTACATTTTTACATTATAGAACTTTACATTGAGTGACCCCTGACCTCTTATGAATATATTACAGTCACGGGTGCACCTGTGCCTTCGAACGTAAATCAAGGCTAATATTAAGATCATTATTATAAAATGAATGATGACAACAGGTCAGGTACCTGCCGGTGTCCTGCTCTCCCCTGCAGACCTCAGCGGAGAAGTAGCTGTGGAGCAGACAGATGACCACACAGCTCAGGTGGAGGGTGAGGGACAGGGCACAGAGCACGGAGGAGACCGGCAGCAGGACAGTCCGCACATGATCCGGTATCAAGGTGGACGAGGAGGCGGTGGGAGTCTCCTTCACTGACGCCTGATGGGACTGCAGCTGGAGAATCAAGGTGACCGACAGCACGGACATGACGGCGGATAAAACCCCCAGCAAGCACAGGACAATCACAGCCCGTTGGCTGTAGTTTTGCGTCATAGTTAGTCACGGGTTTTATCCCAAAAAGATTTTTTTTTAAATATTATAACTTTTCCAATCCAGTGTCCAGATCACTCCGCACTAACCCTGAACTCCCTGTCGGTGTTCTGGCATCGCAGGGACAGGGAGTATGAAGTTGTCTCGGGTCCTTGCAGGGTGAGCAGTTTCCTCTCCTGCCTGGATGTCTGCACTCCGTGGTCGAAGAGTTGACCGGCTGCCCGCGTCTGAGCATGTGATGTGTTTAAATCCCCGCAGATTAAAAAGTCCGCAGCAACAATGGACTTTTTTCTCGGGGATCCTTCGGCACAATGCGCAGACGGTGTGTGATCGAGCTACAACAATGTGGCACATCATTCAAATATTTACGTGGAACTATATTCCAGCTATATATATTTTTATCCTAGAGTTGCTTTATTTTGAAAGGGCGAGACAGGACAGGTTGAAGTGGACGCTGTAAAACTGAGGAAAAATTATGATTAAGTTCTATTATTGTTGTTGTTATTATTTCATGTTGTTATTATACCACTGACTACAGTCCAGATTAGCCTATTTCTTATGCTCTAATGGGATTAAAGGATTACACTGTTCATTTCATCAGACTGTAGAACAGTCACAGCATATGATCGAGTCTGCACAGATTTCCACCTTAATATACAATATTAAGCATATATAACCACTCTCTTTTATATTTTATGCATGTTATTCTTCCAGTGTTTTAGTACAGTTTTGGGATTTTTAAACTCAGCATTTCTGATTAAATTGTTTAAATTGTTAAAAAAATTAAAAAATTAAATTGTTTAAAAAATTCATAAACAATTATTACAAAATGAAAAAAAGAAATTTATATATTTAGGTGAAAACTGCCAGTTTCCCCGAATAGTGACCTTAATATACCGCTGCTCAACTGATGTGCTGCTTAAAAAGTCTATTCTATTTTCTTTTTTCTTTTTCAAATATAGTTTTTACTTACAGTACTCTTCAGTACACTCCACATAACAACCCAAATTCAGGACTCATGATGACGTCATAGTGAAATTACAGTAATTGCAAGGGCTTGGAAAGTGCATTTCCAGACGAGATGAAACACTTTCTAAAAATGCAGTAAAACAAAACAAATATATATTTATATATATTTATATATAAAATATTTTTGTTTCTTCCAAAGGCAGATGTCAGTCTGTGTGCAATACTTAAAGGCCTTTCTAGCTGCTTGTTCTGCTTATAGAATGTGAATGTTGAAACAGAGGTTTTTATTAAAATTATCAACGCGTGTTCCACCTACGAAACATGCGTTGATAATTTCAATAAAAACCTTTTAAAAATAAAAAAATAATCCCTTTATAATCAAATAGTAGATTTGACTGTCCAGTTTTTAATCCAGATGTCTCCTATAAAAGACTGGGTCGCAACCCTCAGGTGGGTCGCAAGAGTTTTTTCTTTGGGTCGTCTCGCTGACCTATAATATATACTGTATGTGGTGCACTATATACAGTACCAACAAAAGTATCAACAAAATCAAACCTAAAAAACTGCAGTACCTGTATACCAAAATACTGTATAGTGGTCTTAAAAAATGTGTCATGTGACCCAGGGGGCAACATTTCTCTGTTCAAAATGTTTAGGGGCATTTCTGGAATTTTCCTTTTAGTTAACAAATATTATATATCTGATCAAGTTTGTCATTGTTTTTTTGTCCTCGAATGAAAATAATACCTGAAAATATCCACTCACGGTGTGTTCTCAAAACATTTCCACGCTGCACCACAAAGTATATACATCTCAAATATGTTTAATTAAAACTGTAATAGTAAAAGATAGGAATTACACTTTTGTATTATGCAAAAAAGACAGTAATAACAACTTAAGGAGTCAAAAGTCACATCAAGTGGGTGTGTGTGTTTGTGTGTTGAAGATCCGGACGTTGGTTGCCGTTTTTGTGCATCATCCACTTCCTCTGAATTCAGAATTATTCTGTGATGACTCTGTGTCAGCGTCTTCTGGATGGACAGACACCTTTCTGAGGGTTTCTCCTCAGGATGTTAGCAACAAATCCTTCCGGAGTACTGCAAATGCTACGTCTCAAGCTGTGAGCTTGGGGAATTCAATCAGCTGTGGGTTTTCGGCTACAATCGCCACCAAATGTGGTCCTCAAAAGACATTTGGAAACCGTTATGGACATCATGTGATTTCGAACACTGAGCATCAACACTACATACCACTGTTTCTAAATTTTGCATCCTAAATTTAGAAGGCTTTTCTTACTAAGCTGAGAACAAGTGACTGAAATCAGCATAGCTCAAGGCCCAAGCAGTGAGCTGCACCTAATCCAGCTGCTCCTAATTTATTGTACGAACACTGACTCCCATTTACTCTACAAGGCTTGTCCCCAACACCGACTGTTGCGTCTGGTGTCTTTCGCTGTAGCTACCCTTCACCCTTCACCCTTCACCCTTCACCCTTCTGTCGTCACTCTGGATTAGTGTTGGTCGTTTATGTGCATCTTTCATAGAAAAAAATGACCCCGTCAAAGCAGACGTCCCGTACGTCATTACTGACCGATATTTTGTCATCGTTGGCCTCGATGATGACATCATCTTTGATCAGATAAGACCAGTAGTGCCCTTCGACCACGAACAAGGATCTGTGACAAATGACTGAGGACAGACTGTACGCCTGTGTTGTGCTTTCATCCATGGGAAGTTCGACTATTGGACACGGCAACACAACCTTTCTGTACTCAATGTCACTTGTTCTCGGCAAGTAAAGCGTCAATATCTCAGGGTAATCAACCGTCTGCTCCTTCTGCACGATGGCACCGCATTTCACGCAGTGTCCGAGGTTGGTGCACTCATTCAGGGTCCGCGTCAAGAGAGACGAAATGGAGTCAAAGTTGTTGGGCGGGGATAAAAAATAAATATTCAAGTCCGAGGTATCCAGTGAGGTGAATCCACATTCATAACACCTTATGGACACCTTTGTCTGTTTCATCGTTTGCACTCCACTCTTGTCAAGCCAGGCCAGCAGCAGTTGCACCAACTCCAGCACATCATTGCACTTGTCTAAATAAAGAGATGGTATTTCCTCACTCAGTTCCTTTAGAACGTCATACAGCTCTGCTGGGTTGAACGTCCTCCCGGGGTTTTTGAGTGCAGTCCAAAAAACTTCCCCAAACTTTGGTGTTATTGAGGAATATATCACCTTGTCAGGGGGGAGGCGCACTATTTTCTTCTGGACATACTTCAAGTTGAGGACAGCCTGCAACGATGCGTTCATCCAGCAGTTGTAGGAAGTATTTGCAAACCGACAGATTGATTCGCAATGGTCGCCAGCATCGGACCGGCCGCGGCCTTCCTCTTGTTCACTGGACACATCTAATCTGGACAAGGTTTCCGCTTCACCTGTGTCACACGTGCTTCTGTCCATGGCCTTGTGACAAGTGGACACGGCAGAGCTGAAACAGTCCTCACTTCTGCCTCTCTTCATTTTCTCCCTGCTACCCCTTCTGACCCTCCACTCCTTCTCTTTCTGCACCGAGTGTGTTAAAGAAGACAGGAAATAGTTAATGAGCGTCTTTACTGTCTTAATGACTGAAGCACTGACAAAGTATAGCACAGAAAACATCCTGTTGCATTTTCATCCTTTTGCTGTTGGCTGTAACTGTTTGGCAGCTGTTTCCATCCATAATGTTGATACTAGTGTTGACACCAATCCAATCCTTTACTGTACTACTTCATTCTGGAATCTTTTTTTACTGTCCAACTAGACTTTGTTAAACATCAAAGTCATTTACAAGATACCAAAGGATTAAAGCGATTGATCAAAGGCTTTCATTGGTTGTTGGACAACCATAGTTAAATGCTGTAGTTGCAAATGACAGGAAATGATGACATAATCCCAGAATAGCTGTAACTCTCCCTTTTTACCATGTCTATCATTCACTGTCTATTGCTTTGCGTCTGCTGGACTTCGTAATCTTAATCCTCTTCAGGGTCGTGGGGGCTGGAGTTAATCTGTCCAGTCATTGGGGCACACTCTGGACAGTTTACCAGGTCATTACAGAAGCACAGAAAATTACAGAAAATTTCGAAATTGCAATTAATATAATTTCCAGTCCATCCATGTTTTGCAGCTGCAAGTCATTATATTTAACCAAGAACCCCAGGACCTGACAAGACAACCTGGTTGTTAATACAAATATACATATCTATGTGTGAGTATGTATAAAAATATGTATAAAATATATAATATATTAAAATATATGTTTATATATAAAATATATATATATATATTATATATACATACATATATACATATATATTTATATATGTATGAATATGTATGTATTTTCCCCACATGGCAGTAGTAGTATTCCAAGGCTTGCAAAAAAGCCATACTACAAATTGCAATGTTTTTGTAATAAATATCTTAAAGTTTACCAATCTAATTTGTATAATATTATTATATTAACACAATTAATTTAAATTAAATTAAATTAAAGAGGTTATACTGTAGTTGGAAACTGTACAACCGTCTGTTTATGTGATATATGTGTGTGTGTATATATACAGTAGTTAGTAGTTTAGTTTTAATTCAGTCCCAAGACTTTTGCCTCTGACTAACTATGGTGGCCACAAAGGGTCAAAGATTCACTTGTACCCTCAACATTTGCATAGCCTGTTGAGGGTTAAACTGGCAGACAAACCAACATTGTTCCGCAAAACTCCAACATACAAAAGTCGACCGGAAAAACAAACTGGTATATGGTTCCCATATTGCTCAACTTTGGACAGATGTGAGATCTTTTGCCCGGAAACCCAATTGACTATTTAAATGTTTGATATCTAAGATTGGTGGTGGAGTGAGATCTCAGTGCACCCAATTTCTCTATGTTCTATGAGTGAGACAGATGACAGAGAGAAGTGAAAAAGGTCATAATTGAATTGTATATGCTGTGTTTGAAGGACGCCGTCCAGGACGGACACGACAAAATTTGCCCCAGTACAATGAGAGCAGTTTAGAGAAATGTTTTCGATTTATGCATCCATTAAAAAAATCTAGATGTGCGTGTCAACAGCTCATGTGTGCCGTGTTCGGACTTGTACATTGTGTCTCCACCGACAACCATTTCTTTACCAAGAAAAAGAGACTCTTTCTAACCCCTGCTCCTGGCTGATGTGCAGAAAAGAAAATTGCTATTAAGGGACACAATGTGAACGATTGCTCTCGCACATGTACACTGACCAAAAGGCTATTTCTAAATGTAAGAGTCTCACCACGCAGTCTAAAAGGGCCGTGGTTCATCTTGTCAAAAGCAGAAGTGAGAAGTTTCAGGAAAATGAAAAAAAGGGACTCGAGGCGGAAAGTTCACATGTGCACTCTTATCTCGCAGTAGTTTCTACTCTGTGGTTTTGTCGATTTTTGAAGGACCACTGTGTACGACTGAGGTGAAAAACTGAAATGAACAGAAATTAAATATAAATATGTGTGCATCTTGGCAAGAATCTGACGATACGATAAGTATCACAATACAGGGGCAACAATACAATATATTGGGATACACTGGCATACTATAGGCTAGACATGTTGGGGTTTCTTTTTTATTTAATAGCAGTAAATATCAGTATAGTAAACACACAATGGTTGGTTACTAACATTGGAACAGAGAGAGCTACATATGTAGTCGCTAGAGAAGAAATGAGAGCATTTGCTGGTTTATGGATAAACAAATAAAAAAAGACAATTGTTTGACTCAAAGTCTCAAAGTTAAATATTTTTGCATATATAAATCAATTATATAATTTTCCTTCAGTACCACGTGCCACTTGTGGTCGGTAACAGAATAGACACCGCATTTCTTTCTTTTGACACTGCATTGTGACAGACAGCGAATAAACGCACACCGGCTTGATCCCTGTATATATAAATAATATATATTTATATCCATATATAAATAAATATATTTATATATATTTTTATTATATATATATTATTAATTTTGATATTTTATATATATATACTGTATATTCTATATATATTAATATATATATATAAATAAGACTAATTGCTTAAATAGAACGGCATAATCCTCATTATTTAAATGTTTGAAAAGTTTTTTGCCACTTAGTGAATTTGATGGCAGACCCCTGACCCACACGCCCGAACAGGACGGAATGGCAAAGGTATATTTGATCATAACATGTCATTTCACTGCTCTCTCAAAGACTGTACTACACATCTAAAGATCACACTTGCCAGTCAACTCTCCCACTGACCTTTTCCCAGTGTTCATAGCACATCGTCAGGATGTGCATAAACACAACCTCAGGGAATTCTAATTTCCCCTTAGCTACAGGTGATTAACTGGTTGTATGCAGCTCGGGGACGGCTCTATTTTCTGACAGCTTCATGAAGCTCCATGAAGATGACTCCTGCAGGTAACAGCTATAGTTGTCTGCAGGGATGTTGCTAACTATTGCATCAGGTTCACAGTTTGAGCTCCCCGGTGGGATGGCAAATTGTGTGTTCGGGTGCGTACGCAGTGTTGATGAGTGTATAGCTACGGTGCTAATATGCATGCGAGTGTGTGTGGGAGACCGAAATAGAGGGAGAAATAGAGTTGTTGTCCACACCTGCACACGTGATCTGTGCTAATAATTTATGACCGTAGTATTTTTAGGAGAACATCTTGTCGCATCCCAAAAATAGTAAATTGAGCAGATCATTCAGTTATTAGTACTAAATATATTGTTCAACCTCATGACACACCGTCTGCTCTCCACCACTGTCCCTGTTTTTAAATGCGCATGGTTTTTCAGTGTTTTTTTCTCTCCTTTTTTCATTTTCCCTGTCATTTTTAATTCTATAAAACACAGAAAGGCAACGTGTTTGTTCTAATTTTTGTGTTAAAATGTTGTATTTGCAGCAGAACTATAATTGTCATGAATTGCTCAGTTACTAAATACTAATAATTGGATGTGAAGTGCTTCTGCCTCTACTATTTTCATCATTGAACCAATGTGTTGAATAATCCTTTTTGGAAATGTGAGGATATGAAAACACAGATGTCACCTTGACTTTTACAATCCATCTGGGAGTTGTCGTCGAGCTCTACCGACACCTCATTTTGTGTAAAATGCCTTTGTACCGTGTCGTCATTTATATAGGACAATCTAGTTTTTTTTTAACCAGCACGCTAGTGGAGAAAACCCCACTCACTTTGGTTTAAAATAGCATCACTGACAGAGCAGATTTAAGCTGAAGTACGGATAAACTGTACACTGTACACACAGTACTGTACGTTTACAGTGGGATAGAGGCCACAAAGTAGAAATTTCACACGTTAGCTGTCACTTTCCTTTTAATCAATTGAGGCCAATGGAGTCAGTTGTACTGGACCTCAGGGAATATCTACGGATTTCCTTATTTGCGACTTTACTAATGACTTTCCATCAAGTCCCAATTTAATTTATTCATTTCATTATAATAATTAATAGTTACTTTAAACACTGACATTGTTTATTCACTGGCTTTGTTTATGAATTGGAAATAGCTCCATAAAAATCAGTTCACCCATATGTGTCAAACTAAAGGCTTGCAGGCCAAATGTGGCCCACTGGGTCATTTTCTATGGCCCGTGGGAGCTTAAAAAACAGTTTATAATTGCCTTATAATAAAGTCCATTTTGCTGAGTTTCTTAACTTGATGGACAAAAAATTACACGGTGCAAGTCACAATTTTTATAAATTAAATAATAATTGATTGCTGAAACACGTATTAATGCGTTATGGCCTAGTAACAGCTCTACAGTCTTACAGATACAACCAACCCTTCAAGGGGAAGTGTATCGCTGATTACACCCCCACCAATGTGTTTGACACATTAGCGGGGGCCAAGACATAGAGTCTAGGTAGATGGCAAAAATGTATCAGAAGGAGCAGGAGGAAGTGATACAGCACATGACCACTGACTGGAACCGAACCGGGGTAATCAGGGCGAGGCCCCTTTTTGTGTGATCCCCCTATGCCCCCACCACCCCACCCCTCAGATCTGACCACATCTGGCCACCCCTGTGGACACAAATGTTCTAAGGGCGCCACTGCCAATGCTATCTACAAGCTACAGTGAGAGAACAGGCTGAGCGGCAGCTGGCGGAGGAGTGTGTCCAATGGCTGAGCTGAGTGGGCGGGCTGTGGTGAAGGGAGAGGCGGGCTGCAGCTGCCAGCTGTTGGAGAGCAGCGCACTTTGTGATCTGTATCTAACTAGTGCATCATCAGGTGAATACAATCTACGCTGAGGAAGCACCGACACGGAGGACGAGGCTAACATCACTCGGCTGACTGAACACCTTGATGCTTTCTCTCTCGTTTTTAACTCGCAACTTTACTGTGCCTGCTGCTGTGGTGTCGACTAAGAAGGTGAAAGTTAGCCGTGAAGGAAAGGTCGCACAACCATCAACAGGTGAGATGAACGATGCTGTGATTCCCACTCTCTGTTCGTGTCCTGACGTGTTACATCACCGCAAATGAACGGTTTTCCCGTCATGTTTTTATTGATAATATACTCGGCGGTGAATACTGCTCTGCTGCTGTGTCATTTTAAGCGCTGTATAGATGAGGTTATATTAGACAGGGATGCTTGGCAACTCGTGGATAGACGGGCTATTCTTGAACGCGCTGTTTTGAATGACGTCAGCAAGTTTTTAGCTCCTTTTTTTTAGCTTGCGCACTCAAACATAAGTAGATGAAGAAAATGTCCTTAAACGTCTCACAGAGACGTTGATTTATTTTTTCCTCTGAGATTTTTTTCCCGCCATCCTGGCACTTCACAGACTTCTTTCTCTTCATGGAGAGATCAAGTTGTTCAGCTCAGTATTTGCAGTGTGACCTGCGTGTGCTATTATATCAGGCCAATTCAATTATCTCCTGGTAAAATTAGACCAATATTTGTCCACAGTTACTCTGCAAAGAGACTGCCTTTAATGGGAACAGTCCTTTTAGCATCATGGGTACGTATGCTGAGCGTCTTTAACGCTGAAACGACTCCATTTTTTTTTTTTTTTGAATAAAAATACATCTTATCATTTTTACATTTTCTTTTGGGCCCTGTTGTTTGAAAGAAGCAATGAAAGGGTTGACGAGTCAAACCCCCTGCTGCTGATGCTACAGCTTGACTGAAGCATAGACTGAGGTTTTATTGTAACTGAAATCTATGAGATTTCCTTTGTATTTATCGTGAACCAAAAGACAGCATTTAAGTATTTATGGAATCTAAAATTGGGGAGAAAATGACATGAAGAGTAAACAATAGGTGGATGGTAGAACAGTAGACTCGCATTAAGAGGGTCGTTGGTTCAATTCCTGGTCATAGGTTCTGGCACAGTCTCTGGTGATGCATAATGAAGATTGAGCGTATTTAGGACGCTGTATTAGGCAAAGATGTGTATTTGAGCGTGAATAATGATTAAGTTTTGTTTTGTTCCCTGCAGGACCTTTTGAGAGAACTAGCAGTTGAAAAATAATGATTCAAATTAATGTCAGTACCACGAGAATCATTTAGTCTTTTTCAGTTAATATTGAATTGGTTTGTATTTAAATAACTTTCCAACACGCTCCGAACACAGACATAAAAATATTCCCTGGTCCACATCCAACTCCTATTTGGAAATGTATGAAGATACGATTTGGCGAGCGATAAAAGGTCTAGTAGAATGTTCCATTTTTAAAATATACCAATTAGATACTAGGACTAGACAAACAAAATGGCGGAACAAGTTGTTTACCTGTTAACCAAAACTAATCCACCTTGGCCTGACGACATCTATAACATACATATATGTGTGCGTTTCTATAATGTTACATTAACTTATATTAACGACCTGCATGATTAATTTATTTTTTAGAGTTGGTATTCACTGATACAGTGTTTACTATGCAAACAAATGAACTGTGATTGATATAAATATCACAGCGCTGTTGTACTGGACTAGTATAACCAATTATTAAAACTAAAACTAAACTAATGTATCTTCTCTTTTAATCCTATTAATTCATCTCAATTAATTTATCTTCAATTAGAAAGACGCTCCAAGATGTGTTTCAGGGAGCAGGACTACAAGTGCCTGTGGTGTTTTCCACTGTCTGGCCTCTGGGAAGGTGACAGACAGAGATGCAGACTCTCCCCATAGAAACTGCAGGACTCAAAGGCAAAGTGTGTGTGTTTGTGTGTGTGCGCGCGCTTGTGTATGTGTGTGTGAATAGTACTGAAACAGTAAACACATTGATCGGTTTGCTTTTTATTATCACCCCCCACCCTCTCAGACAATTTGATGACACTAATAAAGTTAAGAAGTACGTCTTCATTTTTTTATTTCCTTCCACTTGACGTGCTGTTGAGTTGAGTCAAGACGTGAAAGGTCACAGTGAGTCGTACAAGCTCTGGTGACTTCACTGACATCAGATGGTAGCTGTTGTACAGAAGTATGTCCAGAATTAGCTGACGTGCTGACGGCACTGCCAGGTTTTTTCATTTTTTTTCCTTCTTTTTCTCCTTTCCTGACAGTGTTTAGACACTTGACAAAGCTACTCAGCACATCAGGTTCTCCACTAACTACACTGGAGGTGTAGCTATATTTATCCCCACAGTCACGTGTCGGTGCGCTCGTCCTTTTGTTGTATCTCTAAGGAGAAGAGAGGGAACTTTCTATGATACAGATCTTTCCGCCCCATTTAAAACACTTCTGTCCCACTTCCTCCTCTTCTCACCGTCCACAGTCATTGACGTGAGGTGACAGTTTTTCAGCTGAAAAGTAATGAAGTCAGATTTTGCAACGTAAGAATTTTTTTAATATTTTTTTTTAAATATTATTTTCACAGACACGTTTACTTTGTGATTTTTTTTTTATATACATTACAGGTCTGTGCAGCATCACAGGACTTTATAAGGTAATGGTAAGGGCAAAGAGGTGGTTTCCTTAGAAATGCCCCAGATGTCTGTGTGTTAAGGGTACATGGTAGTGGGCACTTCCAGGACCCGTGGGAACACCATTAGAAGGACAGGGAACTAAATATAGAGATGTCCATTTTGTATTAGGGGGAAAAACCAGTAAAAACCCCGTGGGGTTTGGACAAGTAGAGTACGGTCCAGTCATATTTGTCAAAGCACCGTCTAATGTAGCTGTTTGACAGGATTCAGCTTATCATCGGTGCGATGTGATGTTGCAGCAGACATTATTAAATACATTATTCTTTCAGGGACATTCTCATGCTCCATGTTGCAAATTTGTACAACAGTTTGTTCCAAACTTTGGGGTTTTTTTTTTCTCTCTCTTCCTCTCTGACCCTAGCGTTCATGAGAGAGGAGTGGGTGGTTTTTTTTAGTGTCACACATCTTTCAAAAACACACCGTTTTCCTTCTGTTGTTTGGTCTCGGCTATTACCAGCTGAACCTTTAAAAGGAGCCACATGTATTTATAACTCTGTCTCTCGGGGCCGCATGGAGCAGTCGAGTGTGCGCTGCACTGATGGCCCACGGTTAACCCAGACTATGGGGGGGGAGGGGGTCAGACTGTGTGGACTGCTGCCTCTAACTTTAGACAGCATTGCCTCATGTGGGTGGAAATAAACACCCTGCCACTATGGGGGGTGAAAGGGTGGGGGTAGTTGGGAGGGTTTTTAAATAAAATTGATTTTTTTTTTCCTCACAGTAACTTTCTTAGGCATTATTGAACGTAGATTGATACTTGATGACAGGCCGAAACGATACAGTGTAGGTTGAAGTCAGTGGGTCCCAAAACTCCACTCACCGTTGATCCGTGACTAAATACCACTGGAAATAACTAGAATTGCGAATCGTGCGTAGTTTAATTACTACGTATTTAATGTAATAAAAATTGTTTTTTATTATGTAGGTCTTTTTTGGGGGATGAGGGGGTATTTTGGCAGCAGTTTTTGGAGCTATCTGCGTATCTGAGTCATTAGTTTTTTCTGTCTCTTTCAAAAATGCTCTTTAATGCTCTCATTTTTGTTAAAGTTAGATTTAGGGATTAATGGTGCATGAAGGAAAAACTGCCACGAGTGTTAAAAAGAGGAGTGAACAGAAATGGTCGTTTTTGAAGGGAAAAAAACATGCAGACTAAAGTAATATATATATATATATATATATATATATACACACACATCATATCTTCCATTTTTCTATCTATTCAAGTGATTGCTGGTGTTTGAGGACTCCTGGTTTCTATGTTCAGAGATGGATTATCTATTCATCTTCCACTATTCTGTTCAGGTCGTGTTTAACGCCAGCTGTATATGATATCACAAATTTTGCAATACATTTTCCGGCACTGTGAGTTTTGATACGCTATAATGTTTTGTTTTTCTGTGACAGGCGTCTGATTAACAGAGGGCAGAAAAATGGGAAGGAAGAAAATACAGATCTCCCCCATTTTGGACCAGAGGAATAGACAGGTGAGCAGAAATGCAGAACTGTGTAGGACTGTCTTCTTATCTTTGACGGTCTTTCACTTTCACAGCATTTCGGTTATTTCTGATGGGCACATTAAAAGCGACGACGTGGTTCAGTTTGAAGCATTTACTATCACTATAACCACCGAATGATGGTCACAAAAAGCCAGGCTACAAAATAAGAATTAAAGGGTGAAATACCAACAATAGCGCCTTAAATTTATTTAGGTTTACAGTAGGAAAACCCTATTTACAAAAGTGTATGTGTCTTGTTTTTTTTATTTCGTCACTTTTTCTCATTTTCTTCATTAATTAAACTTGAATCTCACTATTAATCGCATGATTATATTGCTAATTTTAACTTTTTAAAGTAAAATTATTCATATTGGTAATGTATTATTTTTTTCTGTTGTTATCAGTGTGACACAATACATGTTCTTTTTTAGCCCAGCATTCTGTTGCACAATTGTGCGAAGTATGCAACATTAAATAGAGCAGCCGTCTCTATACATAGATACTGTAGTCATAGCTGAGAGTGCAGGGATACACACTGTGACAGCTCCGCTTCTGTGGACGTAAACACACAATGTGCACGGCAGCATCTGCAGTGGGAATACTGCAAGGGGAAGTGTTGCAAAATGACAAGTGTATAAGATAATAGGCTTCTTTTTTTGTTTGGTTTTTACTGGCATTGGGGTGACCAGGTTAAGTATGAGAAATGACCGGCAGTCCATCACAAAGGTCACAATGACGGAAAACATGATAAACTTTAAATTGAATTTTTGTTTTTAAATGGAACTCAGTCAAACAAAAAAAAAACAATCCTGTTGAAGAGTCCAACATCTGACAAATATAAGGAAACGCAATAAAATTGTTAATAATAAAATTGTCCCTTAAATGTGATCTTCATGACAATGTTTCTGCTGATGATTGTTGTTCATCATGTTATAGATAGATAGATAGATTGTTCATTACACTATTAAAACACACTCTTCAGTCATTCTTCAGGGCGAACACAACAAGTGTCGACCGTTGATCATTAATGACCATATTAATCTTCCCGTGTACTGCGCCTATGTTCGAGACACTAACTGTGGTCTGAAGCTGACGTCTGCTTGTTGTGGCCAAGGTAACTTTCACCAAGCGGAAGTTTGGTCTGATGAAGAAGGCGTACGAGCTGAGCGTACTGTGTGACTGTGAGATCGCCCTCATCATCTTCAACAGCACCAACCGTCTGTTCCAGTACGCCAGCACAGACATGGACAAAGTGCTGCTCAAGTACACGGAATACAGCGAGCCGCACGAGAGTCGCACCAATTCAGACATACTGGAGGTACTGTCAGTGAAATGCACTCAGATTGAAAAAACAAACAAAAAACATTTATTAATACTCTTAAGAAGACAACAAATATTATGCAATACACAGTATAAAGACATAATTGTATTTGTTTTTGTATTTTACTTAATAAAACTACTGTTATTATTTTTGTGATATTTGTATGTATTACTATCTGGTTCATATTCCTAATTTTATTAGTTTTTATATAATTTAGCTTTCTAATTATGAATGTCATTTCTAAGTCAGATGATTTTTTTTTCATCTGAAACACTCAGAATCCTTTTTGCTTAAAGTACCCAAAATTGAAAAAAAAAACAACCCAAAAGCCCCAAAACACTGGTTGAAGAGCAGGGAAGATAAAAATGAATTCATTTTATTTCATTCTTCTTTTAATTAAAAAATAATAATTTGAAGACTGAAATAAATGAACTTGGGAACCACTGGTTACAAAACAAATTAAAGGTTTTAATTTAAGAATCACGAATGAGGACGATGGTTGCAAAGACGCACATCTGTGAGCCACAATTGAATATTTTAGAATATTTTAATATTTGATTTTTTTTAAATGTAGCAAATGGCTTTGTGTAAAAAAAAAAACACAAAGCCGTTTGATTTCATAAGTTGTTGGAGCTAATTGTAAATAGCTTATGTCATTTAGCATTAGTGTCATTTATTTAAAGCTCTTCGTCCATTCTGCAACAGACGCTGAGAAGAAAAGGTCTGGGTCTTGATGGCACAGAGCATGACAGTGAGGAGGCCTCCGAAAAATACCCTCGACGAGAGGGCGTGGATCTGACTGTGGCCCGCCAGCGCTTCTACGTCAGTACCTTTACATTCATCCACACTGACCACATCACCACATGTGCAAGAAATCTGTGAAAGAAAAATGCGTTAAATGTTTGGTTTGTACTCATTCGTCACTGTACTGAACATATTTGTTTTTTTATAACTTCAGGCTCCGTCACTGCTCACCCCTGAGGCCCAGTTTCTGTTGTCTGCTGGCTGTGAAAACAGCTTCAACAGTAACTCTGGATCAGACGGGGCTTCACACAGACCCCAGGCCTTCAAACCCATCAGCTCCAGACCTGGTTCTGCCAGTCCTGCAGCGTCACACAGCCAAACTGGGTTTATGTCTCCACAGTCAGGTAAGGAATCTATAGATAGATATATATACACAGGACGTCCTCGGTTCACGTCATCCTCGACCTACGCCGTTTCATAAAGTTACAAAGAAAGTCTTGTTCCATCACTCTGACGTACGGCGTTAAAATTCACCAACTCGTTTGCACGGGAACTAGCTGTGCTATACGCAGATGACAACTTTGTTTACTTGCACTGGTTGTACGCCATGCGTTGGATTATGCTACGTTCACGTTTGTTTTGTTTTTTTGGGAACTTTTTGCCCATCATTATGACTCCCAGGTGTAAGTCAGACTCTTCTGATGTTTTTATGTCCTACATTATGATGTAGCCCCTGCGTTAGTGAGTGACATATGTACTTATATACATTATGTGAGTGTATTCTGACCTACATCGCACTGTAGGAATGGAACGCTGGCTTAAGTCAAGCGCCCCCTGTTGATTATGATTGTTTAAATCAGGACCGTCATACTCAATCATGCAAGGGGATGACTTTTAAAACGCAGTCTTTTTTTAGGAGGCAAACAGGGTTCACATTTTTCACATTGCACTTGATTAAAAGAAGAATTGTAGAGTTACACGCCCTGAATTTGACCACTGCGTTTCACTAATCCAGACTCTTTGAGGTGAACATTTATTTTAAGACAACCATATATATGAAAAGCTCTGGTGGCCCACAAGAAAGGACATGGCGGGCCACATTTGGCCCATGTGCCTTGAGTTGGCAACATGTTTAATAAAAGAGGTTGATTTTTTTTTTACTTAGATTTTATTCACTTTTATGGTTTAAATTTTGTGGAAAAAAAGAAAATCTTAAAATAGACACAATCGCGTGAAAAAACCCATTCACACTTCTCCATCCTTCTCACTTAATTCTTGGTAAATTCACATGAACTGTGAGTGCAGCTGGCTGTGAACTCACAGGAAGTGTGTGTACACGTCGTGTTTGTGTGCTACTGTACATGCATTTGGAGTGGTTTGTGAAACTAGCCTTCCATTGTAACCAGATATGTGGTTTCTGTACAGAGTTTATCGCAGCTGTCCCTCAGTCTGCCTCCTCTACGGTCTCTGAGTTGGTGCACGTACTGTGACTTATTCATCTTTTTTCCACAACATTTAACAACAAGAAACAGACCGTCTCTGTCACCGTGATCGTCTACATCAGTGAAACCATGCTGTTTCAGAAGATAAACCACAAAAAAAGTTACTAATGTATATTCTTATTCTAGGTTCAGGTATAAAACATATTTCGAGAAACTACTGTAAGGCATAAGAAATTGAATAAGACTTGATTTATCCCACACTGAGGAAAATCAGGTGTAAAGCAATTTCTGTTGATGCTAAATTATGTTTTATATATATATATATATATATACCGTATTTTCCGGACTATAGAGCTCACCTGAATATAAGCCACACCCACTAAGTTTAAAAAAAAACAAACTATAAATTTACATCTATTATAAGCCGCCGATATCCAGGTACCCAAAAACTAGCGCGTTCTTCTTTGCACCGTCTACCCCTGTCTGTCTCATTTTAAATCTTTGTATAAGCCGCATGGTTCAAAGCGCGGGAAAAAAGTAGCAGTTAATAGTCTGGAAAATACGGTATGTGAGTTCTGATTTACGCTGAAAATAGATTCACGTCGTACTGTTGGAACAAAACTCAAAAGTTTTTACGATCAAATAAACTACCAAAGTAAAGATTTAGTCAGTTTCTTATTCCATAGTTTTTTTTATTTTTTATTTTTTTATGTATATGAAAATGAATCAAATTTGCCCTAATGTCATGTTCTTCAACAGACGCACAGGGAGCTGAACCCAACAAGCTCACATCTCGTTTCACTTCCTGTCGCCCTGTTTCACTGTGCAGGTATCGGTTACTCTGTGTTGTCCCACAGCAGCCGCACTCTGGACGTGAAGAGTCCTCCTCCTCTGAACCTGGGCAGCGAGGTCCTGCGGGGAAATGCTGCTAATCAGGCCGTACGTGTGAACCACAACCACAGCTCAGCTGTAAGTAGCTGCTGCTGCCCTCTCAGATTGAAGAGGTGTCAACAACAGGCAGCACACGCTGTCAAATCAACACTCGACACCCAAGGCTGCTTTGCCAACACAAGTGTTAATGTATTCATTTTCAAATATTCACAAATTCACTTCAACTTTAGCTACGATTACCGCTGTACTCAAGGTTCTCATTTGGAGCATTTCTGTGTCTGACCATCAGAGGGGACTGTTGTACCAGGGTCTGCACAACAGCGGCTCCATGGTGACCATGGGTAAGGCAGGACTGCTGGGACACAACATGGGAGGCTACAGCCTTCCCTCCCCCATCTCTCCAGGTTTGTCTCTCAGGGAAAATGGAGCTAGATTATTTTTTAAATTATTTTTTAAGGAAAACAAAGGGTTTTGATGTCACTTTCAGGTCTGTTTAGTTGGAGCAGATTGATTTAGCCTAATAGGTGTCCTGGTCTGTGATTATCAACTGGTGGCCTGCAGGCCGAATCTGGCCCATTGACCCACTATTAAAGCAACTAAAAAAACAACAACAACTGAAGCTTAAATAACCATCAGTGGTTACATTCCATTTGACAAAAATGTAAATTTTATTTCATTTCATTTGAGTAACCAGCCCCCAAGGCATCTGTCTAGAAAAATTATATCCCTCCAACAAATATAGTTGGTGACACACAAAAAAAAACTCAGCCTAAAAGAAAAACATTTTTTACATTATTTTTTCCTTTTTGGGGTCCTCTTGTTTCAAGTGTCACTGAAGCAGCAGACAAATCAAACAATCTGCCGGTTCTTTGTTTCAGAGTACAATCAGTCTGGTTTCTATCAGTCTGTCAGTCTACAGAGAGGAGCAGTGAACCCCTGGCAGACAACGCAGCTCCCCCAGGAGCCTCATAATAATGCAGGGTAAGAATACAGATGTCAGCTGTGTCACCGAGAGTCACTTTACTGTGAGGGTTTTGAAAATATATCTATGGTCGTACGCTCATTTGTACTGTGTTTACAGTCTAATATTTCTGTTTGATGAGAGGCCACAAATGGTATGATCAGTAACATGTAATACTGTATGCTAATGTGATGTCATTTATTACCACAAACAAGAAACAATACAGTCAAGATGAATGCTTAAGTGTGATTTGTTGCAGTTATAAAAATCCTGAATTTTTACAAACACTACATTATTTTAAATTGAACATATTTTAATGAATCAGACAATACTTGATATCATATAAGTTTAAAAAATGTAATTGAGTAAACTGATGTATGACACACCAAAAAGTTTGTATATAATGTCGTTTATAAGCTTAATTTGTATGTTTACAATAAGAGATACATGCCTTTGTTAACGATTTAAGGAAACATTTTTATGCTCTGCTAATGTCTTACACAGTTTAATGCAGTGGTTATGTCTATTTGATGACGTCAAACTCCGATCTTTTAATTTCTGTCCTCTTGTGATCCCCAGGATGTCCAGTGGGGGGTGCTCTTTCTCTTCACAGTGTTGCTCCTCCGCCGCTCCTAATCTGTCCTCCCTCAACCTCAACATCAAATCAGAGCGCAGCTCTCCCGAGCACATGTCCTCACCCACCACTCCGCCTTTGCACCACCTGCGACAGCCTTCTCCAATCAGCGACCTGGATTCGGCTTGTCGTACACCACCGGAAAGACAGCCGTCCAACGGAACAAAAGAATTTCCCAAAGGCCGTTACCCACCGGAGGAGAAGGAGGCTGGACAGCCAGTGAGGCCATCAGAGATGATTGACAGCTGGCACAGATAGCTGGCTGCTGCAGGATGGCCACCGTCTCTCTCACCCGCCTCTCACCTCCCTCACCGTCACCCATGTTCCACCATAAGCAGTGCATTTATCTATACCTGGAAATAAAAGCCCATGGTCCCAGACAGGAAGGAAGCCTCGTTCTGGTCTTATCACATAGAATTGGAAAAAACACCAAGGGTCGTCTGAGTGTCATGGTGTGAAATATAGACATTTTCTTTCTTTGGATTTTTGTTTGTTTGTTTGTTTGTTTGGGGAGATGATGTGGTTAAAAATTTAAGGTGAGTGTAAGGTCTGGGACTTAGCCAGCTACAGCTGAGCTGTGGGACCAACGTTCTAACAAAAATGGGCCTGTCATTGACTTTTAGTTCAACCTATGAGGTTGATAACGCTCAGACAAAAATTTAAAAGAATTGCCATAAAATTATCCACCTTTTTTTTTTTTTTGTAAAGATTCCCAAAAAACACATCTATCTGTCTATAAACGCTTAAAATTCCTCATCTGTTTCACACATCAGCCCAGTCATCGCTGACACCTTTGCCTTATTTTTAATGGTTAAATGTGCCTAGACATGTATCAAAGTAAGGCTTTTTGGTGTTATTGTTGTCGTCTAAAAAATTGCCTTGAAGCAAAGTGTTTTGGATTCATTGAATTGCCAGTCTAATAGCAAACTCATGCTGAACGGAGAGTTTGTTTAAAAAAAACAAAAAAACGGTCTTAAACAAACAGAGATTTTCCTCCCTAAAAGTACTGGGATGTATATTTTGCAGTACACTGTCGCCTCTGCATCTGTGTAGTACCATTTAGATGAAACCATCTAACATTTCAGTTCAACTGGAAATAGGTCAAAAATGTGTTTTGTTTTTTTTTTGCTGGCTTTTTCGCCTGGTGGTAGAAACGCCAGAACGTTCTTTAACCACAATGCTTCACAGCGGCTCACGGTACACATTTGTTTTGTGTTTAAATGACAACTGAAAACCCTAACGTGTACTTGGGCCACATTGCTAAATGTTGCCTAATCTCACACGTACTTTTAAAAAAGGGCGTGTCCGTATTGACTTTAAATGTTCCTTATTTTTGAATGTAAACCCTATATATATAAATATATACAGAGAGATGATTCATTTCCGTCCTAATATTTTTCTCTCCACAAACAATATAATAATGACATCATTTTATTGACAATCAGCTTTAAACAGAGACCAAAGTGTTCCTATGCAATACTACAGCATCCAAGGAAGTACAATCGTGGCCAAAATATCGAAATACCCTGCAATTCTGTCAGAAACTGCAGAAGATTTCATTTTTCCAGGAAACGTTTGCAATTTGCAGATGTTATCCGTACTGGACAAAAATTGTAAGAAATAATAGCATTTCGTGCGTCAGATGCTCCTGCAAGAACAGAAATAATGCCATCCAACTTGATATGTTAGTTCAAATGTAGTTTTACTCCCTGTGTTTGGACGGAACAACGAAATTGATGTTTTTTGTTCCAGAAAACTTGGATAGATTAGAGACAAGTAGAGCTTTTTGTTGGAGGAAAAAAAACATTTTGTTGAGTTGTTTACAGACCTTCAAAGAAAATAGAGAGGTCTGAGAAACTCAGTTGTATGAATTTATTATTTTCTTCAAGGTTGTGCTACCAAATTTAAAGTTAAATATTCCAGTTATTTTGTCCAGTGCAGTTGTTTTGAGTTCCAAGTGGAATTGTATCAGGTTTTTTTTTTAGAAGAAGAATTAAAAATGTGGACGCATCACTGCCGTAGGAGACGTGGTGTGTCATCTGGCAAAAATGCAAGAGCGCTGATATTATTGGCCATGGCTGTATGTAATTAAATATAGCTGGTCTATTCAGGTCTGATTATAAGACTTTTTTACTGAGTGGCTTGGTTTGTGTGTGTGTGTGTGTTTGTGTGTGATAATATAGAGAGATTACTGAATCTAACCTGATTAGTTCTAATATTTACACTTTGTTCGGTAAAATGTGCTTTTATTTATGACGACTGTCCACGAAAGGTGTTCCTGTAAATATATAAATGTTTTAATGAGAACGGAGAGCCTTACATTTTATGGACAAATTATGTATTTTATTAGTTTTATCTGAGGATCGTCATGGAAAACATTTGGCCAGTGTTGTCTTTATTTAAACACTGTCATTAAGATAAATATGAGCATGAAAATAAACCATCCGATTTGGGATATGTTGCTTAGTGAACGCTTCTTTAGCAGTACAGGGACCTGTTTTATTTTGTGCTTCGCGTGATTGTTTTTAAATAGAGATGATTTGTATGTTTACTCCGATGAGATGTTTCGTTTTTTTTCATGTTTCTTCTCAAAAGAGATCCTACTGTAACACGGGGGTCGCCAGTTATATTTGTCGGAGGGCCAGAATTTGTCTGGACAGACACCCTGGGGGCCGGACACTCAAAAAAATGAAATAAAAATCACATTTTTGTGACCTTGCCTCCGAACTTGCCTCATTTTAGGATGTGAATAGTTATAAATGAAGGTGATCGTTGATAGTTATTCAAGCCTTAGTTGTTGTTTTCAGTTGTTTTATTAGTGGGGACCACATTCTCACAATTTTGGTATAAAGTCGTGGGCCAGATTCGGCCCCCAGTCCACCAGTTGATCACTGCTATATACTCTTTTCTTCTTTGATGTATAACCTCCATCCAGAAAAGGTATCTTTGGTGTGGATTTGTTTCATCATATTCACCTCTTTGTAGACACACACATTCCCTTGTTAGCATAGCAGGCTAGCACACCAACAATCTTGCTGTTTTTTTCCCTCCTATACTATTTTTTTTTCTTTTTACCCACACCAAAGTCAGACTGCGGTCCTTTGTCATCCCTCCTCCCTAAACGAGAAGAGCCTCTCTCTGGGGTCATGTCTGGTCTGCTCCCAGGGGAAAAGGCCAGACTCAGTCTATAGAGCACGTCTGGGTCGTGTAAACACATGGTCACCAACACTCACACAGAGATCTGCTGGGTTCCAAGGCGCAGTCATAGAAAAATAATCATGTTTGTGTTTTTTGTTTTTATTAAACCAGATAAAAACCGAGTTGGTTCACTGCAAGTCTTCACACCATGCATTCAAAAAAAAACTAAAACAAAAATCACATTATAATGAACCTCACAGGGCCGTGACGCCGGAGTCAAAGATTTACAAAAAGTAACAGTAAAACTAAAAACATGCCTCAAAATTCAGCAGTGCATATAAATAACGGGGAAAACGCACAGAGTTGAAAGTTATTTCAAGTAAAATGGACAGATGGGTAGAAGTAGACGATGATGGCAACAATCTACATGTTTCTTCAGCAGATTAGAAATGTGGTGAGAGACAAGTGTGAAACTCTCTCATCTTTAACAGGGAGGACAGAGGCACTATAGGAAACTAGTTAAGTGTTTACAAATATATAGCTTCACACAGTCTGGACATGTGTCTTAGTGTGTTTGAAATCTACTGAAAACTGTTTTTCACGACATATGTTAATATTAATCACTTGAAAAAATAAAGAGAAATAATGTTCAGATGTCAATCAGTTCCAACAGAGGAATTTACAAAAGACCCTCAACAAAACACAGTGAGGATTACTAATACTCCAGACGGTAGAGTTACGCAGCACTGCGAAGTTGGCACGGTTGTGTTGTTACAATGAGGATGAGTTGGTACTCATTAAACAGACAGTCTTTAATGGGAGTCATCGTTATGGCTGAACTGCAGTGAATATGATCATCACCTGAGTTAAACGTACTGAGTACTGTACGTCAGGAGGAAGGAGATGTTTCCACCTTAAACAAACCAAAAAACCCTTCAAAGTGAACGTTAAAAACTGATGCTCATTCTCAACATCAAATATTTCTCAGCCATCGTGGACGGTTTTGTGGCATTTTTTAATGTGTATAAATTAGGCATGGCTCAATTCAATACTCAATAGCATGTAGCATGCAAAATCCAAGTAACCCTAATTCTGTGCAGTGCAACTACAGATGAGCTAAGTTGACCGGTCAGCTTTAAGGCATTTTACAGTTTTAAATCAAGTCCTCTACAATCCTGATATTACAAGAGCTGGGAACCAAAGGTCATACTGCAACAGGATATTATAAACTTGATCAGTCAGTCTTTGTTTGATACCTGTATCCTGCTCATAAAAAAGACGAGGTGATGAAGGGAGCCAGTGTCCAAACCAACAGTGTCCACCTTCACTCTGTCCAAATAACCGTGGTTGATTTTGCTACAACCAGAAACGTGATACAATCTGTCTGGAATTGTCCTGCAATTCCCTGCAGCGTGAACCCTCTGGAACCAGGAGCTCCAGCTGTACTGCAGGTACGCGTGTGTGAGCAGCACGGTTCTCTGCTCCCCTCAGTTAGTTCTGCATAAGATACTGATGGAAATACATGCCTAACAGGGAGCTGATGACCTGACAGGCAGCCACCCACCAGGTGAGGAAAGTGAAGAAGCCTTTGAAGAACAGAGGAGTGAATACGGCACGTAGGGCTGCTAATGTGGCCGTCAGGTGAGCTACTGTGGCCTGGATGTCTTCCTCCATGTCCTCAACCCCGTCCTCGTCTTCATCAACTATGCCAGGCAGCACAGGTGCAGGAGTGGGCAGCACCAGAGCCGGAGTGACCCCTGGGGTTTCTACTGCACCCAGTCCCCAAGAGAAGTCACCTGCAGGATTCACAACATGGGAGTGGATATGATGGTTGTAAACACAGCTCAAATTAAAAACACAACCTCAAAATGGTTTTCTTACCCAGTGCCTTGAGTGACAGTGTGGAGAAGAGGATGAGCATAATCGGTACCAGATACTGGAGAGTGACTACCGTCAAATAGCAAAATATACGTGTGACCTGGAAGGACAGATCATATGACACATGAAGCCATCATCATCATCTATAGCAAAGCTGAGTTTTTAAAGAATGCTTTATAAAAGTTGAATTAAATGTCCACTCTCCACCGTGCGTACACCACAGGAGGGACCACCGCTGCCTCTCACCTTCCTCTGAATGTCGATGGCGGCGATTCGTCCAGCTTCCTTCTTCATCTGCTCCACCCACTTCGGAGCCAGGTTAAGGTAGGCCTGCAGGTGGTAACGGGTCAGTGCTAAACGCAGTAAGCAGAGCACCACAATGATCCACAGCCGCATGCTGTCGAACACTGCACTGGGAACTCTGCAAGAGATGATGACATCAGCTGCGGTTCATAAAAAACAAATCATAAAAAAGTAGAAGTTTGGAAAACACACATTGTGATAGAGGTCTTCCCCATTGGTGCATTGGCCAGGAAGTCTCTTGCAATAGGTTTCACCCAAAGAAGCACCATAAAGACTGGAGACAGGAAACTCATGTGCAGCAAAATCCTGAGTTATAGAAAAGAAACATTAGTATCGGACATGTAGGACATTGATCCTGCAGTGACCAGTGAATAGATCTGTTCTTACTGAACCAGTGGTCGATCTGAGTTCATCTCTACGGCGTCCAAATGAGTCTGAGCCAGTCGCAGTCCAGGGAAGACCAATAGAGCGCCGATGTATGCGCAGACTGCAGCAAGACCGAGCTTAACCGTCAGCTTAGTGACTGGGATTCTGGAATCAAAACAAGCAGGATTGAACAGGGAAAGATCCAGCAGAGGTCATGTGGATTTCGTCGTTGTGCTGCGGAGAAATACTTACGACCAGTCGGCGTAACCCTGTTGTCTTGCGAAGATCTCCAAATTATCAAAAAGGCTGGAAAAGCCAGGCTCCAGGCCAAACTCTAGGTAGTCTTCTCTCACCACCAGCACCAGCATGGCAACGAGCAGAGACAAAAAGCCAAAGGCGAGGCACACCGACCGCTCACCGCCTTCTTCGGAGCGGAAATAGTGGCTCATCAGGGTGTGAAGGGTCTTTCTGAGTGCTAACTATTAAGTCCAAACAACTAAAAGGAGAATTATTGACTGGATATTCAATATTTTCTCTGAGGTAGACTACTACTACTACTACTAACAACAGAAAATGGGTTTTATGTTGAAGGATACAGACTAAAGAGCACGGTCAAAACACACCAAATGGCCCCAATGTTGACTTCTTTGGAGGCGTCTACCGCAGCGTAGTAACACTCAGTGAAAAGGAAGACACCAGATGCATAGACCGCAAAGTCAACCAGCCACTGGTACTCCAGGAAGAAACGCAGCACTGATACAGAAAATAACACAAAATTATTAGTTTGTACGTGTTCAACTTCCCTGTGTTAGTGGTGGAAAAAAGTGTTGTTTCTTTACCAAGAGCATCAATGACATTGACAGGAGCTGTTTGCAGTTGGAGATCGATATCTTTAGGAACAGTAAGAGGTTTGTTCTCCCCGTTCTGTCTCCTACAACCAGGTTACAGTGAAGACTTTTGTGAGTATTTAAAGCGATCAAACATGAGAAAGAAAACATTTAGCTCGTGGCTAACTAGCAGGAGTTTCTCACCTGTCTCTCCTGTTTGGTTTGGGCATCTGCTTCCCTGCCAGTGCACACAGCTCCCCTTCTGATGGGTGTTTGAACCGGAACAAACTGAGAAACAGAAGCGAGATGGAGTTAACAGTGTTAACATATAATTGTGCATATTTTGCCTTTACAGCCAGAATTCTTTAAATGACTTTACCTGCCATTGCAGAGGAGCCAGCGTGCAAATGAGAAATGTGGAGCCATCTTCTGCATGATGCTAGCAGCCAGCAAGCTGACCACCAGCTGAATCCCTATCAGCGCCTGTCAGAGCAAAAACACAAGAAAAATACATTGTTAAAAAACATTCAGATATCTAGAAATTTGAATATATATTATTATTGTTGTTATCTAGTCACAACTAATCGTCGTATATTCAACTAAATGTCACCCATGTGAGATCGACAAAATAAAGGACCAAATTATATTCGTGGTTTTACACAGTGTCTCGTGTTACAAGGTCATTCAATGATACACACAACTTCAGTGCAAACTTGCTTCAATGCTGGTACAAGGGACGTGCTCTCTGTGCTGCCTTCGTGGAAGTTACAACTATTTTAGGGTGTGTTTTGTCAACCTGGCCATCATCTGTTTCTGTCAGCGAGCAGTGGCTTCTCTACAACTGTGACAGTCTGTCACAACACTATGTGTTGATTCAGCAATCAAGACACGAGAAAGTTTCTCACAGACGCAGTTTACACTTTATTATCCGTTTATTCACTCCCCAATAACAGCAGAAGAACTTGTGAAACGTACAAAAGCGGCATAATAAAGCCAGTAACCCCAAATAGAGACTAAGTTAAAGCTAAACTTAAACACATGTCATCAGTGCTGCAGGAGACAACTGGTCATTTAGCATTAGCAAACTAGCTACCACTGCAAAGAAGGCTACCCCCTAAAATAACTCGCAAGTGACTGCTACTGTGGGTAACAGACAGTATTAATAACATACTGGTGTAACAGACGGTGACTCACCATTTATTCTGATAGAAACCGCTGTCTTTTAAATTATCAATGGAAGCTTCCTTCACATGCAGCAGTCTGGTTGACAGCTGAACCAACAGACATGTGAAACCGCTCAGTGTCCCGGATGTTCGAGTGTCGCGAGTGTTGCGTTCATGTACTCTAAAAAAGGTATGTACCTTTTTAATATTGTTTTAAACAGCTGCTCGTGTTGACGTCTTACGACTTTCTCTGTAAAAGTACGCATTGTTTGCTTTTTTTATTATTTAATTTTGTGTGTGACACAAAGTGCAATAGATAGACCATTCTATGGATATATAGACATCACAATCAGCTTTATTGGTCTTTGTACATATAGAGACACAAAAGCTCTGAGGTTTTCAGGAGCACTATTGTCCAGGGAATGTTTGGTGTTTCCTCAACACACCACACCCACAGCTGAATTAAAACATGCAATCCTGACAACGCGCTTGCTTGAGATAAATAGTCGACAAACGTTTCCATTTTAAGAGAATAAAGCATAAAAAGACCGTATTCTAAATTACCCTGTACCTTGGATGACCCCAGGAACCCGTGTCACTGCATTTCTTTCTTTACGTTTTTAAGACACCCAGGTAAAATCTTTAAACTCTTATGAAAACAGTGTCTCAACCTAAAGAAGTTATTGGTTTTCTCTAGTTTAAGTAACAAAATCAATGTCTGTATATGTACAACGTCCAAATGTACAGCAGTATTGTCTCTTTTCAACCAAATATAAAGTAAAATGTATAGCAGAACTAGTTATTAACTTGTTTAGAGTTGTTATATAATTATATATTATTGCAAAGTCAGTAAAAGTACCTGATAGTCCATGTGTATGTTTGGAACATGTTCTTACTGTGTACCAAGGGTTTTCTCCAGCTTCCTCACACAGTCCAAAAAGGTGTAGGACTAGATTTATTGGAAACTCTAAAGCACACGTGTCAAACTCAGGCCCGGGGGCCAAATCTGGCCCGTAGTGTAATTAGATTTTCCCCACAAGATCATATCAAATGTGTACTAGAGTTGGCCCGTCAGTATATAGCCCCTATATACTTACAGGATGTGTTGTATTATGGGTGTATGCGCTATAATGTCCATAGTCTATGTCTGTTGTTGCCTTACCTCTACTGGACTGACTCCAGTTCCCACAACCCTGAAGAAGTAAATAAATCTCATTGAATGTTGCTTTTTCTCTACACTTTGGAATTGATATGAAATCAATAAGTTCTCTTTGGAATTGATATGAAATCAATAAGTGACATTTAAATAATCACACATATATTTATGTACACATTAAAAATATATATATTTTTTTTATTAGATTAGAATGATCTCTTAGATGTTAACGTCAAAGGCTAAAGGTACAGCCCAGATGCCTCCAACCTCCTCTATGTGTGGGTGGTCACTTAAGATTGGATACACATACACACACATACTGTGTACATGCATTCTAATGGCAGCTCAACCTCTGTACAAAGCGGAGGCCCGTATGCCTCCAGCAGTGCAGAGTGTTTCCAGCAGCATTTCTCTGAAGATCTTTCAGCGAAATCATTCACCACATTCAAATCAGTGTTTAGCATGTGTATCCATGTTATCTGGGTGGTCTGCCAAACGTCTGATTGAATTTCTATCTTCTGCTGATTGGTGGCACCCCTTCTGCCAGATATGTTTCTGATCCTCTGTGATTTTGAGCGCAGGAACATGACATTTCAGCGAAAGACGGTGCTTTGTGCAACAAAGCGAGAGCGCCTCTGTGGGAGTGTGTGTTTCACTTTGAAGCCGTCTGTAGAAACAAATCCAAATGAATGAACGATTTGGTTGATGTGATGTTGCTATATGCCTTAATAAGACTTAAGTGTAAAATTAAAGATTGATTGTAAAATCGGAATCTTTATTCAAGATACTGGTGAAAAATATTATTATATTATATCTAATGCAACAAATCATCTGGAATAGTAAGGGATGTGACTACTTTTAATTATTGTAAATACAGAATAATTGTACTGTTTTATTTTCTATACAAAAACCCAACCTTTGTTTTCAAGTGTTGAGCTGTGCTACATTTAATTAGTCAGGGTTTTTCTCCAACTCTAAGAACAATTGTATCATTTTGAAATCATAGCAAACAGATTTTTAACCAAACTTCAATGGAAACCACTAGAAAAATTGAACATGTTTTGATCCAGCAATATGAGAGTTTTTCTTTTCTGTTCCCAAAATTAATATTTGACCTAGAGATTATTAGCTCTGTATCTGTGAGAGAAAGAAGGAAAGAAAGATAGAAAATGTTATGTGCCGCAGACAAATATTTCCATCCAGACAAATACGAATATATACTGTATACTGAGCAGCTAATATAGTATCGTTTGTATTTATCCAACAGGAGGCTGCAGTTTTCCCAATCTAGCCAAACAATTTAAAACAGTACCTAAAGCTATGACACGACTTCTTTAAAATTAGGATTAAAAATTAGAATTCTTTAAATGTCCAAATGACAGATTTTAGTTTTATCTGAACTGTGATTTGTAGATGAGGTATTTAATCATCCTTAGTACTCAAATATAAAGAAAATGGAACTGAAAACACTATTAATTGTATTACAATTACTACACCTAATATTATCATCTTGTGTATTTTTAAAGATGCAGAAATGAAAACCTAAATATCATTCATAATTTTTTTCCCAATTTGTGAGAATAAATATCTGTCAAGGAGGAAAACATTTCCATCATTCTCATCTGTGACACAAATGATAATCCCTTCACCATGTTAGCCATCTGTAGCTGAAGTGGCAGAGCAGAATTTACTGAGGAAAATGGACACAAATAAAATGCTAATTCACTGTGGTCCACAAGTGGCTCCCCTCCCTCTGCTCAGCTCTGGGGGCCTCACGGTTCCCACACCTCTTTCCTGGGTGTCTATCGGGGTGCTGCTGGGATACTGGCGGCCGCCTCCGAGCCTGCAGCGGGGACGCAGCCCTCCCATTGGCTTGTCTTTGTTTGAACCCATGCGTGCTATTCATTGTGTGATTTGAATATATGCAAATACAGCAAGGGTGTCCCGTCAAAGAAAACTCCCATCATCAGTGTTCTCTCCCTCCTCCTGTCTCTCTTCCCTTACCCGCTCTTTTCCTTTTTGTCTCTCTCATCTCCAATGGTGGGAATGCTGTGGGAACTCGCAACCAAAGGCCTGATCTGCTTTGTCACACAGGATTTTCTATAGTAGTGACTCATGTCCCCTAATTAGCATAATTAGACATACTGTATATAATGGCGAATAAAGGGAGAGTACAAAAGGTCCATGGAAATACAGCCAGTAACGGAGTGTGTTTGCTGATTAGGGATCACTGTACGTGTCAGATGTACACAATTTGCTATACTTTAAAATATGTAATGCATAAGAGAGGCAACGGTTTTTCTTTTCAGTGACTAAGTGTCAATTACATGGCAAACAACCGCTGCATTATATGTTATGTCTTTATTAGATTTCTGGTATTGTGATTATTTAACATTTATTCTGTGCATTTTTAATATAATCTACATTAATTATGTGCAATAATTAATTATACAAAAAATAATACACATTAATCATTTATTGTCTTTTATACTGTATGTTAAAATCAGTGTCCTATATAAACTGAATCTGACTATTCTGGTGTCAAAATCCATGTTAACCATATGACCTGGACTTTATGAATATTTGCACGTTTAAACAGTAAGATAAAATGGTTTGGTGTTTTCTCAGTGGTATAAATTATCTACATGCACTTCAGGACACATGCACCGTACACTTTATAGACGTATATTTGTATTGATTGCTCACACATATACAGTATATTCACATTCTGCTAACAACAAACTCAACACCCATTTCACAATTTCCCTCACTGACATTATTAAATTCTTGGTTTTCGTCTTTATGAATATTTGTGGATATATATAAAAAAATCTTTTGTGCTTGGTGTTGTTTTATTTCATAAATAAAATGCATGCTGAGAAACGTCATTAAAGCTCTTCTCTTCTCTTCTGGTTTTTTTTTGTTTTTTTTTTATTTATTTCACAGCAGTTGTGAGGACGTGGCGTTGGGCTTGAACTTGACCGATGGAATTGCCTGGGAAAAGAGGTACGACATTGGCCCTTTGCTCCTCTCCTTTATGAAGAGGAGGCTGTTTAGACTGATGTCAGTGCTCATTAGCATAAACCCCAGCCTGTTCCCAATTAAACCTGGAGAGCAGCAGGAACACCAGTCTCTTTTCACGTGGTGATGAATGGACTAACATCTCTGCACAGGAACGAGACACAGTCTCTGCTGAGGTAAGTCTACGTGTCCTACAACTGTTAGAGAACATATTTTTAATAGAATTGTATTGATTTGAATTGGAACTCGTCTTATCTCATATCTGGATGCAATAATTTTGCACTTGTTAATATTGTGCAAAATGGAATGATGTTATTTTAAATGATTTGCCCCCATGCATCGTTGAAAGAAGCAAAACAGGTGTGTAAAGGAAGAAAAACACCTTATACTACAGTAATATGGGCTGCAATTATTTTTAACATTTGGTTTATAATGGGACTGGAGGCAGATGTGTTAAAGTTTCACTCTTTCAAAGAAAAGAAGCGCGGCTATAAAATATAAAATGCTGCATGTAGTTTTCTGTTTAAATGTGAAAAATTACAAAAAAATCCAACATTTAAACAAAAAATAAATAAATACAAATTTTGTTTTTAAATTCAAATTTACTATAGTCCACTGTAACTGAATTTCTTCTTCATTCAATACCATGGAGAATGTGTGAAATCGTCCCGATTATTGCTAAATATTTCATCCAATGGCAGTGGGTGTTGATTTGTTAACGTGACGGAGGTAAGGGCAAATATTTGCTCCTTTTCGGTCTTCTTGTCTGACCTATGACACCATAATGTGGCCGCATCAGGTCAAGCCTCTTTGAACAGCCGTCATTACAATTCCCAGGAGTGGCCACTTGAATTGGTCAGTTATTAACATTGAACCGAGTCAAGTTCACAGTGAACACAACGCGACAGAAATTTAAGGGACACGTGGAAACTCAAGTGGAGTTTGAAAAACTGAGAATTCTGGGACTTATATACACTAGTTCTGTCATTTGCGTATGCGCATGCGTGGGTGCCGTGTGACACTTTATGTAATTAATAAATGATTTGTTGTTTACTAATTACTATGTAATTAATAAATGATTTGTTGTTTATTGAATATTTTACTGTATTATCCATAATAAAGAATAAAATGTCGAAGGGAAGGAAGAAGAAAAAACCCGAATGTTAACTGTTGTCTTTTAAAAGACAATTTGTCGAACATTCCTCTTCATACCGAGAGCAAACCAAAGATTAAATTGTAATTTTCACGTGTCAGCGATTAAAATATATATTTTTAAATACTCTTCAAATCAAGATAATATCCCACATATATTTAAGCAAAATATATTTTGTTTTTTTAGGTATAGGAACAGCTATTTGCTTTTTCAACTTGAATGTACTGCAAAAAAAAGCTCAATTCAATTTTCGGTGAAACAACCTTTTAATTGAAATGTTATACAGTGTTGAGAATGATTATCAAAATTTATATCAAAACGCAAATATAATGATAAATATAATTTGTAATCGTAAATACAAAAAATGATCTTAAACCTCGCTATAATGTAGATTCTGTGGATGTTTTCTGTTGTAATTCTGTTCTATATCCGTGAATTCCCGCCTAAAAAGCAGGTAAATGTAAACGACTGCTTCTTTACCTGCATTATTTACTCGTGTTTTAATCTGTTGACGTGTTCGTAGTTATATTTGTAATATCTTCGCTTTAGCATCATCACAGAAGACCGTCATCTTGTCCAGTTCCTTTAATGCTGTCATTATAATGTACAAGTGTTTTTAATCGTTATTTTCAGTATCTTTTGTTAATTATTGTCGTTAGAATATTCACATTTATTCTATGATTAACGAGTCATAATATATTTACGGTTAAAAAAACGGCCTCTCGCTTCGTCGACACGTTTAAACCCAGAATTCCTTCAACATAATTACGTTATTACCAAATTAATGGTGTAAAGTATTTCTTCTAGAAACCTGTTCCAAGATGGTTTTAATGGCTCTGCAGAATTTCCGTATTATCGATAAGTCCATGTATTTTAAAATTAAGGCCACGGTGACAGCAGATAGGCCTACTCGCAGTGACATTATTTAGCCGATAGATGTCGCTGTTTAGTTCGATTAACCTGGATATGCGGTGATATTTGATTATTCACCGTGTATCCGTGCCGTGGGGGAATTACAGGACACATCAACGGTTTGTCCTCTCTGTTTTTGCTACGTTTAAAATTGCACTAGGAAAAATGTCCTCTGCGTTGTTTTAGTGGCCATTAGGGGAATTTAAATGTATTCATGTAAGTGGTACATGTTTAAATTAAAGTAAATTTAAATGTCATGTAATTTAAAAAAATAAAAATAGTCTTACTTTATTTTGTTGCAAAATAATAATATTAATATTATGTTATGTTTGTGTTTTATTTTATTAATTAATTAATTTTTGCTTATACAAGATACTGTTGATAACAGTGGCATTATGGGAGATTTATTTCAACATTTAAATGAACTAATGTTTTTCCTTTTCCTTTTAATTTGTTTTTATTACACACATGTATTTGGTCAGATGTATATATTCTTCTTGAAGTATTGTTAATTTAACGAATAGCACAGTGGCCTAAGATCCTTGCAGAGCTCTTATTTTAGCGTCACAGAATAAATATTTTCGGTGGAAAAAAATATTAGAAAAACAAAAGCTTTGAGACGGGGCTGCAGGGCTGATAAAGACAGACCTGACACTTTTGCACAAATCAGTCTGGTGCTGCGTGACGTGCCCTCGTCCTATAAACAGTGGCTATACGCCGGACATCATCTGTAGAGTAACCTATCCCCGCGCCTGACGTCAGCACGCAAACAACCACGCTCCGTACATGTGATGGGGATTTTTTTTTTTTTTTTGCGCCGCTGTGTGTTTGACGCTCGTGTGTGCACCGCTGCACTCTCTGCGGTCACCGACCTGTTCCAACACTTTGGCTCAGCTCTGAGCTGCACTTTTGACGAGCGCCTGTCGTGAGCTTGTCTGCGCGCAGGGAGGAAGGAGACGTCGCGACGCGTAAAACAGCGTGAGTCGCACGAACACGGGGGGTAACGTCTGCTTCTGAGGAGGCTGCGGCACCAGCATCTCTCTTGTGCGCACCGATGCTGCTCTTGGACAGACTCGGGCTCTGTCTTAACAAATATCCTTCCTGTAAATTGACAAAATACGAAGGCATGGAAACTACAATGCGGCGGCTGCTGTTGGGTCCCCCCACCCCCGCCCCCCCCCCCCCGCCCCGGGCTCCCCCTCTAGCTGAACACACAGGTGATTCAGTCACGCAAGGTGCACGTCTGGAGATCACTGCCTGGACCATCTTAACCCCTGCCGGGGAAACTGATGTTTGTGCCGTGGAGTGTGTGGATGTTGGACGTCACTGTGCTCCAGTCTCTGCGGGGCAGCACGCCGCCACATCATGTGTCCTGACATGTTGCGTCGAGCTAAAGCTTCCTGCTGCATTCTTATAGCCTCCACCGCCATCACCGGGCCGAGGTGGTGTTTTTAGAGCCAATGCAGCCACCGGCCGCGGCCAAATCTCCATCACATGCCGCCAAAATAGATGCTGCGTGTGCGTTGAAAGGAGGCGTGACATTTAAATAGAACAATAGACACGGGTTCAATGGGCAAAAGTGTTGGGCTTCTGTGCACGTCTGCCACAGTGACCAGAGAGAGAGAGAGGGAGTGAGAGAGAGAGAGAGAGAGAGCAGGGGACGAACTATCACACACGGTCACACATACTCTGACGTGGAGCTGTTGGGATGCAGGGACGGATGATGCTGGCAGCCTCGGCCCTTCGCCTGTCCTCTGTCCACTAGCGACAGAGCAGGTGCTTTAAAAAGCACTTCTCTGTGGTGTGGATCGGCTCACTGTACAGGTTTACTCCGTCTGTCAGAGAAGGGTTCCTCTCTTTGGACTTTGTTGGTTACCCGTGAAAAAAGAAAGAGAAAGTTGCATAAAATGACGCGTGGACACGAACCGGACGTGTGGAATTTACTCACGACTTATGCCTTGTAAGTATATATTTTTTACATTTTTGTATTATTGATTTTAATTAACGCAAATAATAATAATAATAATAATAATAATAACTAAAGTCGAACTAATCTACGAAATGAAAGTCTGAAAGTCTGAGTGGCAGCAGGCTGGAGGATCAGTGGGCTCTGACGTGGCGGGCTGAGTGGCCCCAGAGCTCGCGTTTATAAAGCAAACAGTTGTGTGATTGTCAGCAGAGCCTGGGAAAATCTCCGCTTGGCCTGGGAGGTGGAGGGACTTGACGCCAGAGCCTCTTGTTAAGAAGACTTATGTGCTCCCAGACAGCATTGTCATGCTAATGAGCACCAGCACGTTGTTGAACTTGATGTTGACTTTTTTTCTTCTTTTCTTTGGGCGTTCTTTTTTTCTCTCTCTCTATCCCTCTTTCTCTTTTTTGAGTCACTCGTTTGTGGGAAAATCTGCTGTAGAGCTAGTGTGAAATTAATTAATCAGGCTTTTGCAGCTTACTGCAGTGAAGGGTTATCAAATGGCACGTCTTTTAAAAAAACATTTTTTTTTACTTCTAGAGTGAAAAGAATTACTTGTTATTATTTACAAAATATTATATTTTAAATGTTGCCTTTATATTTATGTATTAATATTTATAAATATTTTTACTTTCTTTTCGTCTTACTTTAATTTTATCCTTTTTTTTCACTAGACAACAAGTGGATTGCTAAATATGACTTTAGAATTTTTTTTTCGGGTTACAGTAAAAAAAAGAATATACGTAATTTCTGATGAGATTAAACTCAAATTAATAAAACTCTTTAATACACGTAATAGATTTTATAATAAATATTATATATTATACATTATATATTGCATATTTATATGAATGAAATTGTTACAAAATACTATATCGGATATAAATACTTTAAATAATAATACATAAACTATTAAATAAACAATAAAAATGTGAAAAGGCACACACACTCACGCAATCACGAACAACACACACACACACACATTACAATTTTGAAGTGTAGCTAAACAGTAAGTCACGGTGAGAGCTATAATATAACTTAATATACCTAGTGTTATAACAGTACTTCAGTCATTCAGGTTTCTCTGTGGCTGATAAATAAATAATTTATAATTTGAATCAGTAGAAAATATATATTTTTTATATTTCTTGTAAAACACGTATTTAATACAGAGAACTGTTTTCTCCCACCCTGCGTTTTTAAACAGCGTGATGAATTCGTTTGCTTTGATTTCAGCACCAAGGACAGCGACAGCACCTGTCTTCCAGTGGTGCTGACTTCCAGCCTCCACCGTTTATTCCTATGATTTATAGACCATAATATTTTAGCAGAGGCAATTAAACATTAAAATGTATTTCCTCTTCTGCTGGTAGATTATTATTATGTAAAAATGCAGTGATTATCAGTTAATATGAGCAAATGAAAAAAACAATAAATAACCACAACACCACAAAATAGAATAGACTAGGTGAGGTTGAGGATTTGTAACTATACCCACCTACACCAGTACAGTACAGTGACAGGATGTGACGGAATCGGGGGGCGTGTACAGCTGATCAAGTCAATCAGTATAATGTACAGTACAGTAATGTACAGTACAGTACGATGAAACATAGTACCGTAAAAACAAACCTACACACACGCACACACATAGACTGTTCACTACATTAGTGTTCTTCCAACTCATTTTAATATTATTGTCATTTACTGTGAGTCATTGTTGATTTAAATGTTTATCAAAAAACAAAAAAATCATTAAAATAAAATAAATACATTAATAAAGGTAGTTCAGATATTTAGAAAATCACGTAGAATAAAAGTAACATATTCAGCAGTGGTTTTCTAGTTATGTTTTGCTTTATTGAATAGTGTTTTTCAAATGTGCAAAAAGTCCCGTGATAAAATATGTAGAAACATTCGGATTGAGAAAATGAGCGAAAGAGAGAGAGAAAGGGAGAGAGACAAAGAACGGAGCGCTGTTTTGCGAAATGTATCTTTATTTTTTATATTATATTATATTATATTATACGGTTCTATTTATCCCGTGCAATATTTATTCTAAATAATGCATTTTTGTTTTGTGGTTATTTGTGGTTATAGCATTTTCATAATAAGCGTGTACTTCTATTAACGTGCAGGTCCTGAAGTAACGTTATGGATAAAACCGAACACACCCGAGTGTTTATTTAAGATCATATTTTGTTTTAAAAAACGAAATAAGGACAGAATAGTGATCAGTTCAAGATGGGAACACGTGGAGCACGTGTCAGTGTCTGTGGAGAGCTGAGACCACTGACCTGCGGTGTGTCAGGGCCCTCCCAGTCAGATTCTGCTCGGTGATGAGAGCTCATGCACACTGTGGTGTCGTCCTGTTGGTGACGGTTCATTAGGAGGACGTTGATTGTCCGAGTCATTTTCTTCTAGTTGGAACCTCAGCTGCTGTGTCTGGATGTTCTATGTGATACAGATCCATCATCTATTGAGCCATGTTTTAAATGTATAAATTAGTTTATAATATTTTGTAGTCAGTATGATTGGATATTTGTGAATCCTGCCGCTTTTATCAACTAATATTTTCGCTGTTGACCCCGACACACGTGGTCATGAGTCTAACAGCGCGGTCTGTGGACGTTTCCTCTGGCTCTGTGACCCTGACTCTCGGCCATGCTCCTCCCGCGATCCACATCTGACTACCTTTGTTTTCGTCATCCTTCATCCTTCTGTCGCGCTGTTTTTTGTTTTTTTAGGAAAACAGATTATTCTAAATTTACTCTTTAATGATAGCTTTTTGCAAACGGAAAGTGTTTTTTTTTTTTTTTTTTTTTTGTAAAGTCAGGCTCTGAGTGGTTGAGTGGTGATGCAGCTCGGTTGGACAGACACTCTCCTCCAGCACTGGGACCACATGTAAACAGGCTTTTATTCTAATAATTTTATTGTACATTAAATGTTAAAATAGGCCAAACACGAAAGTCCTTTATGTATTTTAATTTGTTTATTATATATTTTAATTTATATTTAACCTAGATATTTTGTCTAAAAAATGCATGTTTATGTAGAATCATTTCATGACATAATAATAACACTGAATTTAGCTCAACCATTTCAAAATGCTTCCTCCCTGCAGCATATCTTTAACATATTGACATAAACACTGTTTCATACATATTACAGACACCTTTGGTGCAAAGTTTACATTGTTTAATCCTTACATTGAACTCCATATTCATGTCTGAATTTGCTTTAGGGAACAGTCAGATCACACCTACTATAATTATTTCCTGAAGTGACTCACTGTGTTAATCAGGCTCCTCAGTCAGTTCTTCTCCATTTACATTAGAAGATGCCTTCTCTGTGGAGGTGGCCATATTGGATCACCTGGTTCACTGAGTTGTGATTCAGTGACAGCTGAAGTCAACAGTGTGTTCTCAATGTTTGGGCGGCATCTAACATCCTTCTAAGCTTGACATATTATACCTTCTAACCTTTGTTTTTTGGCTTAGTCTAAGGAAGTTCTTGGTGATTGAAGAGATCATCGTTGTTATTGGAATGCTTTTCCGGAAGCTTGGTTGACCTAATTCAACTTGTCGGCCCATGTCACCAGTAAATCAGGGTGTACATCCGGGGGGTGTCTTAGGCTGTTCCACTGGATCAGGTCGTTGACATTTAGCCCCTGTGTACTGTGCTGCGGTAGTTTGTCACGCCTACAAACATTCCATGGATTAATTTGGCCGAGGACGGGAAAAGTGCGGCGTATGTTTGGGAATGGGTCGATGTAGAGTGGCATTTAAAACAACACTGGTGGAGGCTGCTGGAGCTCTGTGAGTTGCTGCTGTAAGGAAACACTGGTGGGAGACTGACGCCGTTAGCTCATCTGCTGAGTTATGTTACACAGGTCAGTGAATGTTACACACATTAGTGTGATCAGAGGCACAGGGCTGCCACAGTGTGACGGCTGTCCTGGAGCTGAGTGACTTCACCTTACACATCAGCTCTCATGGCAGTCATGATGGAAAGTTCACCAGCGTGTGTGTGTGTGTGTGTGTGAATGTGTTGACTTTATTACTTTTAATCAAAATAACACACATTTCTGACTATTAATGATGTTTGGTTGATGTTGTGCTCTGGATGCTTCACCCTCTTTGTTGCCATCGTTGCCCGTTCTGATGCTGGCTGTCAATGAAACCTTACGTGTAAGGACAATCTTTTTTTTTTTTTTTGATACATACAGTACACCATGTGTGTCCGTGCGCTTTAGTGTTTTAAAGATGTAGAGACAGCGGAATAAGAAAAAGAAGAAGAAGACGTAAAGAGAGAGAGAGGGAGAGAGAGAGAGAGTGGGAGAGAGAGGTGCGCAGACAGGCTGAATGCAATGGCTCCATGTGACCACAACAGAAGCAGCTCCAGCGCCGGCGGCGGCCCCTTTAAGAGACGTGGGTTAGTTTTTCTCTTTGGTTATCTAGCTGTATGAGTTTATGTAATATCATAAAGCTAGAGAACCGAATGTATAAACTAATTCTGCTATCGTCACGGCTGAGCTAGCCGCCGCCGGGACCGCAGCTACGGGCTGCAACCGCTGCCGGAGCGGACGGACGGATGGTGCAGGCTGCACCGAGGAGGACCCGCTCCGCCAAACGCCTCCTTGCTTTCATGGACTCGTGCGGGAGCTGAGGAACACGACACGCCAAAAACACGGGGCTTCATACCTCTGCACGTCTTCGATATGAGGAGTGACAGTAGTTGGAAACCAGAGACAGGCTCCATTCATGGAGTGATAATGAGGATGCTGAGGAGGAGAAGAAGAGGAGGAGGAGGAGGAGGAGGAGGACCACTCGGCTCTGGTTTGTGAGCAGTTTCTCTTACTGGAACACCGACTGCCTTTTAACCCCTGGTTTGGGATGAATATTGTAGCTGCTCCTCCGGTGCATGTGTGCTTATGTTGGATGCTGATAACGAGGAGCTGAGATGAATACGATTTGTATCTGAGAGATCCACCGGATTGGACGACACCTGGAGGTCACGTGTTCTGTACCGCTAGCACCCGTTGCATTTGGTCTACGTATCATGTAGAGGCATGGGAGAGGCATTGTAGTCAGTCTGTAGTCAGTCTGCAGTCAGTCTATGTTCACCTTATTATTACTTTCTAACTTCCAGGCTGATGCTTCTCTGCAGCTGCATGCTGGTCCTGAAGTTTAGGTTATGACATTTATTTAGTGATGATAATTCCATTTGAAGGTGCTGTAATGCTGACTGATCTGTACTGGATACAGTAGAAAGACAACAGCCTGATCAGGGACATCACAGAGTGTTGACATTGTTAGATCATCTCATAGGATTTAGTTTAATTTACACTTTTATTTCACTCAGCTTCAGATATATCATGTACATGAACGTAAGGAGACGGTTCAAGATTTTATTGCGTTATATATTTCTCAGAGTCCACAGTATAACAAATTATTATAGACACAATATAGTATAGGGACAATATAGACCAAAAAATGCAACATATCTGAATTCACTGAGACATTCATATGTGTGGTATGGAGACAATATAGACCAAAAAAATGCAACATATCTGAATTCACTGTCCATGCTTTTGGGCCTTTATTTAAACGCATGTATGTGGCAGTGGAAGGTAGTGTAGACTTGTAAATGTAAGGTCGCAGGTTTGAATCCATGTGGCACCGAGGTGCACCGAGCATGGCACCATCCCCACCCACTGCTCCCTGGGCACTCAGCTTCAGCAGAGGACAATAAATCTCTTTCACTTTTTCACTCCACCAAAAGACGTAATCCAATTAAATGCATCATATTTAAAAACACTAAAAAGATCATTCAATCAACAGTCTAACTAGTATCGTCACGTCTCGACTTCACGCTGAATTTTGTGACAGAATCGCCCGTGGATCTGAACGTGGCCGACACACACACACACACCATCGGCTTCACCGAATGTGTCCATTGGCTGGGGGGGGATCAGATACGGTATGCTAAGCATAAATTTTGGAGGCAGTACGACTAAGGGTCAGCGGGGTTGTCCAGAAACCGGGCCTGATTTTTCAGGCCTGTTTTATGATGCTGCTCATCATCATCTTTCGCTTCTCCATCTGGAGTCAATGAGCAGCTCCTACCCGGCTCCTGGTCTGCCTGAGTGATAGGATGTATTCCGTTGTGGAGCCTGTTGAATTTTAAGCGTGACAGTCCGGCGTTAGCTGCTAAAGCTGTAGCTGCTCCTCGTGCCAGCGCTGTGCTGTGTGAGTGTATGAGGGCACAGATCTTGGTAGTGCTCTGAGGAGGCCCTGTGCTAACTGCGTCACAGAGAGCAGAAAGGATGGAGAAATAAAAAGCCTGGAACAGGCCAGGGAATATGTGTGCTTCACACCAGGCTGGTTGTTCTGCTGTACCACAGAAACCAGAGCTGCGATTATCATGATGGTAATGTTCAAGGCCATTAGTGTGAACTCTGAAGTCAGGAGTTTAACAGAGCATCACACAAATGTACATCTTTATAAACACTGCTCATATGTCTGATTTAAAATGAGTAAATAAAACAGGAAATTGTAAGAATTTCAAACTCTCTCTCAATAATTATATAATAATAGTTATCAGAGTCATATTAATCAGCATCACGTTAATACAAATATGTGCCATAAATGACCTGAATACACATAATATTTAGCTACAACATTTATATTACAGAGCCTTCTTGAAGGGTCTGAACCTGTCATATGGGCTATATATACCAACAGCACCATCTACTCCCCCTCTCCTCCCTCCTCCTCATCCCCCCCAGCTGCAGGAGAGATGAATGAGTCGGGGCTAATAAATGGAGGATGTGGGGAGAGCCCTTTGAGATTGAAATGCAGTCTGGCGGGTGACTGAAAGGCAGACTAGATGTAGGTTTTCCCACATTAATATGTGTCTGTCTGGGCCCTCTTCCCCATCAGGAGGAGGCCCTTAACACCAGATGGAGCCCAGTCTAGTCTGGGTCTAGTCTAGTCTAGTCTAGTCTAGTCTAGTCTAGTCTGGGTCTAGTCTACCAGCACCTGTCATCAGCCTGGTTTACTCCTCCAATTGTCTGCCCTTTCGTAATTTAGATAAATCACCATTTAATTTCTGTTTGACTTGTATTCATGTTGCTGCACTGAAAGACTAAATGAACTAGTGAATTGTCAAATTTAACTGTGGGTGTTATGAATGGAGACATTCCTAGTGAATTCCGGGGTGAATACAAGGCACATTTGAGAGCATGGATTTCTCAGTACCATGTTGTGCCGTACAACCTGTCATGTGCTGCTGCCTTCCTTGCTAAAGCCTAGATCTGTCGCTGGCTTTTCTCTTCTCTACATTCACTACACTCACATACCCTTCACCGTATGGAGGATATTTTTATATTGCCTTTTGTACTTTGAACAGAGGTGCCTGCAAGTAATTGACAAAGACGTTAGCGCACGCCGACTGCACCCTACACAATGTCCTATATGTAGCAGAGCTGGTGTTTCGGCTTTACGAACACCGCTGCATCTCCGAGCCATACCATCCCATAGATGTTATCTGGTACGTGTCACACGCGCCCCCCCCCACAGATTGCTCTTTGTGTTGCAGTGTTGGCGCGTTCCTCTGTTCGTTTGTACATGTGTTAAGGCGTTTTTTTTGTCTCCACACGTTGTTAGTGCCTTATTTGTCTCTACAGGGTGCTGTGAACTTGACAAGATAGGAGAAAATTGCAGAAGAGGCCTTTTCACAGTTCACAGTTTTGTCTTCTTTTTTTTCAGTCAAGTGCTTTCATCAGCTCCCTCTGTAACTTCTAAAGATTTTTAAAAGAACAACAAGGCTGGAAGAACGCCTTGTTTCTTAAAATCTGAATAATAATTGCCAACATTTCCAAGGGATTTGATAATTAGAAAGACATTTAAAACTTTGACCCACATTCCTTTTAGTGATAATATAATCACATTTTCTTTCCCTCAAGGTTATCTGTATATTTTACTTTCAGATTATATTCTTTTCATCTTTATTTTTCTGCTTATAGCCGTAACGTACCCTGAATCGTAGTGTCCTATATACACGTCTTTTAAACTGAACAGTTCTGGTTTTGGTAGCCTAGCAACAGCCTCTGACCCATGCAAGGGGAAGAGGGGAAAAAAATGAAAGGCAGACATGAAGGTTATAAACCTGTTTAAAGGAAGATGCCAGATAACTTTTCGTTATGATATTTGAACATATTTCACATCATATAATTTCTCATGTATTGCTTTTAATCTGAGTGTCAGGTTATGAGTCGCTGGCTGATTGTTTTCTAAAACGAGATATTTCTGTTTTGTAGGTTCAAGAAGTAAACACCACACACAGGTATCCTACGTGAAAGGCTTTGTGTGAGACCAGGAGGTCAGCAGGTCAGCCGCCGACTGGGCCGCGAAGAGGCTTCATTACAGTAAGTGGGATCTCACTCCGATTCACGTCTGTCAGGCCATCGTTTTTGTGCCATCATGTCAACGTTTGTGTACGTGGAAACTCTCGTGTCACCGTCAGAGGTCGTGAAAGCAGGTGGACTTTTCACGACTCCCTGATTTGTGGTTGACTCTTTTTATAAAGAATATTTTTTATATATCTTCTGGATATTTTTCAGTGCTCTTCCCTAGAGTACACAGACAACGTGGGCTGATATGCAGTACTGAAACCCTGCAATATTTCTGCTTCCTATCTGTTCCGAACCTTTTTCTTTCTCCCACACTGACGAACACAGAAGCATCTTTGTGTTTGGGTTTTTTTTCCTTTTGTCTTTTCTTGTCATGGCTTCTGTGTGGATTTTGAAAATTAAAAACCATTATCATCACATTTTCAGTTTAAATGTATTAAAAATATATATAATATATAATGTAGTGGTCAAACGCCGTGGTGGTCTCTGCCAGTTTTTATTGTTGTCATCATGTTGTTGAAGATGACAGACAGGTGAACTCATCAGTGACACTAAATCACTGGGTTTTTTTGTTTTTTTTTCCCAGCATCAGTTTTTCCTCTCTGTGTTGAGTGACATGAATAAAGATGACCTGTTCCTAGCTCTCCTAACAGCTGCAGCGGAGAATACTGTTCAGCTTGTAAATGTTAAACCTCCTGCAGAGAGCAAAGTGAGGAGGCGCCGTTAAAAAGTGGAGGAGAGGGAGACCAGCTCCATCCTCAGAGACCGAGGTTCGTCATCCTGCAGAAACAAAAGGAGTGATTTCTTAAATTTCCCTTCAGGGTTAGATGAGTGTTCTGTGACATTGGCCTAGTTCTATACCAGTATTTAGAATCAGACGATGGTAGATCATAGGAGATTTCACAGCCTGTGGCTATTTTCCTCCATTGCGTTCAACCACCACTTAAAGCTCCTTCGCTTCCCTTCAACTCGATGCGGCTTGTCCGTCTACTTTGTCAATATCATAACCACCAAACTAGATAAATCAATGCAAACAAGCGCTGCTTGAACTTGGGCTTTAGAAGAAGAGGCATCGCTAAAGGCTAAGTTTGATGCTGAAACACATCAATCCAGCAGTGACACTCTTAATGAACAGCAGTGAATAATGACTGCAGACACACTGCTGGTAACGTCCTCCTTCAGTCCAATGAAATTGCAGGACCATATATGTGTGTAAAAGAGTGTGTATTGTGGTTTGTTATGGTATGTGGCTGATTTTCACCTACGGTGGAAACATCATGATCTAGGACATAAAATCCTCAGAAGTATTCCCAAGAAGTTCCCAAGAGTTCCCAAAAAAACAACACAAATTAAAGACAGTGAATGCAGCACAATCCAATGTCAGAAGTATAACCCACCAATGTAAACAAAGCCGTCTTCCGTGATAAGCACATTGTGAAGACATATTAATCTGCTCGCAATTTGTGTGCTCTGCGTTAGTTTAATGATGGAACCAGACTTTGTTAATAATTTATGCTCGTAAACTAGCGAACCTTCTGGTGCGTTTTTTTCTGGGGACCCAGGATGACCCAAAAATAATCTCTCGACCCACGTGAGGGTCACGACCCAGTCTGTGAGAACCATTGTTCTAGTGTACTCATGGTGAATACTAGGCTCGACTCAGCGTTAGTCTGTGTTGACACTGTTGTTTTCCCCATTCTGGATTTGTGGACTAAAGCGTTGGCTTTTTTCACAAACACACTATGCGCATGTTTCTCATCTGTCCTTCCACTAAGCCACCTCACCTAATTCGGTCTCATCATGCCTTAGCCTCTTCCAGCCCAGTCTAAGCAGCCCAGACAGCAGCACCCTGCCATCATGGCCAAAAGAGATGGAGTCCTTACCAGTCATTGGCTCCAAACTTCTTCTCATCCCTGTCCCTCTTTCACCAGCTGCTGCCACTTTACTGCTTCTCGACATTTCCTCCTAACGCCTGGTCTAACAGCAGAGCAGCCAGGCACAAGAAATGAAACTTTTCCTATTTTATTCTGCACTTAAAAAATATATATATATATATTTTAAAGTTGCTGCCAAATTCCATGCTTTATAATGATGATTACTCTCTTTGCTCTTCCTTAAGATGAGTGAACATATCTAGAGGAAATGAAGCCTGAACAGTGTGTTTAAACAGAGAAAAAAAAAACTCCCACGACTTCTTAAAGTTAGCACTCCTCTGTTAACACCGTCCTGTTTGCTGTTTTTTTCTCTCTCTCTCTAGATCTGCATGCATAAACCACAGAGCTCGTCTTTTCCTAAAAGTTGATTTAAAGTGTACCCGCTGCATTATGCAGCTCGGCCGGAAATAAATCTCCTCGAATGAATACACTAGACGGAGGAAGGTTGTGAAAGGAATTAAATATGTGTGTATGAACCGGGTGGGGTGAGTGGGGAGAGCGGGGGGGCAGTGAGTGTGGAGCAGCGGCGTATGTTAACATAAATTAAAGTCTATGTGCAGGGAGGAATGGGTATGGAAACAAAGAGGAGTTTGAGAAAGTGAGGGAACCAGACACGAGTTAAAAGCATTAAAAACAACATGAGGTTTGACTGTTGGTACAAACGTGTACACGGACTAATGGGCTTTGTTGACTAATTAATTTTCACTCACGTGAATTGCTTCTTTTCATTATTGGTCAATTTGCCGTGGGTTTTTTTTTGTTTGTTTTGTTTTTTGTTTTTTTTTGTTTTCTGCCACTCCTCCGAGCACAGGAGGGCCTCTGGCATCTCAATGCAGACTGGCTGAATGGCGAGGTGGCTGTATTAAAGCCTGATGGTGGCAGCGGTGGTGGGGTGCAGCAGGGCGACGAACAACAGGGGAACGGGGAGGGCTGGAGCGGGGGTCCACTGACATCCTGCAGGCTGCGGAGTGAATGGGAGAAGCAGGCAGGGGGGGAGAAGGCTGTAAGGGGAGGGGGCGCATTGAGGGGGAGGTATTAGCGCGTGGGCAGGTTGATGGAGGGGGCCTCGGCTGTTTCAATGCAACGGCCGGAGCAGCTGTGAAAAGAGGTCTTCCCCTTTTCCCACGCCCGGTACGACGCCGAAACCCTGCTTCAGTTTGCCAGGGTCAAGTCACATCTCTTATATATACACCAGGACTGTGGAAGTGGACAATGCATATGCACAGCTCATTTACTTTATTTATGCACACAGACAGACACACACTTGTGTACTCACAGCAAACAGAAAGCCTCCCAGACAGAGGCAGAGATGGGGGGTCTGGGCAGAGGAGGGGGGTGGGTTTGCACACAGTGGGGGGAAAAAAAGAAAAGAAAAAGAGTAAGAAAGTGTTAAGTAAGTATTATGAGAGTCATCTGTGTCCCAGCAGTGACTAAAAATGAGCAGGCTGCAAATTCAATTCCCAAGAACAGTCATGAAGATCAGTAAAAAAATTCAACAATGATCTGAAGGGATTTTTCTTTCACTCTACTGAACATTTCATCACCTCAGGATTCTCACGAGCAACTACATTGACGACCTCTAACTTTTTTGTCCACATTTCTGTCCACTATTTTCACCCTCAGTTTCTTCCCAGCTCTACTTTTCTACACCTTCCACATTTACATCTCTGCTACTATTTACACATTATAATCATATTCTGAGTGGGTGGAGGTGCCGGGGGGTGGGGGTGGGGGGTGTAAACTCTTTGTCCTGACAACCGCCCCCCCACCTCCTCCCCTCACACTGCCAGATGCCCTGCTGCATTGTGTGGGTACTAAGGGGGCAGACAGGCAGACAGCCCTGTCCCTCAGTCGTCCTCCTTCTTCGCTGCACCATGATGTCACTCCACTTGTCTGTCTCTCTGTCAAGGCCTTGACCAGAACTGGTGTGTGAGGAATAAGTATTCAGGATTGGAAGGGGGGGGGAGAGGGGTGTTATTAGATCTCTGAAAGAGGGTTGGGGTGTCGGATGGTTCTGCAGGACTGGGTGTGTTGACGAGGTCAGTGCGGTGTGTATGAAATAACAACTCGAGGAGGTGGAGGAGAAAACTTGTTTTCACTCTCTGTGTTTCGCCCGCTTCTCATTCATTTTGAAAATGTGGCCCAACTTCTGCAGCAACTACTGCATATTCTGGAATATCCAGCAACTATACTATACAAAACTATACTTAAAAAAAAAGATATTTCATTGGTCAGAATACTACGATACCCGAGTCACAGGAAATACGTTATTAAGTCGCTCTTTTCATTGTGAGGCACTCGGGCAAACACAGGTGAGATATAGGCTTACTGAGTAATGATGCATTATACAGCAGAGGTCTGCGAACCATGGGTTGGTGACCCCTAGGGGGCTCTACTGTTCTAGTACTATTTTTTCACATTAATTTCGATGACTTTGGATATGCAGTTGGCACCTGTTTCAATTATTATGTATTATTTGATGCATTATTTATTTTTATTTTATTTTATTTAACAATGTAAATTACAGTACAAAGTCAAAGTCTCATACATGTCATACATGACACTCGGTCCAGTTTAATGTAAAACAACAAGTTATATAACATATATAAAAACAACATACAAATCAACTCAATCTCTACACACTTTTTAGCTGATGACAGTGTGATTACATGTATGCATCACATAATTGGATAATATTCACTTACATTAGTATTGTTGACGTATCTGGATCTTTTTAAAGCTAAAATAAATCTCTATTTATTCCACCCTAAAACTCAGCCAAATGTGTCTTTTATGGACCGGCAGCACAAACAGACAACACAAACGTTCCTCAGCTTTGAACATTTACTGGTGCAGACACTGTTTTTATTCGTCCTCCCTCTGTTTGGGCTCCTGCCTTTGTATTCCTTCCACCCTGCTCCTCTTTTCATCTTTTGTTTTTTTCCCCCCGCATGTTTCACTCTCTCTTGTTGGCTCTCTGACTGTGTGGAGGGGCTAATAGTGTTGGGACACAATGGGAAAGACTCACTTAATTAGCTGGATGAGAAGATGCATTGTGGCAATTACTGAACACAGAGGGAGGGTAAAGTATGGTTTTGTAACGTGCTGCTGTGTGGATTTGTCAGGCTGCTGGAGGCTGCAGCAGGAGCGAGGCCTTTTAAAGAGGGACAGGGGATGCGCTGATAATGGGGAAACAAAGTTTACTGCACACGCGGAAGGATTTCAAGGTGTGTAACCACCGGGGGGGGGGGGCAAAGCTCACCCTAATTTCTGAAAAAGCTAAAATAACAGTCGCATACTCTGTGTCGAAATTATGGATTTAAAATTTGACATGTCTGGTGGTTGTCTAGTCGGGCCTTGTTTAAGAAGGCTTCACTTATTGCAACTCTTGACTTGATAATTAACAACAGATTTGTAATTACGTAATGTTTATTTGTCTGTATTTGTTGCGCAGACGTTAGCGTTGTTACTAAATCCATAAAGAGAGTGCTGGTGGTTTCTGTTCTGCTAAGAGATGCTGAAGGACACAGTGAGTGATCAGTAGATCACAGAGGGAGTGCTGGGAGATTATGAGCAAAAACATATAAAAAAATATATATATATATGTATGTATGTCTGTATATATATGGGAACTACTACACACTGTAGAATTATATTTATACATATATATGTATATGTGTATCTATATATATATATATTGTGTATATATGTATGTATGTATGTATGTATATGTATATATGTATGCCATGAACATATACATACCAAAAAAGACACATACACACATATAAATATATATGTATAAATATAATTCTAGTGTGTAGTAGTTCCCGTATACTGTAAGATTTGAATCATATGGTACCATACATCTACATGCATTCAGTCAGTGCCTCAGCATATAAACTATATATAAAGTATGATCAGTATATATGAGTAAATATATATTCACTTGAGCTTGCTCATTTGAATAGTAGCTCCCAAGCCAAAAAAGTGTGGACACCCCTGGTCTGTTCTTGGCTGTCTGTTTCTACCCAAACCCTGTGCAGGTGATTAATAGAAGCAATAATAATAATAATAACAAGGATGGAAGTAAATGCAGGGGGATGTAAGAAAGTGTTTAAGACAGGCTGTCCACATAACAATGGTTCCTTTGTAAAGGTCTTTTCAGAGTAAGGGGATCAGATTTAAATCAGGATTGGTCCTCTCCATGGTCTGGAGCTTTTAGCCTGTGTAAAGGTCAGTGTCCTGTGGGCAGAGTACACAGACTACTGTGAATCCTTCACAGAGGCTTGTTGAGAAATCCTGGTGGAGTCTTATTCACCCTTGATGTCTGTTTCTTTGAAACAATGACACTAGTTAGAGCTGAGGCCCACTGCTGCACCGTCCTGTCATTGGAGTATATAAAAAAACACAGAATATTTAAGAAAAAATATATTGGTATAAATACTGTATATATACAGTATAAAAACCCAAAATGGCACTTTATTAAATCTAGTCACAGCCAGATGTGATGGGGTCAAAGGTCAACAGTACCAACTAAGTTAGAGGGTTGTTGCTTGTTTGTATACCTGCTGCTTTATTTATAATGGAAACAATAAATTGGCAATGTGAGGTTGAAGGTTAGACTCCTGTGAGTCACTGGACACCCTTTAAGTCCATAAAAGCTCCAGCACTAGTGCTCATATAAATAAATAAATAAAAAACCATGGAAATACAAGGTGAGGTCAAACAGTTTGAGGACAGTTATTTCACGCCATTTCAAAATGGAAACTTTTTAAAGTCGTCTAAGTTTTGCCACTGGTTTTCGAACTCTCAACTGTTCAACTTTTCCATGGAGTGAAAGAACATTTAACAGTAAACCCAATGCCAGTCTTTGTGTCAAAGAAACATCCTCATTCTCTATAGAAGGGATGTTCTGATTGGACCAAAGATGGGGAATTCTTTTTTTCAATCTTTCTTTTTGACTTGATTTCAAACATGTTATGTTCACTGCTAGACTGCTACTGGTAAATATTAGTCATCTCTTCATCCTAGTGAATGACCAGTTCATTACCTGGGAAAGACTGTTCTCATTATGGGATCAAATACTCATTAAGGAGTTGGTGAAGTTCCTGCTCAGCCCTAATATAGTCCTCAATGACTTGCCACTTCTTTGAATCCATTCCTGATGGCCCTGTTGCTGCCGACCAAAGCAGTCCTGCTACTTTCGGTATCTGATTGGCTGAGTGGGACACACTCGCAGATCCATGATTGTGTGAGCAGAGTTGGGTCTCACGGCGAGCATCCCTCTCTAGCGCTGTGGCCCAGGGGGAATTTCTTTCATGAAGTCGGACAACATTCCGCTGACCCTCTCTTCCCTTTTTCTTTTTTTTTTCTTTTTTTTATAAGAGTTCTTTAACCTTGACAAATGAAGCAGATGCAGGGAAGGATGGAGCAGAGAGCACGGGCGCAGGAGAAAAAAAAAAGTTGTAGGCTGTGTTAGAGAATGAGGGATAGTGGAGGGTGGAGAGAGAGATAGCTAGATAGATAGATGGGGAGAGGGAGGGTGAGACACCAACTCCAGGGCCAGCTTGCTCTCAGGATCAATAATGTTCGGAGAGCTGCTGAGCACTTCTGTCTGGCAGATCTACCATAGGGGATGGAAGAAATGAAGAAAGGGGTGTGTGGGGGGGAGGGGGGGTCAGGATTGAGGGAGGGAAAGTGAGAAATGTGGACAGAGCATCTCTATCTCTTTATTGTCAACCTGTTTTTTTTTTTGGTAAGAAATCTAGGCAGATAGCAATGTGTGGACAGTGTATAACAGCATACAGAGGGAGGGGGCAGACCAACACACCTGTTCCACTGAACTGTTCCCCCAACCCTGGCCTTCCTGCCCCCCCCGTCCCCCCCAGCAAAATAAAAACCACGTATAGTGTTGATATAAACATGCACGCTCCGACAATGGGGTTTGACAGGTTCAGTCAACAGAGCTGCCACATCCCTCTTGTCAAGTGTTCCACAACCATATCTGCCTGTGGTGAGACTAAGCTATGCTAGCTAACCGCTAACTCTCCTCCAAATACCCTCCGTCCAGGTCCTCGGTAATTGAATCACTGCTGCCGTTCCTCATTGGATTATTTGAAACGATTTGTGCTTCGGCGTAAGTAAGGTGCAACAACGTGAGTTGTTGTGTGGTACACCTGTGCTTCCTCCTTCTCTTTGACTTTTTTACTTCAATTCTTTTCGTAGTAGTTTAAGTCCAAGGTCTCTGGACAACTCTCCTGGAATTTTTTTTTTCCGGTTTTCTGTCAGACCTGATCTTTTCATCTTCTCTCTCCTAATCCTGCGCTGGAGAAGAATTCTCCTCACCCCTCCTCTGCTTCGTCTGGCGCCCTCTTTAGAACTCTACGCCTCCTCTTATTTAGGCGTACCCTCTGCGACTTTCACAGATCTTTTCTTTCTTTTTGCTTCTTCTTTATTTCTTCATCAGTTCTTAGCACCTCTCGCTGCATCACCCTCTTGTGCGCCGCCTTTACTTTCCTCTGTCCTTAATTAAGTTTGTGATCAGTTGACTGCCCTTATCATTGGTAGAGAGCATGTTGGTCCTCCCAACTCAGGAGGGGTTATATTGTCTGTGCTGGCTGACCAGTGTAATCCCCAACCAGTAACAAAGGGCAGTACCCTCACTACCTCAGCCACCCCTGAACAGCATTAGCTCCATGACAAGAGCCATGCCCTGGCCTGCCCCCAACAGCCTGACAACCCAGCATCACCCTGCTGGCCTTTTTCTTATCTCAGGAGGTCAGCCTAACTGCTGCCAGCGAATGAAGATCATTTGAAATAGGACTGCATGTATAGGGATTTTTTAAGTCAATTTTTGAAGTAGATACATTCTCTAATTTATACATTGTAATGCTTATTTCAGCTGGTGTTTGATTTTTAAATTACAGTTCAGCACAAAACTCTCAGCTTCCCTGTAAGATTTCTATTTCTATTCCTCTATTTTAAAGAAGTCGACACTTTAAAGACATTAATCAACTTCTTTTTATGGCTCCAACAAATGAATTTACCAAATTAGTTTAAACTTTTAAAAAAACCACACATTTAGAGATTCACACAGATTAGAACAAATCTGGCAGAGGTTGAAAACCAAATGAATTAAAGCCTCTCTGAAAGAAAAGTTGTGCTAGGGCTAATGACCGTGACACAGGTACACAGGACACCAGTAAATAACCTAATCCAACCTAAACGTAGAAAAAAGGGGAGACTAGTAATTACACTGAATAAAGCTCTGCACAGAAAGAAATCTACAAACCAAAAAGTCCAAAAGAAGGTGAGTGAAAACCACTCTCTGAGAAGGGGCTGTAACACTGAGGGGAACTCAAAACCTAATACATAATACTGTATTACTGCATATTACTGTCGGAAAACTAATCATTTGACCCTAATTCTTCTTGAATTGAGTAGTGGTGGTTTTGTTTCCTTATGTAAAGTTAGCTGTCTTGACAGTTTAAAATTTTATATATTATATATAAATTTTTTTTTTTTTTTCTATATTAGCATGATAACATATGCGACTCATGTTTCCTCCCCTGACTCAGTGCCGTGTGCGCCCCCGTCCGTGCCAATAACATCCTCACGACTTCCGTCTCTGAACCGACTCCACCTCAAAGACATTACACCTCACACACTCTCCTGTCTCGGCTTCCAAACATCCATCCCCACACAGGGACATTGTAGGTAAGGTTACTATGGAAACAGATGGTTAGGGTTTACCAGAGGGGGAAACAAACAAAGTACTGTTCATGAGAACAGTGATACAGGAGTAGCAGTACTGTGTACGTGTTCAAATCAGTGAGCGGTGTGAGTAAGGGGCTGGAGCCATATATTTAAAACAACTATCACTGCTCATGTATTCTGATTTATACCTGTCATAAACATATATATATATAAATATATATATATAAATATATATACAGCATATATATGTATGTAGTTATATACCTTGTATACAATGCAATATATAATATATGTATACACATATATGTACATATATATGAATATATATGTACATATATATGAAGGAAGATATAAATACATTTCCACAGAAGAGTGAACTACTGACATGTCCACAGAATTAATGTTCATTTCATCCTACATTTCTACCATCTTACCATACATACATATATATTGTGTATTATTGTAAAGTTGTAATGGAACAAAAAGGAAGGTCCACAGTAAAATAGATATAACTTTAACATTACTTCTTACTGGGGTTACAAGTGTTACAGTTCCCAGGGCTTGCAGAAAAATTGTAAAACTTCAGAGTTTGTCTGGGAGCCCAGACTGACTGTTTGCTGCTCTTCCATTAAATATGTTATGTGGTTCTTCAATAGTACATCACCTGAGTCCGAACTCCACATTTCATTTTCCACTATCCCAGCTTTTAGAGGCCTCCGTTAACGTCTGCCGGGCTGTTGGAGTTGTAATGTAATTGATGTGTTTTTGTTTCTCATGCTCTGTCGACTTCTCTCTAAAACGAACAAGTCCAGCAGCGTTGGGCAAAAGTGACCCCAAAGCTGCTGAGCCCCGCCGTCCCTCCTCACTGTCTCCACCCTACCCCTGCTCCCTCTACCTGCTCTCCTTCCACAGTGACAGATAGACAAACCTACTGTTCTCTCTTTCTTTGCCTTTCACCTCCTTAAACCTCCCTCCATCCATCCTGCTGGATGGGTACAATGCCGGCGTTCTCTCCTGCAGCAGGGAGAATACAGCCCTTAACTAACAATATTACCAAGGCTGCCTGAATGCCACCGAGTCCCATTGTGCTCTGTCAGAGGGGAGTTAACACCCATGTCTGAGCCCAATGAATAGTATTATTGTGTCTGAGACATGCACCACAACCCCAGTCCCCATCCATGTCCCCCCCTAACTTAACTTGCCCCTCCTCACTCAAACTTGCTTCTCTTGTCCCTACAGTGAAACCCCCCTGCCCCCCTCCAGCCCCACTCTCATCGCTTCACTCTTGATTTAACAGACAGCTCTAACTTCCAAAGACTTGCCGGCCCACCAGCTCTAAACCACTACACTTTACTTCTTTATTCCGCTGGCAGTCAGCCCATGGGTTCGAGTCTCTGCGGCGGGGTGGGAGTCGGCGTACACAGGGTTCGTCAGAGCTCTGTGTTGCTGTGGTGAGAATTTTTTCGGGAGATCGTGTGGTTAGTGCACCGCGGTGCGATCTGGTGGGGGTTGAATTTGGCCTTGGTCCTCTCTCTGTTGAAGAACACAATGGCCAACTGCTATTATCATAAGAAGAGGGCTGCAGAGCCCATCGGAATAATTCTAGATAATACAGAGCTGAGATGTTTTGTTTGTCAAAGTTTCTATAGAGCTCCGCGGGTCTTGCCAAAACATTTTCATTCCTTCACAGTGAATGTGGTGCAGAAAGGGGTGGAAGTGTTCTGTTAGTGTTGTTTTCCCTGTTCATGACCGTTTAGGGCAATTTCTTTTTTGTTTGCTTAAACTGCCCATGGAGAATTCTAAATGGTTTCTAATGGTTTTTTTTTTTTTTTTGTCGTTGACATTGTTGGTTTTTAAAAACCCTCGCTCTTTATGTTCTGCAGGGCATCACAGTCTAACAGCTATCTAAGAGTACAGTACCTTCACATGACACTCTGACTCTCAGGCCTCCGCAGCTGCTGCTCTGGAAGGTTAGAAGGTTTATTTACTGTGGGAAAATGCCAGAATTCTAACCCTTGAATTTGCACCAATCAAAGAGAAGGACTGACACTGAGATTGGATGAATATGTGATTGTTAATAAAGTTACTTACTGTTTTTCTATCTCTGTGTCTGGTTGTTTGCGTACAGCTGAAAGAAAATGAGGAGGAGGAAGAAAAACGAGGAGGAAAGTGGGTGGAAGGATGGAAAAGAAGAAGGATATCAGCTATTCAAGGAGGTGGTTGGAAGCGGGTGAACCCGGAGCAGGTGAACACAGATGTGGATCGCCATAGGCTCTCTGGCTGCCTTCCTCGTGCGGACCGACTGGTGCACACAGCGGTCCTGGGGAGACGTCAGGGGCCAGCCAACGCTGCTGCAGAGTGGGCACGCCGGGCCATCCGAGCCAGGAGAAAGGCAGGTGAGGCGGGTGAACCGAGCTCTTACGCCGCCGGCTAGGAGCCTCCACAGATGAGTGGAGCAGCGCGAAGCAGCAGAAATCAATACAGGGGAGAGAGGCTAGCAGAGGTTGGCCAGCACCGCCTGCAGGCCTTGGAGCCCAGGGACCAACCACCACCGCTGCTCCCAGCTCTTCTCCACATCTCTCTCCAGCAGTGTGAGCATCAGCCAGGGCCGGGGCCCCAACCTCACAACCACACACACAATGTGCGTGCCAGGGAGGAAGAGGAAGGCAGGAAGAGTGAGGCAGAGTCTTTGTGTGTGGTTCAGCCAGAGGGGTCTCGCATCGTCCTGCACTACTTGATAAAACTTTGTCAGGGAGACGCCGAGGCAGCGATGGAGAAGATGAAAAATGGAGGAAGAATACACACGTCGACAGCACATCGATGAGCTCCTTTCTTTCCGGCTCCCTCCCTCTGATTATGTATTCCACCCTTACTGTTTGAATGGGAATCCATCTGAGGCAATAACGAGACATTTGTGTTTAGTCCCACCTTCAAGCACAGAGCCCCTCAATATTCAAAAGGTCTCGTGAGCCGCGATGAAAAGGAGAAAGTTTGACTTTATCTCCACTCCACTGTAAAAGACTGGACCTGTCTACTTACCTTAGATTTTCTCACCTTCCCTACAGCAGCTCCCATCGGAGGATATGGCAGTGCAGTATTGATCTCCGAGGTGGAAGAGAAGGAGGCAGGTCGGGGCTTTAAAACCCCCCTCTGCGTGCATGCGTGTGTGTCAGTGTGTGTAGAAACTGCACCTGAAGTCCACTTACTGCCATGCAGCGGGGGTCCTGCTGCAGTCCAAGTGAATGGCCGTTAATTGAATGAGGAGTAAAAAAAAAAAAAAAAAAAGGACAGTGGTTGCACCTGGTCAGGGTCTCCTTCTCCCACTGCTCAGACCTTCAGATGATTTAAAGAAATGTGACAAAACCAACCAACCTACATGTCTGAGTGGAGGACCAGGGGGGTTTAATGCAGATGAAATTTCAGCGGAGAAATCCTGAAACACCAAATGAGCGTGGAGTCTGCAGGATCTCGCAGGACAGAGCTGTGGTTTCCCTCACGTCATACATAACGATGGCTCATACCTTTTGGTGAGTAAAACGTCACATATTCATTATTATTAAAAAACAAACATTTCCACACTTGAGCAAATAATGCAAAAAAAAACAAACATCCCATCTCACGTGTGAAAAAAAATATATATATAGTTGGATAGACTTTGTCCCCACTAATTTGTGTGGATTTGAGGTTCAAGAGTAGATAAGGGAGTTAGCATCAGAATGAGGTCCAGATTAGAGTCTGGGTAGGGATTAGGATTAAGCATATATTTGTCACGGTTAGTGTTAGGTTAGAGGAGTCTGTGGGAAAATATCATAAAATACAAACTACAGTCTGTGTGTGTGTGAGTGTGTGTGTGTGTGTTATAAAGCAAACACATTCTGCATCAACAGGAGCTGTGACCACACTGTGACCACTGGGCGTCGGGGTGGGTCATTGTGCCTGCTCTATATTAAACCATGATAACCCCGTTTGCCCGCCAATCTCCGGGCACAGAGAGAGAGAGACTGGCGCGTCTGTGGTGCATAAAGCCTGGCAGCGAGTGAGCTTACAAAATGGCCGAATCCTGTCTGCCAGCTGTCTCTCTCTCGGCCAAGATGGCGTTTCGGTGGCTTTCTAATGCCCGCTGTTTACCATCTGCCCTCTAATTGTTAACGGCTATGCAAATATCTTGTAATTGCATTTGCATGTGCTTGATACTTCACCCCTCCTCCCTGGCTGTAAATAATAGCGCAAGTGTAAACGGAGGGGGATTAAAGGAAACGCGAACGCTGCGAGGTTGCTGATTGAACACACAGCGGGAACAATTACCAAATGAATGTTGCCCGTTGTTGGCCTCCTTTTCTCTCTCTCTCTCTCTCTCTCTCTCTCTCTCTCTCTCTCTTTCTATTTAAGCTCACCTTATTCTATATGCAAATCACCAAGGGTGTTTGCAGGCTTTTGATGCTAGCTGAAAAAAAAAAATGGAAGCGTCACATCGTCTTTCTGTCAGCATTCAATTTGGAGACGCGCATGTGTCTTCTCATTGTGCCATATGTGACATCTGTGGCTGGCTGCATTACCAGGGCACCCTGCCTCTGCTGACAGGCACAGCCCGTACTGTAAAGGAGAGCAGCAGCCAGGGGAGAGGCATAACATAATGACCTCATTAGCATGCTCAGCACTCCCCGCTATAGGCTCTGGTGTGCTGCTGCGCCGTGGGACCCACGGGTTTACGCCCTTCTCACAGCACTCAGCATGCAACATTGTGCTCTCCCCACACAATGCAGTGCTTCATAAGGGCTTTATTACGCCTTGTTAAAGCACGGGGGGATCAGGGGGATCCGTGCAGGAGCAGCGGGGTACAGCCGCTGTGCGTGGAGCAGGAGATGTATCGCTGCTTTAGGGTCTTAATGTGCTGACGGTCGTGTTGGCGTAACCTCTGCTGCTGCAGTCGGACATCCACACCTGTGTTTGTCCTTTTATCTGCGACGTCCTACAGTACCCGTGGTAGCTGTGGCTTGTCATTAAATATTATTCGGGAATATTACAGTGAGCTGCCCGTTAGTGTAGACATTACGGGCACCCTCCTTTTCTCGAGACAGCTCAGTGTGAGCTCATGGTAAGTTGAGCAACTGAAAGTATCAGACATGGGACCCATTAGCAGGAAACTAGATTAGGAGGAAACTAGATTATAACCCAAAATAGCAGAACTGTTGCAGTAAATTGGATGAAGAAAAACTCCTTTTCTTAAGGCAATAAACCTCTGTAGTCACCAAGGATACACAGGGTGATTTCGAATGATATTTGGTCCGTTTTCTTTGCAGGTTGATCAATATTTTTGGGGCCTTAAAATTGTGTACGTACAGGGGTGAGGAAGAGTGAGGATTTGAGCTTATAAGAAAGAAACAGAAGAAATTACATCAGATATATCACAGACACACCGATGATGCTTTACATAATGTCATGGTCATGGAAACAGAGTCAGTTTTATTAGAGAGGAACTGTTGTCTGAGCAGAGATTACAACACTATTCAACTTCAGTCATGTTTCCCTCGTGTTTACAGGACTATGGAAGTCCAAATACATTCTAGAGCAGTGTTTCCCAAACTTTTTTTACCCATATTTTAAAAACTACAAACCTTGGCAACCCAAGTCAATAGAATTTACCCATATTTTAAAAACCACAAACCTTGGCAACCCAAGTCAATAGACATTATTCGTAAACTCCTGGGAAACATGATGCTAGATGACCCCCCCACCCCAAAAAAAACCCACCGCGACCCAGTCTTTGAGAAACAATGCATATATGTGATAAGGGATTGCAAAATCTCCAATCATATTTTCAAATAGATTTCCTTTTGATGTTTATATTGACTTTATAGTGTATGCATTTGTTCAGGTGTGCTGCAACAACGGCCTTATTTTTCACATTTCATTTATGTAACATTATTTTTTCCCAGTAAGTTTAAAACAGGAAAATAATAATAATGAAACATGGTTTATTTCAGTTTTCAGCAAAAAAAAAATTGTTCAACTTCAGCCTCTCCTCAAAATTCTTACACTCAATCCTCTGAGTTAAGTTGTATTTTCATCCGTGGGGAAATCCTGTTAGGATGGTTGATGCAATGTTGGTGTATCCACGCTCTTATTTGACTCTCACTGCTGGTTTACCCTCAGCCAAATCTGCCTAGCATTAGCTCAATCTAAGCAGATTAGAAAGCATCTCAACATGGAGACTGCTCTGTCCTCTT
>NC_024308.1:18027050-18029924 GCF_000523025.1 Cynoglossus semilaevis | reverse complement strand
ACAGGTAGGCTGAACTGAAGTAACACTAAAATACTCCAGTCTGCAACATGTCGTTATTAGCAGGATTATTCAGTGGAGTTTCTGTTTAAATCCTGTGAAGTTTATTCAAAAGATCAAACCTGTTAATGTGTGGGTTTTTATTAACCCGTTCATGGCCCGATCAGCTGTGTGTGACTCGGCCCACAGCCTTTCCATTTGCTAATGTATTGATTGAATGCATTTCACCCACTGAGGTATTAGTCACTGGGAGGATTTACAGCCATTGCTGGACTCAGCCCGGCTCGTTCCATGTGGAATTTTCGTGAACTCACTGAGAAGCTAAGGCTTTTTTTTTCACCAAAAAAAAAGTTAAAGAATTATGAAAAATATCTCTCAAATATTAGCCCTGCCGATATTGTCCAAATACGTAATTTCCGATTCCGTCAACCAATACCGATACATGCAGCTGTTTTCACATCACGTCTCCTGTGATTCTTATTGTGATACCGCACTAAAGGCATTCTACAAATTAGCATTGCGTGATTGGGTTATCGGAGGAAAAACCGCTAATATCGGGCTAGGGTTGTCGATAATTTGGGCGGTCGATATTATCAAACATCCCTAGTTGTAAGGCATTTATAAATCCAAATATTAGTCTTTTTCCAGTTATCATAATAACTATGGACTGATATATGTTTTACTACATCTGACCGATAGGATACTTCACTGAGCAAAGTAAACACATGTCCTTCATATCAATTCCTTACGTGAAACAACCGTTCTTCGGACGAGTCAAGTGCTGCTGCTGCTGCTGCTGCTGCTGCTGCGGCGACTGTTTCCTCTGAGCTTCAACTCTGAGCCCCAAGTCTGATTATAGACTCTGGGAAAAAAACAGTCAGGCATTTATCCAAGTCACTGATTATGTCATTTCAACATGCTGTAAACACTCAGACAGCCTAGACAGCTCTGAAGGGAGAATTATGAAGCCGGAGTGCAATGGAGGGCCGCATGAGAAGGAAATGAAAATGGAGGAGTGCTGTATGTGTGATTAAACTGCCTGCTCGCCGGCGAAAGGCCACGCTGGCGGAGCTCAGGCCTGAGATTTGGCCGTAATGAAAATGTGAAGGTGGAGGGGTTCGAACCTCCTGGAGTACACACTTACAAGAACACGTATGTATATATACGTATACCCCTGATACACGTGCAGCATGTAGCCCGGCTGAATGCTTTATACAAAAACATCTAATTAAACAGACTGCAGATACACTTTCTGTCGCAGAGCAGAGAAAACACCCCCGCCCCCCAGGTCTGGTAAATAAAAGATTCCGATCCACGTAGGCTGAGGAATGTTAACCAGTGTGAATGCTGCGATTGTTGTTGTTGCTCTTAGAAACAGACATGATTGTGAACACGGCGGCGGACGCATGCATATTCAGTTATACCTTTCACACAAAGGGACGGCGCGGCAGTCACCGGGCGTGGGAAAAGGCTCAGACCATAAAGGCTCTGTGCGGTGGAGGGTGGGTGTGTGTGGGTGTGTGGGGGGGGGGGGCAGTTCATGGCTAGACGCTCCAGCTGCACGGACTTCCATTCAGAAACAGGTTAGGGAGACCTCAGGGGTCAAGGTCAGGGGTGTGTGGGGGTTGGAGAGGGTATCAATACGGGGGGGGGAGGCGGGGATGTGTGTGTGTGTGTGTGTGCATGGCTCGCCGTCTGATTTTTATCTGATATTTTCACTCAGCTGCTAGTTTCTGCAGCGTTGGTTTATAATCTGAGTGGCTTCGTAGTGCCTTGAGTGGGGAACCCGTGAGAGAGTCAGACTTCAGGTCGATCCCCTGGTCAAAAAACCCTCCAGCCATATGCAGCTGAACCAAGTCAGACACTTTGACAGACACCCCCTTCCACACACACACACACACATTCGTACCCCCCTGTCTGTCTCAGTCTGATGCTTCCTGTAATTTACCGTCTGCTCAGAGTCTCGCCTCAACTGCTTTTTTTTTTTAATTAGCTCTACCTTTAGTTCTCATTTAAAACCCAACTCTGTGATTCAGTGCAGCCTCTAAGTCTCAGCCATTTGTTAATTTCTTTAGCGTTTGCCATGTGTCACATTTCCCTGATGAAGCCGCTTGTCAGTGGCGGTCATTTCCATGGGTGATATGTAGCTCCATCAATGCCATTTCATCAAACCGTACACTGTGGTAGGCTAGGTCCCAGAGCCTGCTGCATCTTACGCCACTTAGAAATAAACAGTGAAGGCCCTTTAAGAGGAGGAGCGACGGCAGGACAAGGGAGGGAAGGAATGGAGGCAGTGTGGACGGCCGTGAGCGCACAGAGACAGGCTGAAGTGGACGGGAGCCAAGGCACAAGCCAACCATCTGCAGCACGCCGCTTCCATTCTTCATCCAGGGCATATGCTTCATTAGACGCTCTGAAAGAAAGAGCTGCTTCCCCTCATCCCCAACAGTCCTCCTTCATTTCCAGTGAGGCTTCTCCGTCACGAAACCTCACCTCCCTGACTCCTCGTTTACCTCATCGCTTCTGCTAAAATCGTCTGTCCCAAATGACGCACTTGGCCACAGCCCCCCCCCTCCCCCCCCCCCCTCGTCCCACTTACTACCCTCTGTTCCCCACCAGCTCCCCTCTGCATTCACTCACCTTGGTCAGACACAACACCCGCCCACTGCTGAAATCCCTATCAGCATGTCAAGTAAATGTCTGCCCAGCTGGGGTTGACACACACACACACGCTGACACACACACACATTGACTAAAATATAAATGCACATCTTGCTTGTATCTGGGTTCAGCCTTTCACGTGTGTCTTTGCCTCCTGCAGTTTGTCAGGCACCAGTTTAACAGAATGGGTGATCATCACTATTTACTTTTGTTACC
>NC_024308.1:17987836-18027016 GCF_000523025.1 Cynoglossus semilaevis | reverse complement strand
AAATACTTAATTGACTTTTAACATTTTTAATGCACTTCTTAGGCAGTGGGGGGTGGGGAGGGCAACCTTATCTCTGTTTGACTTTTTCTGACCTTATCTTCCGTCACCAATCAGACTTTCCGCAGGACAACTCCAGCCTGGCCGTCGTACAGCAGTTCGTGGACAACATTAATGTAAATGTATTCAGAGTCGTTCTCAGCCCTGTAGACAGTCATCACTGCTGGCTGTTCGGCTACATTCTCTCCTGTTGCAGGCTAATACATTCGAAGAACATGCGATATGGGTAGTGACGCATACGGTGGGATGGATCCCTGCCAATGCCCCCCCCTCCAAAAAGCCCCCTATTACACCCCCTTCATGGGGGCTTTATGCAGGCTTGACTTAGCCGTGTGCCTTTAGCCATCAGTAACCCCTGAGTTCTTTTTGCCTTTTCATCAGGCACACAGCAGACAGCAATAAAATATCAAGGATGGGGTCCTGGCTGCGTGTGCTCGGCGAGATGGGAAAAAGGAGGGGAGCAAGAAGAGGAGGTGTGTGTGTGTGTGTGTGTGTGTGTGTGTGTTTTCATCCAGCCGGGTGCACATTAATCTGCTCATATGAAGATGTTTCCGCGGTGTCGACACACATCTTCACCAGTGTACCGGTGTTTGTTCGCGGTGTGCTGTGCTCCTGGTCCTCAGCCCCTCGTGTTCTGAACTAGACTCTCAGCAAGTTTATTGTTATTCGTTTCACTGTCATCCCGGGCACCCTGTGAGACTTGGTCTCCAGCCCTGGCCTCCAGCCCAGCCCGGGCAGGACAACACACACACACACACACACCTATTGTTTTAGCAGCAGGATATGTTCAGTCCTGTGGGTAAACGTGTATTAGAGGACACTGTGAGATGGTGCAGTTTGTCAATGACCTGATTCTGCTGCATCCAACTGCTGCAAAGTTCTATTCTTAGGTGAGGAGATGCAGCCGGAGCACATGCACAGCACACAACTGTGGGCATGGGGTTTGATTGTCCTCATCTCGGCGCGGCTTTGACGTGGAGTTGAAATAAAGAAACATTATTTTAGTTTCGACCACAGATTTATTTTTAACTTGTGTTTATTTGATAACGCTTCACGTTTCCTTTCCTTTCACTGTTCTGAGCCACTTGACGCTACTTTGTTCAAAGAATCGTCAAAAAATGTCTTTCTCTTTTTTGTCTTTTCTTCTTTCTTTCTTTCTTTCTTTTTCCTCCTTTTATTTATTTTTTCCTTTCTTACTTACTATCTCTCTCTCTTTTCCTCTTTTCTTTCTTCGTTTTTTCTCTCTTTTTCCTTCCTTCCTTTCTTTCTTTCTTTCTCTTTTTTATTTCAGTTTCTTTCTTTCTTTCTCTCTCTCTCTTTTCTTTCTCTTTTTGTCTTTTCATGTTTTGCTCTTTTCATCTTTCTGTCTGTCTGTCTGTCTGTCTTCCCTATCATCCATCATGTCTTCCGCTGGCACAGGAAAAACCAGGTTTGCAGTTTGCTTAGCAGAGTCCATAAAAAGGCTCTTTATAAGAAGCTGTGTTAACAGAGCAACAAAGCTTTAAATGTGTCCCCCTCTGTGAAGGGGTGGTTCCCAGTGGGATGTGGTGTGGTGCTCCGTGGGTAGGCCTCTGTCCAGCGTCTCATTCAGCCTGACGCTCAGTCACGGTCACTAATGGTAGGAGGGAAATATCACACAATTCAGCGCTGGCCTGATCCGATGACATGTTTTTTTAATGAGGTAGCTGTACGTCTTTGTTTGGGCTCGCATTTAAACCGCAGACAAGAAAGGCTCCTATTGGACGAGATGCGACACAGATCAGAAACAGCCGCCATGTGTATGTAGAGTGAATAGCTTCTGGATTTTTTTTTTTTACTGCTGCTGTGCATCACTAACAATCACTATTATTTCCCAGGTTTGTGTGGTGTTTGCTGTCTCCATGCTGAGAGCTGTGTCCGTGTGAACAACGACTCACTTCACTCTTTTATTTCAGCAGAATTAAGTGAAGCCAGTTGGTCGTCTGAAAGCCCTGCAGTTATTACTCACGGGGTCGTACACAGAAACATTTCTTTGGCTTTCATTTTCACCAGCCCCGGTGTCGGTTTCAGAAAACGCCACGCCGTATATCACACATACATGTGGACATGTCACATGGTGCGTGTGCGTCTGTGGGAGCTCCACGTGCTCACTGGTGTGGACTGTCATTAAAGTGTCCCGCTGCAGCACCACGGTCCACCATCACCTCCTCTGGCTGTCCGCTCTACTTTTTGCCGGGGGTTTGAACAGTACATGAGTTCAGCTTCGCTTTGACTTTATACAGAAATAGATGCAAATGACCTATATATGGAAATTTGATCGCAATCGGTGTATTTTGTATTTCATCACAGGGAGTGAAAATCCAAAAATCCAATCCAGTTCTTACCAAAATCACTCTGCCGCTCATATCTGAAGATATAAAAAGATATATAAGATAAAGTCTAAGAAGAAAATCTAGGAATCTGATATGTGTATGTGTTGTGTGTGCTGGCAGGCTGTGACCATGGGCCACAATTGGCCCCCGGGCCGGACCTTTGACATGCCTGTCTTAAGCTAAGTCGAGCTGCATTTTAAGACATAGACCAAGTTGAAACACAAAACAGATAATGAGATCTGTTGAGGAAGATCTTTATGAGTGTCTTTCTTCAATTCCTGCCAGTACATCAGCATTGTGTTCAACTAAACAGGCTGAGATTTTAGTCAATTATGAGGTCATTTAAACTAGAAGATTGTTATATTTCATTGCATATACTATTTGTGAGGTTGCTGTGGGGTTTTTCCTGATGATATATATGTGACATATACATTATATATGTCATCAAAAGTCACTTGATAGAAAGCATTCCAATAGTGCTCCGCTGTTCTTAGCATTAGCTAAGGAAGCCACGGACCACTACCCCGGCCTGTGTACTTGCTCCATACGCTCCTCAGCACTCGCGCAGTAAACACATCAGCTGGATTACTAGTCTCTGATAAAGTGTGTGTGTTTTTTTTCGCTCACGTCCGAGGCCGTGGTAATGTGGAATCAGTATGCAGAGCAGCACACACACGGCCCTGTGAGTCTAATAGGTAACCAGACTGGAGACGACGACTGGAGTGGGAGGGAAGTGCTTCAGAGAGGGGGCAGAGAGTCGGCCTCTCCCGTACTTCTCCTCCTCCGCTCCTCCAGCTTCCTAACCTCTTCCTTTATCACCTCGTTCCCCCCATGCCCTGTCCCAACCCATAATAGGACGTCAGACGGACAGTCTCACTTGAATAGAGCAGCCTCCACCCCCCTTGTTGTCTCTCCCAAAGATACTCCCCCCACGCCCCACCACCCCTCCCTTCGGCGCCTGTCTTGCTCTCTCACTGCTGGCACCCGTAGCTGCTCCCCTCAGTTCTCAGGCCCATTGAGAGGGTCCCAGACACCCACCACTCCTCAGCCCATTGGCCTAACTCTGCATAAATTAGCCATGTCTCCCTGGTGTCTCGTCAGCCAGTTGAAGCACGCCTGGCCCCGGGTCTGCCGTCTCCCAATCTGCTGCTCCTTCTCCCTTCATTCTGTCACCTTTTTTTTTCTTTCTTTTTTTTTCACTGTAGTCTAAAGCTTTATTTCTTTGCATCTCATCTCCCCAGTCTCAGCTCTGTCTTCCAGAATAACTGTAGTAACCTCTCCCTGCTTCTTTTTTTGGTCAAACCTCCACTTCCTCGTCTCCCTCCTCTAAATCCCTTGACATGTTCAGTCCCATCTTACCTGCTTTATATTCTCCACTAACGCTCCATCTCTCATACGCTTCCAGCCATCCAGACAAATCTAACACAGTCTTCTCCTCTCCTCTTCCCTCACCCTTCTATCCAGTAGGATATTGTTTACATCTGTCTGGCTAATCACCGGCAGAGCCTTTCTCGACCTCACAGATGTTGCAATAATACGGGGGATTAGCCGGCTTAACACTCTGGGCCTGTTTGGAGAGATTTCCCAGTGGCAGTGATGCCTGTCAGTTTCTCTGACTCTGACCTCTGCTGGTCTGTCTGTGCTGAGAACAAGCAGTCCTGGAACTCTTTCTCCTTATCTCTTTGTCTTTCTCTTGTTTTGTTTTTTTCTTTGTTCTTTACAAAAATCAGTTTATATTTTGAATCCTCAGTGATGAACCTCACTCTAACCTCCAGCAGCTACATCAATGTTGGGGTTAAAAGCAAATGTAACAGGGAGTGAACACAGTTGGTTTAAAAATAAGCCACTCCCCTGGTGGAACACTTCTTGTACATTTTCATCTGTCACATTTTTAATAGCTGTGTGTGTGTGTGTGTGTGTGTGTGTGTGTATCCCCGGTGCCCTGTATCTGTGAATAGTAACTGTGTATCAGCTCCCATTTCTGTACAGCGCCGTGACTCCTGGTCCCAGGCCTCCTCTGTTCTCCTCTTTAACACAGCTCTGTGAGATAATTAGATAGCCTTCTCGGACTCAGCATCTTTTGGCTCCTCCACATCACGCGGTACAACAGGGTTTTGGTTTATGACCAAGTGTATTCTGGGTGTGTGTGTGCGCGCGTGTGTGTTTGGTTTGGTTTGGGGGTCAATGTGTTTCTGTCTGGATCCTAATCCCAAAGGTGAAATTAGTCTGGAAGGGGGCAACCCATCCTCCCCTCCATTACGTATGCATGTGCTGCAGGCATTGGGGTCATCCTGGAAGCCCAGACAGGCTCTGCCTTGACCTTTGACCCATGGCTGTCTGCAAACTCGGAGGGTCATGCGGAGCATTGATACAGACAGTTGACACGCAAGAAAATAAACCACCCCCGTTAACATGAAGTGATGATAAAGCAGACCGTCATTCTGCACCGTTCCTGTTGTTAGCAGTGTTGTTAGCTGTCGTGCTAACACAGATTTCTGTTCTTTATATGTTGTTTGTCCAAGACAATTAGCTTCCAGGTACTAATGGTCCTGTTTTGTTTTATTTCTCTCAACAGATGCAGACTGATGCCACTGTGGAAGTCTGCAGACTAACCTCACGTCAGCTGTAGTTGGTCTACGAGTATTTGACTCAGTTCCACTGTACACTTCTACAATACTTCTTTGTACAAAAATACAGTATATTTTGTACCTGTTTTATTTTCCTGTAATAAAGATTTTTATTTATGAAACATCAAAGGTGTTGTTTATTATCATGTTATATTTATATGTCATTGGTGGTTAAGTAAGTTTAAGTTTTAAATCAGAGAATGGTTAATTAACCTAGACTACCAGTTACCAGATTATTATGAACTTTCAATGTGTTTATTATAAAAAAGATTGAAATTATAAATCAGTTTAAAAACATTTCTTCCACAGATGGACATGAACAAACTGCAGGAATACAAGATAATGGACTTCACTGCATAATAAAATAATAATAACAAATAAATAAATAACCATAATCATAGATAAGTGCTTTCAGTCCATAACCTACAGCTAAGCAGTGTTAGCCAGTTGGCATGACACTTGAGAATTGATTAGGGCGTTGGATAATAGAGACTTGACATGAAAATGTTTTTTTCTATAGTGTGCTTCAGTTTTTTAAAGTTACAAACCAATTTCCAGATGATTGCATATTTATTCCTAAAATCTAATCGAAACTTAAATCTGTATCAAAATAAAAAATAAATAAAAAAAGACAGATACGTGGCCGTTCCAACAAGACAAGAGTCCCAGACAAAGAGAGACCTTGACTCTCAATAGATGTAGAGCCAAGATGGCGGCGTGAGGGGCAGCAGCAGTCAGATGCTCTTCAAAGCTTGTCATAATTGTATTCTATTCTATTTTAGTAAAAAAAAAAAATCCCCCTTTACGGTCATAAGGTGGACGACTTTCTCAGAGTTTCATAACTTCAGATCAGTGTTCCGTGGAAAGAAACTGATATAAAGGCCTCCAAACCATGAATGACTTTGTTTTTGTTGTAAATTCACACTAAATTATTTGTAATGTGTAAAAACAAATACAGCTCATAGTACAGTCAGGGATGATAGGTCGACGTTACTAGCAGCGCAACAAGCCAGGGAAAGTCAAATGAATAATAAATCGATGGTTGAATGAGCATTAACATCTGCGTGAGTCATTTCCATTAGCAGCGTTTAAAACTGTAATAACTCAGGGAATAAATTAATTCCAGTTTCTGCCGGTCTTCCTCGGTGAGACGCGAGCTAACGTCGCCTGGAGGGAATAAAAAAAACTCCCGATGAAGAATTTGGTCAGGGGGTGATCAGTGATCTTTCTGGATCACCTGTTTCCACCTCGTGTAGCTTAAGTCTGCTACTGGAACAGAATGTGATGAAGGCTATTTTTCTCTTTCACTAACAAACAATAAAAGGAAAACATCAACACATTTCATATCAAACATTAAAGCTTCTGCATAAAAAAATTCAGTTTCTTCATCTAAGGCAGGCATGGGCAAACTAAGGCTAAGCTAACATCCCCTCTACTACTAAGTTAGATGCTAAATGTTTCTCTTTGGTAAAGCTTATATGTAATGCTAGTCCATACCGATAAGTTATGATCATATACGGTCTTCCCTCTCAATGCCACATCAACCACTATATTAGTCAATACAGTATTCGATCCTGTGGTAGTTAAAGCACAGCAAATATTATATAAGCAAAACTAGTTTTACTGTAACTAGCGTCAGACTGAAAAGGGTTGGGGTAAGGGTCAAATCAGCGGTATAGGCCTAGACTAGGCCCAGCAAACTTTTTGACTCACGGGCCACAAAGGGTCCAAAACTTTGAGCAGATAGATGCAGCGTTAGTGTGAACTAAGATAAATGACATGTAAAATGCCTTTAAGGCTAAAATGCTAAAATGCTTTTAGCCTTTTCTACACCATCTATTGGTGAAATGCAGGAATTGCAGAAAAAAATCAGAAGTATCATGATAATATGAATTAATTATAATATTAATTTGGACAAGTTTGGTGGGCCGGATTGAAAAACCAAACTGACCACATATTGCCCCCGGGCCATAGTTTGCCCATGCCTGGCCTTGACTGCCAGGTCTGCCTGCTGCTGCTTCCTTCTGTTTGTCTCTCCTGTGGTAATCAGTGTCATCACTCTCACCTGTGATCTGATCACCTGTTAATTAGTCACATGGTGTCACCTGGTACCCTGGGTATATATATATATGTAGCTGTCTCCTTCACTCTGTCTTTGTCAGATCAGTGTGTGACCATGGTCCTGTGTCACGTGGTTCCTGTCTCTGTTCCACCATGGTCCTGAACTCCAGGTCTGTTTCCAGGTCCTTCTCTATAACAAATGAAACAAATGTTATGAAAACTGTATAAATATGAATAATTTGAAATGAGGTGGGGAGTAAAGGTTAAAGGTTAAAATCTATATCATTATAATTGACATTATAATGAAAATAATTGATATTATATATGAATGGCCTTCATTGATTTATTGACAAAAAAATATAGTCACATTTCTAAACATTAACGATGATGCTAGGATGTTGTAGCAATGCTAGCTCTGAACATAAACACATACACATTGATGGTATATTTGGTGGCAACTGCTCCCTGTATTCCCTGTAAGGTGCCCCAGTAATTCCAGCATGCCCTAAAGCCTTGGCTGAAATGGACTCTCTGCTGCCCCCTGGCCCCCTGTCTCTCCACAGACGACCTTTACTTGCTTTATTCCTGACCTGGATTATGGCCAGGAAAACCTCTATGGTCCTAGCCACAAGACAAAAAAAAGAGTTCAGAGTGTGTTTGCCTGTGTGCACCACGAAGCCTGAAAGACAGAGGGGGATTAGTCCATTCTGTGTGTCCAGGCTGTGACCAGTGCAGTATTGACCACGGTGGGCCACCCATGCAGCAGCCAGCCAGCTGTGAGATGGCCTAATATACATGCTTACTGGCCTGGCTGGATTCCTCCAGCTTCACCCGGGAGAAAGTTGAACTCTTTGTAAAGCAGCCTGTGCACACAGCGACCATGAAGCACACACACACACACAGACACACACACACACACACACACACACATTTCGGTTTACCCTCTGTACAGTAACAGACGTTGTCATCAGGTCATTTTCTGTGTTCTGTGAGGCGAGGCACAGGTCATTGGGAAGGTGGAAAACCTCTTTAATGGCAGGAATGATACTATAACACCTATAGATAGAGTTACGGATCATGTCACCTGCAGTGTATGTGTGTGTGTGTGTGTGTGAAGTGCAGGAGTGGAACAGCACGGAGCACTTATTCCTGATGGTCAACAACAGGGGCAAAAAAGCTCAGGGCTGAATTTATCCCTCTTCCCATTCCCTTTACATCACGTCACACAGTAAATCATTTCATTTTTATGTTATATTCCACATGGACTAAATCTCATTCTGAAATCCTTTTAATTATTTCTAGTGTGAGAATCTTTGCCCATGCCTTTGACAATGTATTTATATTAATGGTAGTGACACTAAACAGCCCCAGAAATATAGTATTTATTAATTTAATTAAAATTCCGTACCTATTAAAAAACCCAAAACATAGATATAAACAAATATTTAGATAATATAAAATAATAATAATTAAGAAAACATTTGTAACTAGATATTTCCTTGTATCAAGGGAAAATCTTGCCATAGTTGCAGACTCGTATCATGGAATACTCAATTTTGGGAAGCTCCTATCTCGGGTGTTCACTGTACTTTCATTTAAATAAAAAATAACCGTTTATCCAAACTTTATCTATCCTTGTTCACTCTCCTACCACCTCTCCACCTCTGCTGCTGCTGCTGCTGCTGCTCAGGCCTTGATGCTGCAACAACAGCCCATTATTGACTTGACCAAACCCTGGGGGTTGAACTAATTGTCTTTTAATTGCTCACTTGTTAGCCTGTCGATTGGAGAGTCTCTGTTAACCACACAGAGGCCTTCAGCGGCGTGACAGAGCTGCAGCAAGCAGCTCATTAGCAGTAAAACCAAATAATAGAGTTTATGGGGGGTACCTAAAGAAAGATGGCGCTGTAACAGAGCGGCGTGTGTAAAACGCCTCGTCTTTCTCTTGTTCCTGTCACTATATGTTAGTTTTGCACACAAATCCCTGCTTTCTGTTGGAGTTGTTGATTACCATCAGTGTGATTCACTGAAAACTGTCGAAACGAATTAGCTGCTGTAGAAACTTGGAAACATTCCATTACATGTGTATAATATTAATATAAATATACATATATGTAAGTGTATATGTGTGTATGGATATATATACTGTAGATATATGTATATATACATGCATGTTCATATAGAAATACTGTATATAGATAGATATATGCATCTATATATATTTATGTATGTATGTATGTGTATATACATATATATGCATATATAAATGTATATAACCATATATAGATGTATGCATCTATATATATTTATATATGTATATGACACTTTAACATTTTTACACCTATTAAATTGATTGTCCAGATTCTATTTATAGAATAAACACAAGGAGTAGGAAACAAAGTAATAATCAGTTATTGCACTACGGCATTATATTTTGTAGTAAATAGCTTATACACATTTTTGACATTTTTAATGTGTAAATGTTCTATATTGAATTCTGACTTCTAACTTTTAACGCACCATTCAAATCCCCCCCATTTGAACACAACTTTTACTGAACCGGAAATAGTGACATACTGTACTGTTACAGCAATGGACATACTGTCTGTGGAATGTTCCATAAAGTGTCAGGTCTGTCTGAGTTAATTAGTCTCATCATAATCATCTCTGTTAATCAGTCTCATACCTACCTCTCTCTCTGTGTGTGCGCGTACAGTTCCTTCAGTTCTTGTGGTTCCACATTCCTGTTCTCCAGGTCGACTTTCTGTTGTGCTTCTCTTGTTTTTTCCTTTGTTCCTGCCGCCTCTGTGTTTTATGTTGAATTTGCTGATGTATTAATAAACTCTCTGCACCTCATTCTTGTCTCCTGAGTGCTGCTTCGGTCTGCGTCGTTGCGCCACCAAATGTAACACAGAGTGTTCTACACTTTGTTCAAGCTCCTAATGCCGGAAGGTCAGATGTTTTGTTAGCTAAAAAACATTGGAACACTGCCTGGATTACACGAGCGTTATTATTAAAGTTAATTTGATGTTTTTTTCTTTTCTTGATCAGTGTGTAATTGGATAAAACTTCAGGTAAACAAAGTTAGTAACTCCCTCTGTGTCTCTGTGTTCAGCCAGGCAGCAGCCATCTCCCCTCAACTCCCCTGAACTTGGTCCTCCTCCAGCCTCCACAGACCACAGTGCACACAGAGAGGCAAACTTGAGTGAGTTGGGGGACACTGGGGGGGCCCTGGGGGACATGTAGACGAAGGGACAGGAGGACTGAGGGGGCGGTGTTTGAGGAATGGGTTGCATTGAAATGTCCGAGAACTTGGACCCTAGTTTGTCATGCTAACTGCAGCCATGCCATTGAAGGTGGACACAGGGAGCAGGGGGTTCACAGGACCCCAGGCCATTCTTATGTTAAGTAGAAATACATACATGTTTATAAATGGACACTGGAGCCCCTGGGTAAGAGCGCCACCTTCTTTATTCATGTATGCTGTGTGTGCAAAAATGTGAAGTGAAATATGAATTTTAAAATGTGGTTCATCTTTGATATTGAATAATAAAATATTACTTTACTTTACTTCTTTAATTAAATTGATATTATTAAATCCTGAATAATATAATTAATTATATCGCTAAGTAAATATTTTTAAATTAAATTCTGACTCTTTAAGGAACAAAACAAACACTGAAACAAAATTACGAACGCTAAAAAAACATTTTTTATTTAATATAATTGCGAAATATACTTAGTCTCAGCGACACTGTTATTATTAATTTGACCTTGACACAGGTGTTGTAGTTCTGTATAATCTGACCCTCATATAAATAAAGTATTGCTGCATAAAGACCTCTGTGAGTCCTCTCTCCACCTGCTGTTGTTTAAATTCCAAATGATGAAACTGTCAGTGAACGCGTCTAAATCTCATGTATTCTTCTTAAAGGCAAACACTTAATGCTAATGATCTGTGTGTTACCTCTGTCCATTCAGCACAACGGTGAGAAATACTGCGTGTGTGTCCAGATTTATGTGTTGAAATTTATGCATGTAGTAGAGTTCCACAGCCAGGCATTGAAGGTGTGTGTGTGTGAATGTGTGTGTGTGTTCTCCCTCATCTGCACTTGAAGTACCCATTTGGAGACTATATTTGATTGAGTGAAGGCCAACACTCCCTCTAATGGAAGAGTGAGGCCCAGCAGCTCAGTAATGCACTGACCCCACAGCTTTTACAACACTCTCCGACCATAAGTGCTAATACACTGGATCTTATAAAATTAACACGCCTCAGCGCCGTGGAGGAGGGGGAGTTTGTGAGGTGGCAGCAGGAGATGATGACGTCCCTGCAGTGTTTATGAATATTAAACAGGTGGTGGAATAACTGGTCTCCACTCAGTTTTATAGATGACACCAAGATGGCACTCCTTCAATCTCCTCACCTTCTCTTCCTGTATTTAGCTGATGGTCGTGTGTGTGACCATGTGTGTCAGTATGTACGGTTGCCATATATTTCCCTTCTCAGCTCTTCTGCCTTGGTTTGCGTCATCAGCTGACCTCTCTGTTCAGACCGTCCGATCCAGTAACGGCACAAAGAAGGAATTTCTTTTTTGATGCTGTAAAAATATTTGCAGAGATTATTTGCAGAGAACATTCCAGACTCCACCCCTCCCTCCAGTGGATTTCCTTTCATTATAATGTACTGCGAAAAAAAAAAGGATTTATTCCTGTTTAACCTGCTTTGCATGCATGGATAGGTTATGCATTTTTGTCTATATACAGGACCGTGTGTGTGTGTGTGTGTGTGTGTGTGTGTGTGCCGTGGCTTCAGCGGGGGCTTCAGAGTGAATTATTCATGTGTGATTTGAATACATGCAGATGCCTCTCCTGGCACACATCCAGGTTACTTATGGCAACGGCACCTTTAAGAAGCGTCGTCTCAACCCACCTTCTCCTCCTCCCTGTTCTCCTCCTCCTCCACCTTCTCTCGGTCACCCGCCCTCCAACCATGTTATCCACCCTGTTTTATTGTATCATTTGTTGAAATACCAGCATCCCATATCTACAGTCAAGGTCATATAGGGGAGATGGCAGAGTGGGTAGATGGGTAAAGGGCACAACCCTATGATTTAGGCATGATGACATGCATGTGATCCACAACAAAAAGAGATCGAGGGAATGTGACCACCTTATAATGCAGCCTGAAATACAGTTCACACAGTAGTACAGTAGGTCTGCAGTATTTTACGACGTGAAAACGCTGAAGTTTCAAATTTAAATATAATATAATAATATTATATTGTTATATATAATATAGACATTTTTAATTGACATGCTGTATATACTGTAATGGGGAATCTCATTAATGACAAGTGAAATACATGAAAACATTGTGTGATGTTAATGGAATGTTACAGATGTTGTGTACTACAACATTCAGATGTTTAATTTCTCATCCCTGGTCAATGTATTATAAAGTATTTTATATTTTAAAAAACCTCATATCCCTACTTTACTGCCACTGTTATTCTGTCAATCATTATTTCTGTAAAAATCCATGGTAACATTTTTATATTTCTTTATATTATATTTATATTTGTTTATGATGTATTTTTTAATTATTTATCCACAAAATGTTCTGTGTATAAAAAGAAATGTACAGAAACATGTGAGATCTGAGTGGGAGAGCAGAGGACAGGTCAAGTTCAGGCCAGGGGGAGATCAGAACCTAACTAACCTCTAAAAATCATTAGCACACACAAACGTACGGCTACTCAATGCTGCCATCTAGCGTAAAAAAAGAGTTGGTGATTTAAACACTGTAAGGATAAGGTGGACAGAAAGATTCAGTGAGAGGTATTACTTTCTCCAAAATAATAATAATTTAATTATCCATTTCTGGTTTGTCTAAACGGTTTCTTTAATCTAACGAACTATCACTGGGGCGTCCATACATTCTGTAACACTAGTCTTCAAAAGGACTGCGGGGCCCCCAAAAGGGTCCTGGAGGTACTGCTACTGGTTTGAGAATTATTTGGTTTATTAAACCAATTTGAATCTTCTTACTGTTTCCACAGATCAACAAGATTTCAGGTTCGGTTAGTAAACCTTCTAGACCAGAAACAGAAATATCTGCTCCACTTAATCCTTTTCAAAGTCATCAAAAAGTCAAAGACAAGAGATCTTTAGGGTTTAAAACGGAAGGAGAAAATTGGAGTACCATATTTAGTAGATTTTTTTAAGATGTTGTACACGAACACTCAACTTGTACTTGGTTGTAAGACAGATTACTAATTATTTGAAAACCATTTTAATCACAAGCGTGTGCTTTTTACGCCTTGTTTATACGATGGCCCCCTCAAGTGGACAAAAGGAGTCACTGCTCAGTGTTGTGGATGGACACTTTTATTGCATTTGATCAGTTATGCAGGACAGAAATGTAAACGTGCATGTTTGAGATATTCGACATTTCTAACATGTTCTTGAACTGACATGGAGTTTATTGTTTTAATACTGTAATATTGAATTAAGTGCTTCAGTAAGTTCAGACGTTTTAGATTAACTGTGCCCCAACAATACATTTAAGCCATGACAAAAATGCACAGCAATAAAAACTCTGTATAAAAATTAATTTGGTATCTACAAACAACAGATATATTTATGATAGTTGATAACCCTCCACTCTTTAGACATTACTCTCATCATTAGCTCAGTGCTGCGCAGCAGACAATGATGCCGTGCAGTCCTGCTGACATGATCACCCTCACAGTCACTCATTCTCTATGTTCACATAGGCACAAGCATACAGATCAAAAATTCAAAAAAAAAAATTTTTTTTAAAAAGTGACAAAAAAATAATACTGCTGATTGAAAGTTAGTCTCTGTTGATTAAGGATTAGAACAAAACAACAGTGTAGGTCCATTAAATAATCATGGACTGTAATAAATCAGCAGCAACTCCTCATCTTCTCATCACCAACAACTGAATATCCAGCTGCGTTACATCATGAGGCCCCCATGACGGGAGCCGTTATATGAAAGCAAGTAGTGACCATATAATGGAGCATTGTAAGACCCCATGACTGTGGTCATATTTTAAGAGTCTGACAAATGTCCTCCCCGCGTCTCAAGCAGTCCTCTCCTTCCAGCTGGTTCCTGAAGTAAACAGGACGCCCCCTTTTAACAAGTGCAGACACTCACTCTTGCCGTGTGCCAGACCTCACCACTCCGTCTTGGCGGTTTCATCTTTGCCATTTCTCTCTGCTCTGCTGCTCCGCACGGCTCCTCTAGTGGGTGAGATCGCCCATGTGATGCAACTTGAGCAGAAAGCTTTGGGCGATATCAAATGTGGTGAAACTAAACCCAACGGCAATAGGGCCTTTAACCCAGTTCATGCTCAGTCCTTTGTACAGTCCTTTGATAACTCCTTCCTGGGTTACAATCACCCTCATGGTGCCCAGGATTGTGCTGTAAGACGAGCCGGTCACGCCAGCCGTCTGCATTCTCCTGCGCACCACGTCCAGAGGATACGAAGCGGACTGTCCAATCAGACCCGCGCACGCACCAAAAGCCAGACGCTCATGAGGATACGGATGTGATCTCTTTGTCTTTTCTATCAGGGACGAAGAAACAGAATCCGGTGAAATATATGGCAAATTGTACTTGAGTTCAAACGATAACGAACATACATCACCATGTGAGTTACCTGTGTGTAACTTTTTCAGCGTCTCATATGTGAAGAAAGTGATTCCTGCGTATGGGATGACACCTAAAATAGCAGGAGTGAAACCTCTGTAAAGCGTCTTCACACCTTCTTCCTTTGAAATGCGTGAGAACACGTGGATGATGTTGCTGTACCTGTAGGAGAAAAAAAAAAAAAAAAAAAAATTGCCAAATGTGACCATGTAGAAAATCTTAGAAAACAATCACTAAACTGCCCTAAATTAAAATCTAAACAAAAGTATGTCATAATTTAGTTTGAGGACAGTCGTTTCTCACCGTTTGTGGTTTTTAACCTCATTGTGACATCACCAAGTTTAATGTGGTGTTTTTAAAAAAAAATTAAATAGTTTCAGGAAACCCAATTTGTCCATACCCCAAGGTTGAAAAACACTGCACTTATAATTACTTACAATTAATAATAATATTTTTTTAACCAGAAAAGACACTAAATAATAATATAATAAACAGTCTTATTTTGAGGAAACAAAAACTCTGAATAACTACTGACTACAGTAATCTAAGGTATATAATTTGGTCGTACAACACATACAAAGACTTTGTTTGTTCAAATGAATGCGTCAGCAGACAACAGCTTACATGTCTCTGGCAGTAACAGCCATCCTGGCTCGTACCAGATCCAGAGGGTAGGTCAGCATTGCTGCAGATGTGCCAGCCAGAGAGCCAGCCAGGAAACGTGGAAGAGGAGGCAGAGCTCTGGGGGGAAAAAAAACCCAAACAAACAGAGCATTGTTAAACTATGAAACAAATACACAATGTGGACTTCTAATAACAACATGTTTTTGCAGCTGGTTTTGATTTGTTCCGAGTGGAGACCATGTCAAATGTTATATTTACTGGCCCGGCCACACCAAGTAGAATAATCTATTTACCAATGCCAAGTTTACCAACACTGAAGGACTTGATCAACTAGAGACACAACAGTATTGTATAGAATAACTTGATGAGTTTTCCTCTACCAATAATCAGACAAAATCTCAGTCAATCAGCCAATCAGCCTCCACGGACCATGTCTTATGGAATTTTTAAATTCCCAACAAACACTCAGCTGGCATTTACAGAGTTGTTCTTATTTGTTGACAAATAGGAAAAAAAAGTAAGACAAGACATTGCTGTTCAAGTCAGGGGTGTTAAACTCCTGGCTTGCAGACTAAAAACGGCCCACAAACCACCCTCATGCTGCACATAATTAGATGTCAGTTTAATCTAACCCCTGCTCTTCTTGGCCCTTCAATGACACGGCAGAGGTAACAGTGGCCCCCAGAGACCCCCCTGATTTAAGGACATGAAAGATGATTGGACACTCACTTTCCTTGGTAGCCATAGTGGCTTCCCAGCACTTTTTTGTACTGTTCGTGGGAGAAGAACTGGATTGCAGCATAGGGCATGACCCGGACCATGGTAGCAGAGTTCCCCCTCCACAGGCTGATCAGTCCATCTTTCATGTAAGTACAGTAGATCTGCCTGAAGGCCTCCTGGGTAGAGGGGCAGGTACACAGAACCAGAATAGTGTTTAGGGTTTAATTAAATACAATTAAAAACTCAAACTTAATCCTGATTAAATAAATAGAAACAACAGAATAACAAAAATGTGAACTGTTTGATTTTTAAGTTACGCAAGTGTGATAATTGTTAAAAGACTGTGAACTTACTTTGGCGGAGAATCTCAATGGTGTCACTGTAAAAACAAAAAAAGTAAACAATGACTCTCAGGGTTAACACCAGGCAGACTCAACATTAGTGCACAGTCACGGGAAAACTTTGGCTCACAACACTTGTCTTTATTGCGTGTCATCATATTATTGGATCAGTATTCTTGCCTTGGAAGATGATCTTGGTCCGGTCCAGAGGAGCAATGACCGTTTTAGCTACAGCTCCAGCAAACGCACCACACAGCAGGGACTCCAGAGCGCTAGACTTGGGCCGTATGTCCTGTTTGTGCACAAACAAACATTGATGTTACGGTCGCGGACATTTTGTACCGTGACAAGACAATATGTGGGGCAATTCTGTGTGATTCATGGTTAATTACAGGGGTGGGGAGTGCTAATCAAATTACAAACATCTGCCACAAACTTTCCTCACCTCAAAACAAAGCACAACACCGACTCTAATTCCATTTGTTTTCATTCGGTGAGCTATGACTGGTTTAATAATCTACCTGAAATTTACAACCTGAGTGTTGTAGGTGAGTTGAACTTTAACAGTGCAGTGTCTTAAGATAAGCTGAGATAAGATAAGTTACCCTTATTACTTTTTGTTTAAATTGTTTTTTGTTTCATTTCTTTCCAGCTAATGTAGACATGCACTGCCTTACTGTAGCCATAGAGGGCAGACTGTATTATACCTAGAAGTAATATTATATGTGGGAAAAAAAAGGATTGTTCAGGTTCAACCCTACCTCTCCCATTTGCTGTGTGAACTAAGGCCAGCTTTAGATTAGCGGCCACCTCCCTGCTATTTACAGCTACAAGCTGGGAGAGGCATGTCCTTCAAAGTATGTACTGTATAGTACAGTACCAGGAAGGCTTTACTGCATGATGAACACAACAACAACAACAACAACATGGTCCTATAAAGTAGGACTGAATACTTTAGAGATACAAGATACCATCAAATGTTCAACAATTTATTCTGCAATGGGAAACACATGTGAAATGTAACTGTTCAAAAAGTGGTTCTGAGAACACCACAACTGCAACAAACAAATATTATATTATATAAAGTTATATAATTAATAATTAAATTGTATTATATAAAAAAAATAGATGAAAACTAGACTTAATAGTTGAAGTATTGTGGCAAAACTGTAGATGAAAACTAGACATTGCTACACATGTTTAGACATAATAGTTGAAGTATTGTGGCAAAACTGTAGCCTATGTAATTATATATACACGCCGCTAAAATTGTATATGTTTATATATTTATTTTGTGTATTCTTCAGGTAACATTGTTGAAAAATATATTTTTTTATTCCATTTCTACCATTAATACTAAATGTGCATTAAGAGGACAAACCTCAATTCTATTGACAATTTCAGTTCAGCTTAAGAGATTAAAGAACTATTTTGTCCTCATGTCCCAAATTCCATGTAACTAAACTAAATGAGATTATCTAAAATGTAGGGTGCCGGTTAGCAGGCACACTTAGCTGAGCCTCACAGGACACAGACTACTGGAAATGTTAAATACAAGACAAACATTTGTACACATTTTTTAACATAATTCCCTAAATACTGAAAGATATTTCTTTCAATGTATGGACTAATGTACTGTATGAAAACTGTATAGAAAACATAAAATCGCCTCGATAAATACCGTTAATTGCAACTGTAATCTGTATTTGGACAACCAGCAACTATGGTATATGATAACTTATTCAATTAAAAAAAAACTAATTTATTGATGTGGAATACATAAAGATATAAGAGAATAAATCACCAATGCTAATTTGGTTAGTTTAGTTTTAAGAGATTAAACGCTGACTTCGTTCTATTCTCCCAATATCTATGCCGTGATTAGATTTAACCTCTAATTTAAGTCATTGGGGAAACTGCACTCACCTGTGCTTGGCTGGGGGTCGGCGACAGAGCCAGCACCGCGGCCTGGGCCACAGGCAGGCGGCTCTGACGGTCGTGCGCATGGTGGGCCATGCGTGTGTTTATGTGCGTCCTTCACAGATCTCAAAAACAAATGTCAGACGCCGAGTTACTCACTCATTCAGATGAAACACTGCGGATAAAAATGACATCAATAAATGTATGTAGGCAAATGACAGTTTGCCTAAGTTCCCTTTCCAGTTGAGAATAACAGTACGCCATATCACGCTGCATCCGACTGTATCATAACACAAGTGCGTGATTACGTGCACGTTCATATCCAACACAAACACGCAGCTTGTAAACAGGGCACTGCATTAAAACAGACCAATCCACACTTACAGGATAAAAAAGACCCGCTGTTAAAAATACCATCATTAATCGCCAATATCCTAAAAGGTTTTACACAAATAACTTGATGGCCACACCTCATATGAATAAAATGCGAATCAAGAGTTATACAAACAATCTTGAATACATTTCAAGTGCATCATATCGCGCTGTCGCCTAACAGTAGTTGATAGCTGTCGCACTAATATATTTACCTTATATGACTGAAAAATCCCACGTTGTTATTGAATGTAGCTGTGTTGAAGAAGTCAGTCTGCCCTGCAAAGTCTTGCACACATTGTTTTGCACGCTGGGGGCTGGTCTGTTCCTTTTATAACTCACCACAGCCTCAGCTGCGTCGTCTTTTCACGTAGCAAACGTTTTCAGAGACGATTGCGAAAGACAAGTGATAAGCTGCAGAGTCGCGGGTTGCGTATATAGAAACAGGACCTCAGATGAAAAGCTGGGTCGTATTTCCGTGTCTTCTGCACAAGGAACTGTTTCTGGTATTTTCTAGACTAGATGTTAAAAAACTAGAACGGTCAAATCAGTGTTTTGGACTACAATCCCCACTAGTTATTTTCGGTATTTACCAAAATCTCGCGAGATTATGTACTACCCTTGGTTGCCATGTTAGTTCTTTAGACTTTAGCATCTTTCAATCAAATATGATGCATTCTGCATTACTAGGAAATAACCCCCGGTACGGAAAACACAAATATATTTATTACACATAAAAATGTACACATGTGTCACAACTCTCCTAGTTGTCACCTGCATAGCCCCAGTCGTATTTGTTATCCATGACCGTTTTTCAAATATTTTTTCCTTAAAATGGATGCGGATTTAAAGAGAGTCTATTGTTTTGAGAACATATTGAAACTGACTATTGAGCCCAAAAGAGTTTTTAAAAAAGATGCTACTGTTAAGTTACCATGACAATGGTATTGGAGCACTGGAGTTTGGAACCACAAATTGCAACAAGACAGCTACGTCAATATTTTTCTTTAAGTGTTTCGCTGTGAGTTTTGTGTTAAAAAGATACATACATAAATAAATCATATATACTTAATTTTATACACATTTGGGATTAATTCAAATAAATTGTAATCATTTGCAGTTTCAGACGCTTTGGGGATTGATGTCAGGGGGGTTCTAGGTAACCTGATTTGGCAACCCGTGAATCTAGCTCTACCGCTGAAAAGTTGTTGTTGTGGGAGAAAATGGCGTCTAACGTTGAGGCCCCGGATCGCTGGTATCTCGCCCTGCTCGGTTTTGCAGAGCATTTCCGAACCTCTAGTCCGCCTAAAATACGACTCTGTGTGCACTGCCTACAGGCAGTGTTTCAATTTAAGCCTCCACAGAAGATAGAGGCCCGGACACATCTACAGCTCGGCTCGGTTCTCTACCACCACACGAAGAACAGCGAGCTGGCCCGCAGCCACCTTGAGAAAGCGGTGAGGGGCACTGTGTGTAGGAAAGAGCGGGGATGCAGTGGAAAAGGGAACGGTGTTAGGCCGCTCGTAGCGGAAAACCAGCAACAGTGGAAACTCTTAAGTATTTGTTCGTGTGGAGAGGTTTATTTTTAAATGAAGTTAATACGATGCGCATATAATTCAGTATCAACCCAATTGTGTCGTCTTCTTCATTCACCACTGTTAGCCAGGATTCTTTAAAGGATTACTTATCGTATACAAATACTCCAAACACCGCTAACATTGTACATATCTTTCCCTTTGCAGTGGTATATTTCGCAGCAGCTCTCTCAGTTTGAAGATGTTAAATTTGAAGCTGCCAGTATTTTATCCGAACTGTTCTGCCAACAGGTAAGGCTTGCAAATGAATGGAGATATATTATTTTCTGTCTGTTATTGTTAGCTTGGCTCAGTGTAATTAAAGCATCGTTGTGCCGAAGAAGTAGACACGACTTGTTACTTCTAATGCTGTACAGAAAGAATACACGGTAATATCTGATGTAGATCTGATTATTCATTTTTCAGAACTTGGTTGACTCTGCAAAACCTCTCCTGCGTAAAGCCATTCAGATTTCACAACAAACACCATACTGGCACTGCAGACTGTTGTTCCAGCTGGCGGTACGTGTGAACATCATTGTATCCCCTGACATGTTTACACAGATAAAATATATCAGTTACTACTCTGTGATCGTGAAAAGTGTATTTTGCAACTAACTACATTTAAATAACTCCTGAATCTGAATAAACAAAGCATGTACATTACTGGGGTTTATTGGAACTGCAGGTTTATCAAGAGTTATTCAGTTGATTATGCAATAACTAAGAAAAATGTAAAATATTTTTGGCTTACTAAAAGCATCACAACTTTATGTAGGCAAGTTCATGTGATTTGGATAAACTTAAATCCTAAAACCTATAGACTCTTGGTTGTACTGACTAGTGAGAATGTGTTTATTCAGCATTTGTTGAAGCATAATCCTGTTTCTACCCTAAGATTATTATCATCTCATACTGTGCTGTTAGATTTTGATTGTATGTAGACCTTAAGTTGAATTAACCCCAATTGATGATTTGTTTTTATTGCTCCCTTAGCAACTCCATACACTGGAGAAGGACTTGGTGTCGGCGTGTGACCTTCTGGGAGTTGGAGCAGAGTACGCTCGAGTGGTGGGCTCAGAATATACCAGGTAAAGGTTGTATAAAGACAGTCAAACTGCTTACACTGTAGGGCACTGGTTTTTACTCTCAAACCAAAGAAGTACAAAGAAAAGTTGGGTGCTCCTTTTTAGTTAAAGACATGTCCTCTATTTTTTAAATTCATTTTTATTGATATTGATATGTGTGTATGTAAAAAATGTTGTGTATGTGTTCTGTATTAGGGTGTTGTTTGAAGCATAACATTCAAAATTAAATATTTTTATTAGTTTAGTTTGTGTTGTATTAATTGAAATGAGGTGAATGTGAGGATTTTAAGCCTAATTTAAAACCTAATTTTTTCTTGCTTTTTTAGGGCACTGTTTCTCCTGAGTAAAGGAATGGTGAGTCCTCTTTTAAATTCCTATTGTGTTATGTCGTGAATTCTTTAAAATAAAAAGAGATACTTGCAAAGTTGGTGGCAATAACCTAAGTGATAAGAAGAGAAACAGTAATAAATGGAAGTGTTTTTTTTGTTTGTTTTCTTTTAGTTGCTGCTGATGGAAAGGAAACTCGGGGAGGTGCATCCTCTTCTCACACTGTGTGGAACTATTGTGGAAAACTGGCAGGGCAACCCGATCCAAAAGGAGTCTCTCAGGGTTTTCTTCCTGGTTCTACAGGTCACACACTACCTGGATGCTGGACAGGTAGGAAATCAAGCACGGAATCATTTGAAAAAAATTAGATGGACATTCTTTAAACATTGTTATGCACGCTTTCTTAAAAACTGTAGGGATTTACTTTCACATATTACATTTGTTTTTTCATATAACCCTAGGTAAAAAGTGTGAAGCCATGTTTGAAGCAGCTGCAGCAGTGCATCCAGACCATCTCCACACTCCACGATGATGAAATTCTTCCCACCAACCCAGCTGACCTTTTCCACTGGCTGCCCAAGGAACACATGTGTGTCCTTGTCTACTTGGTGAGTATCTTCTTTCTTCAGGTACTACATTGGGTTATTGATTACTGTTTTTCCTTTACTCATGGTTGTGGGAAAATAAAAAAAAAGAGCCGCTGGACAAAGAACATCCACTGCGCAGTAAAGGGTACAAAGTCTCCAACATGAAAGAAGATTTTGCTCTGGTCTCGTGTACAGTCGGACGTGACAAGGCATTTTATTGACCATAACAAGAACGGAACAGTGTCTGCATGTGGCAAAGTGCACTGCCAGTAATAAACGTTCCTAATATAGGTCACAACGAACACAACACGTGATAGTGTCCTAACTACAAATGTGGTAGTTCTATTTACATTTTAAATATCTTACTGTCTATACAGCAGGGGTCACTAACTATAATTGTTGGAGGGCTGAAGTTTTTTGGACAGACACCTTGGGAACTGGACACACAAATAAAATGAAATAAAAATGCATTTTTTCTCTTTGATCCTCACCTTTTAAATCCAGTAACAGGTGAAATTGGCCAGATTTGGCCCACATGCTGGCAGATGATGATCACTGCTATACTTTTATGTGCATATCTTAATATACATGTACGAATTTACTAACCATTTACTTATATGTACTTAGTTCATTAGGAAACATGGAAAAAAGTGATATCACAGCAGCTGACCACATAATCTGCTGTAAATAGACTGTAATTAGCAGTGCTGTTAAAAATGGATGTCTTTTATTTATATGGTTCTGACTGGTAGTTATATACACGTAAAGACCTGCTTTTCACTTCAAGTCAAAAGTTGTTCACCACACCCAGACACTTGTTTTTGTTAACTTGTACCTACTTGGGTATTGCATAGTTGATTTACTCATTATTGCTGTTTTACAGGTGACAGTCATGCACTCCATGCAGGCAGGCTACCTGGAAAAAGCCCAAAAGTACACAGATAAGGCTCTTATGCAACTTGAGAAGCTTAAAAGTGAGCAACCACATTTCCTGTGATTTTAAAAGTCTAAATCTCAGTGTTTGTCAGTGAAAAAAAAAAGAGGAACTAACTTTTTAAGCATTCAAGTACATCTGTTTTTTACTTTGTCTTTTTTGTTGTACAATTTAGTGTTGGACTGCAGCCCCATCCTCTCTACATTTCAAGTCATCTTACTGGAGCACATCATCATGTGCCGCCTTGTCACGGGCCACAAGGCCACTGCATTACAGGAGGTATATTAATCTTTTTTCTGTAGAACATTGACAAGTATTCATCTTCAGATAATGTGCAAAAAGACGTCAGTGTAACAGAAATCAGAACCACTCAGAAAAGCAATACAGTTGAGTGAATGAGTTTGTGTGTGAAAATGAGCTCTTGAGTTTTTATCCATACAGATTTCACAGGTCTGTCAGCTGTGCCAACAGTCCCCCAGGTTATTCACCAACCATGCCGCTCAGCTCCATACGCTTTTAGTGAGTGTTTTTCATCCAACCCTCTCCTTTATACTCAATTACCTGTAAAGCCACTGTTTCACGTGGATTATTATTATTTAAAAAACATGTCTGTTTTCGAAATAATGATAATCTACTTTTATTGAATTCAATTTGGTCTGAACTGACATGTCAATTGCATACATTTTAAAAAGAGAATTAACTTTAGTAGGTAATAACTTTGTAAATCTGTTGTACAAGTGATGAAAACCTCACTAAATGAACATTTTAAAACTGTGTTTGACTTCTCTTTATCTCCCAGGGTTTGTACTGTATCTCAGTGAACTGTATGGATAACGCAGAGGCCCAGTTTACCACAGCCTTACGGGTGAGTATATGGTGGTTTTGGCTGGTTCTCAGAAAGTCCTTCCAAGTTTTACGCTTGTGTTTACATTCAATCTGTTTTTGTGTTCAGCTCACCACACATCAGGAATTGTGGACATACATCGTCACCAACCTGGCCAGTGTCTACATAAGGGAAGGAAACAGACACCAAGAGGTTTGTTGAGAAATATTAGGAAGTTGTGTATTCATTGCGTAGGACAGGGGTGTCTGCCCTTTTTTACCTCGTGTGCTACTATTCAACTGACCTGGCCAGCGTGATCTACCTACATTGAATATGTGAAATTTATATGTACTCGTGTCAACTGAACATACTTTATGAGTATATATGCATTATATGTTTGGGTATTTATTAAATTCCTCTAGCTGGCATATGGCACAATATAGTTCCGTTCTTACAGTATATGGTCACTACTATACACTACAGAATTATATTTTAATTTTCCTTGTCTTAAATTTTTATGATCTACCAGCACTCGATTTACTGCTAGATTGCGATCCACTTGTTGTGCACCCATGGCGTAGAGCAGGCTGTAAACTATAATGTCAGTTGTCGCCCCATGTTACTGTTACGTAATTTGTCCACCAGAGGGCAGCCACAACACTTTGAATACCATTTTTACTCTGCACAGAAAACATCCCTATGTGTTTTATGCCATAAGGAAAACTTGTTTTATTTACAATTGTTTTTAAACATCATTGTATTTTTCCTGTTTTCTAGCTGTACAGTCTGTTAGAGAGAATAAACCCAGACCATAATTTCCCAGTCAGGTAAGCAGCTCATGGTTCACACCAACCTGAACATGTTTATGTTTTGGAACTTCAACACATAATATTTGTGCTTTTTACTCAGCTCCCACTGCCTACGTGCTGCAGCCTTCTACATCAGGGGTCTCTTGTCTTTCTTCCAGGGGCGCTACAATGAAGCCAAGTAAGACAAAATTCTAAGTCTATTTGTGCAAACCCCAGTTAAAGGTCCACTGAGTGTTGACATTCATCTGTCTTATCTTTTGTTACAGACGTTTTCTAAGGGAAACACTGAAGATGTCAAATGCTGAGGATCTGAACAGACTGACTGCCTGCTCTCTGGTTTTACTAGGCCACATCTTCTATGTACTTGGAAACCACAGAGTAAGATCAAATGTCACACAGCAGTGACTTTAGACCTCCGTGGCACCTGCATACTTGAAACTGATATATTTTTGTGCACCGACATTGTTTTCTGTCATCAAAAACAAATTTTCTCATAATGTTAAAAATCTAAAAATAAAATTCTAGTAATGTAAAGTCTGTCGCATCAGAAGTGAACGAGTCACACTGAACAAACTCTATGTAAAATTTATGTGATGCTTCTGTGTTCTCTGTTAAAGGAAAGCAACAACATGGTTGTGCCTGCCATGCAACTGGCCAGCAAGATCCCTGACATGTCTGTTCAACTCTGGTCTTCAGCACTGTTGAAAGGTCTGTCTTTTTTTTTTTTCAATGCTGAGCTGTACAAGTTATTAACAGACGTGTGTGTTAGAGATGTACCGATCGACCGGTCAGTGATCAGGATAAACCGGTTTTTCAGCCTGACTGGTCAGCTCACATGCTGTATTTTCAGATGATTTCAGGCGATAGCAACATCACTCACAAACTGTAGCCCACTTGTTGTTAGCTTAGAAGTTCTTTACATTCAGCCAAGAAAGCTGTACGCTTGTTATTTGTAATGTATATGACAGTAAGTGTACCTGCAGCCACAACAAGGACATTCAGACAGACAAACCTAATCTGACAGTTACAACACTGTCATCCAGGCAAACATGCCGAGTCCCAGGATGCAAACAACAGAACAACAGCGTTTTTGTTTGTTTTGTTTTTTTAGGCGTAGCATTAGCTGAGCTGTTTCAGGTTGTGTAATGCTATGTTAACAACCTGCTGCGAGCTAACCCTGAAGAGTAATTAGTTTTACAACTAACATCTGGACAACTTACGTTAGTTTAATGCTTGTTTGGGTTAAACTGCTCAGTGGGTAAACACAGATTATGCACAATAATTGCACAAGCTTTGTTTGCCGTACAGTTAGCTCCACAGTAACCCATTTTCATTTAGAAACTCATTCCAGTCGCCAAGCACATTATTTTGAAATTTGTGACTGAGGAGTTAACCTCAGTCACAGTGAGTACTGAGTAATTTTTGAAAAATGTTTTTCTCTGCAGTAGCTCACCAGCACCCCTAGAGGAAGACCTCTGATCTAAACTGTTATGCAGTTGTTTTGCCTGTCTGTCTGTACTTATGCTGTAATATTTGAATACAACTCACTGACAAATCACATTAGGCAACTTTTGAGAAGTGTCCTGTCATCGTAGCATGACAGGACACAGAGTATGATAAAAGCAGATATAAGACATATTGCATATTTCAAGTACATGACTTCAGCATTGCTCTTGAACTTCCTGTTCCTGATTAAGGCAGTCTGAGTCACTTCATATCAAGTTACACACTCCCAATGCTACGTGTCCAGGCTCCTATTAGACCATCCAGCGACCAATCACACTTGGTTTCTGCTCATGTTTCCCCTACAAGTCAACATGTATTATCTATTTTCCTAATCTTTGAGAAAGGAGCCTTGTTTTATGTAGACGCAGACACGTCTGATAAAAAAAGCTTCTATTTTAAATTTTGCATCTTAAGAACAAGTTGGTTACTGTTGCTTGAAAACACAGAGTGCAGAGTTTGACAATGTGTTGTTGTTTTGTTTTTTTGTTTTGCAGATCTGAACAAGGCCCTCGGGAACAATATAGATGCCCACGAAGCAGCCCAGATGCACCAAAACTTCTCCCAGCAGTTGCTACAGGACCACATTGCTGCTTGCAGCCTCCCTGAGCATAACCTCATTAGTGTACGTTCATCAGACAAACACGTTTTAGACATTAGCTCTCTGTGCACTTTAGTGCTGAAATGACACTTCTTTTGTTTTCCAGTGGACTGATGGCCCTCCTCCTGTCCAGATCCAAGCTCAGAATGGCCCCACCACCAGCCTCGCAAGCCTGCTATGAGAACTTTCTAGAAAGCATCCCAGTAGCTGGTACATTATCGCAAGAAAAAAAAAATCTAATGTGTAAAATATGATCAGATTTTAAGGTTTAATTATTTCACTTGACATTTGAAACTGTAAAACCAATGTATTTAACCTCTAATGACTTGGATATTTTTTTATTGTTTTTTTTTTTTTTTTAACTGCAGGTCTGTTTTCTTCTTGATTAAAGTAGCGAATGACAAGCAGTGACATGAGAAGGGGCTTCTTTCCATCTGATGTTGTGGAGTGGCCTTCGCTACATTTTAGATTTCCTTTTTCACATACTGGAAATATGATGATAGCTAGGCACGGCAGTAAAGAAATGTAGAAAAAAATAATTTATTCATGTTGATATTTTTATAACTGTTGGTAAATATTTTACATCTTGCCTTTTTGTATGGATGTTGTTTCTCTTTTCATGCATAGGTGTTACTGAAGAGGACCCATGTACACTATTTCTGAGCAGGGTTTCTAACAAGAAAATCTTGGTAGGTAATTTTTGTACAAAATGTTATAAAATGGAGGTGTCCCGTGGTATATTTTCTAAGCACCGGAAATCAGCTAAACATTTAGCCGTTTGCATCGTTTTCGGACAGCACATAATCAGCTCTGTGCAGTTCCTCTCCTAGGCCAGACAGTACCAGTGATGGGTTTGTAAATTAACAGTATTTAACATCAGGGTTTTATATTATTTGGTTGATATTAGGAATACCTTATACATTAAAAAATACACATTTAACTACTGTATTTTTTGAAGTTCCATTATATGTATAAAATGCCTTTTGATGTGTTAATTTTATAAAACCATTCTTAAAATTTTGGTTAATGGTTAATCTTCAAATATTCAAAATGAATTTATTTTTATTTTTTCAAGTCTGTCCCAATTAGTTACACTAAATCATTTCTGTACCGTATGTAAAGATTCACCACTTGTTAAACGTTTATTGTACAGCATCAGCATCAACGTTTGGCGTTGGTTTAGGAGATTGTGAGGATGTATTTTTTAGCTTTTCTGTGTAGAAGTCTAAATGCTTGGTATTTAAGGCACACTGTGAGGACACAGAGGGCTTTGAATACTTGCCACATTTTATCCAATGCCTATGTTTTTAATGCTTACATTGTTCACTATTTTTCTTTCCAAATAAACTTTGATTGATTTTGTAATGAACGGATCTCCCTGGCCTTTTTGTTGTCACTTAGGAGTAAGTTTGTGAAATCAGCACTTAGCTTGTGTGCATTAAATAAATGAATACAAGAGTCTAAGGGATATTCAGTTATTAAAGGAAATTAGAAATAGTTGGTGATTACTAAAAACATGTCCAATTTTAACATTAGCTTAGAGTTATTGAATATTTCAAATGTTAACAGCCCAATTTGACATCAGGTGGTTATCAATTATTTTATTGAATTATCAAGGATTTAACCTAACATCCACTAAATTTAGAAAAAAGCTATAGTGACTACATACTGGATTAGTTTTATGTTAGCTTTTTGTCGTACATGGATGTGTAACAAGACATGTTATTCATATCCTGTTTTCCTATGTGCCTGCAGGCAAGTGATACAATCTTTAGCCAAAGTATCAGAACAACTGTCATGTTTACTTAAGAGGAACTCTCCTGTTGCTGCTTTAGTTTACCTTCTCATGATAGACCACTGGCCATGAGGAAGACGGATACATTCCCAACATGTACACAAAAGCATTTAATAAGTTATTTTGTGACTTATTGTGTGGATTAGTAAAATTACAAATAAAACAAATATGTTGGGTTTCATTCCTGTAACAGTGGTGACCTTGATAAATGACTTAAGCTATTACCTGCATATAACTTTAAACCTCCTTATTTTAACTTATTTAAGATTATTTACCACGTCATTACATCTTTGTTTTTGAACACACATCTTTGTTAAAAAAAAGATGTATGCATAAAGGGAAACAAAGATGAAATTCAAAACAATGCAGAATAAGATACAAAATAAAAAATAGACTGTCGTACATAACATTAAAATCAATGCCTAATGCCCTGCTTGTGTTTATAATATTATATATATATTTGTTACTTTTTTTGTTTTGGTTTCATTTGTAAACTTATTATTTCCGAGGTGTGTATGAACGCAGCATGACGCCGCCTGTGGTGGCTCATTACATTATCTGGCAGCCGGAGTGGCAGCGGACAGAAGAGAGGGGATCCCCGGGATTTTTTTACACCGTAGCCAGCGTCAAACATCTGAAAATCACGGGGACTCGCTTAAGCTCCTCCTAGACTTTGTAAGTTTGCGTATCCCATCATCATATTCACTCGTGCAGTGTTTTATTCTATTTTTAATTTAATTTGTTACAAAGCTATAAAGTTTCTCTTTGGTGTTAGCACGGCTAACGTAAGTTAGGCTAACTAGCATCTGAGCTAATGTGTAAGGTAACAGTTTGTGTGTGTGTGCGCGCGCGTGTGTCACTGCGTCGCACTAAGACCCACTGAAACATGAACTGCTAGAAACAAACCAAATGAAAAAAAGTCGTTTGTTTTTAAAACTAACAACCAAGTTTTATATGGGTGCAATGTTGTTCTGGTAAATTGTAAGTTACATTTATTTGTTGTGGATGCAGTGAGTTAAGTTTTTAGAAATTGTTATTTTTGTATGCCATTTAAGCTTGGTCATTGTGAATAAATTCAGCGACTGTCTGTTCGACCAGACGACTGTCCAGAGAGTTAGCGTTAGCCGGCTAACATAGCACGCTGGGGGCTCATGTAAACGATCTCAGTTTCATTGTCTGTCTTGTATCGCTATTTGGACGTACACTCAGATCAAAGCTCAATATTACTCTTCATAACGCGCTAATAAACTGCCCAGTGTCAAGAGGCTATTACTTGATTGTTGAAAGTTTAAAGAATAATACGATTATGTGTGAAGTCGCTTTAGTTAGCCACTGTGTTTGTACCCGGACAGATGGACAGGTTGTTGTTGGCAAAGCCAAGTTAACGTTAGCATGTGATAGCCTGTTGTTGTTGATGGCTTGGTTCATAATATGTAGCAATTATCTCGGCAGCGTTAGTTCACTAAAGTTAGTGACCACACCAGTCAGTATTTCTAACGTTTAATTTCTGGCTCATTTCTCATTTTAAACGTGCAGAGTTATTATGCTGTCTTTGTGAGCCACTGATCTCAGAACTTTGTCAGATTAGCTCAACCGTGTAAAGCCTGTTTTATGGTGCCGTAATGGTGGACGGTTGTGCCTCCGCCGGAGTGTGTGTCTAGATTGGTATCTATCACCCACGTCTATCACCAAACAGATAAATGGTTTCTTTGTTTTTGAACCATCGTCGTGTATGATTTCAAACTGAAACCCATGTATTTGATTTGTCTTACTTCCATGTATACATATATGTAATGTCTGTAACTGGTGTTTCGATAATATTCGTCGAACTCACTCAGCCATCTAAGGGCACTCCTTTGATATTAATCATGTGATATATTGTTTGTCTGATATCTGGCCCTCGGAGATTTGTTTAGGTAGATGCAACGATGCACATCAAGCTGTTACTAATTAGATGTGTCCTTTGGAGTGTACACTTAAAAACAATGTTGAATTTGATACTGTAAGGGTTTAGGGCTGAACAGAAGTGTTAGGATGTCAACATCTGCTGAGCACGAGTCTGATCAGACAGACAATTGACAATCTTGGTAACAGGTCACTAAGCATGTTGTGTTTGACCTTTTGTCTGTTTGTCCAAGAACCCTATAAAAAACTATGCTCAGATGTGACTGAGAAGTCTGACAGGAATTGGAGCTCCGACATCGTGCTGTACTATGTCTACACCTTTCAAGATGTTGATACATTTTCTTGTGCTATTTCAAAATGCTAAACTCTTTAGCTTTGTCCAGTTATTGTAAATAATTTATGCCTGAGCACCATCTGAGTTCCACCCATCATTAAGTCATTGGTACACTCTTCACACTACTGTTTTTTTGTTATATATTATAAGTATAAGTAAGTATACAAGTATAAGAAGTATTTGTTGGAGTTTATAGAGACTGATGTAAAAAAAATCTGTTACAGAGTTTATGGAGGAGAAAACAACTATTTGTTTTATTTACTTATTTTGTGATTTTCACTGCAGGAAAAAAAAAGAAGAAAATTTAATAAAACAACCCCAATCTGCTATATATGATCACTAGCAAAGTAAATATACAGAACATACAAGGGGAGACTGGCCACTGAAACATTAAAACTTTAGTGGACACTTCATCTAAAAGGTTTGTTAAGCAGCCAATTGCTGGTGTGTTTCCACTGGCAAGGAGAAGATCATCTGTAAGTGAACCTACTTTAAAATGGGATCATTTCTGCAGCCTTGTAGTTGTAAAACTAACAACTGCTTTGTGGATATTTGCACGGCGGCAACTGCTATGTCGCTATTTAAAAGGAATAGTAAACAGAGATGGCCTGCCAATAGAATTACCACTACGCAGTACAAGTTGTCATCCAAAGGTTATCTATTTGTAATATCATGGATTTTCATTTATAAAACTAAAATTAGATTCTAATGTTCAAGGTCAAAATCAGGTTTTATTGAAAAGAAAGGTTTTCCGCTGAGGTGATAAATACACCTGTATTTTGTACCCTCTGTACAGTGAATAATATAAATAAGATATATGACATTTTGTTTTGATCAGATGATAACTTATGTTGTGATAAAATGTCATGTGATCAGAAAAAGTTTCAGGATGGACACATCACTCACAGTAGTAGCGTTTTCAAACCACAGAGTTAATTTATTAACGTGTCATCTGTAGTCCTGGAGCCATTCAAAATTCAACTCTAACTTTTGATTGTCATGAAAAGATACATTTTGCACTGCAGAATATCTTTTGTTGTTTTTCCTCTTTTATTGATGTTTCTGGAACTTCTGGAAAGTTTTGTGATTACAGACATTTTTATTTAGACATGTTTTGTCTGCTGTAAACGGCCTTTCATGTGACAGTTTAAACAATGTTCTGTCTTCCATGCCAGAGGACAGGAGTAATCATACTGGTCACGGGGACCCACCCAAAAGCCTCAGGCAATTCTGGAGCTGGGGGAGTGTAACCCTCCAGCGTTTGATGGAAATATTTCTTGTTTACCCTGTTGTACTTCTTATTGACTTGAACAACTAATATTAGGCACCAAACACAAGAATAGTTGATCATTTTCTGACGCTGACACCCTTTTTATTTTTGAGTTATAATTCAAGGAAAGAACACTTAAAATAATTATTTTTGTTATTGTAACATTCCTGTCAATTTAGTTTGATCATTGACAATTTACAGAATTTGACTTATAATTCATCACTGAATAATAACTTAATTAACTTAATAATAACATAATATGAATAAACTGTTCATGAATCTGAAGATAAAGCAACCTCCTTTGCAGAGTTTTTATAGAAAGCATTGTTTAAATTATTTATCAACAGAGGACTGTTGGTAATGACCAGCCTAAAGGCTGTTTTTGGACCAGAAATGTGGACTTTACATGACATTAGTGTTGTATTTTTGATTTAATGATTGCTTATATATCCTTTTGAATATTATAATTATTGTGTGAATTAAAAAATAAATACTCAAAGAAAATCGGACATCTAAAAATGATAAACTAATTGGCTATAATGTTTGAACAGCTGAAACATAATTGCTGGGTAATAGTGAAACTGTTAACGATAATACTGTACAATGCAAATAAGTATATTTAAACAAATATGCAAGTGGAATAACTTTGCTTAAAATATACAAGACATGCTGCTTAGCAGTAAAGCATATTTTACACTAGCTTTACATTGATACCTGATCATCGTTGACCATTGATACCTTATTATTGTTTTTAAGTTGATGGCCAACTGATGGCATGACAGTAAGTACATTGACCTTAGAGCTGGAGCAGTAGTAAAATCTCAGCTCTGTTTGGGCATACACCTCTCTTCAGCCTCAACTGGATTAAGTGGAGGCAATTGAAAGATAGTAACATAAATGCACTTATTGTGCAGTGATTGTTTGTTTTTTTTAACTCTTTTGCCAAAGCAGATCATGTGCCTCCATCTCACCCAATCTGCTGCTTTGACACCAACTATCTTCATGTCTTCTTTCATGTCATTCACTAATCTTCTCTGGGGTCTTCCTCTCCTCTTCTTGCCTGACTTCTTCCTCTCCAACAACCATAGTCTGATCCATTATATCCATCTATTGTCAGATATATTTATTATCTCAGCAGCATTTGATAAACCTTGATAGAACTTTGATGTTCCTTAAAAAGGATGGATCCCCTAACACAATGTTTCATCAAGTTTATGAAATTTCTGACTACCGGCTCTAACTAGAATACTGTGCTGGTGACCAGTGTAAAGAATTTGGTAGTATTCTCCAATCATTTCAGGAAATTCGACACTTACTTACAGCCTTACATTTTTTCTCCCATAACACCTTTTGCTCTGGTCACTTCCTGTGCCAACCATTTCTGAGAAATGTAATTTGATAGCTGCGTGTGTTCTGGCACTATTGTTTGTTTCTTTGGTACAAGATTTTATTCTGCAAAACTGTGAGGTTGGCATTTGGAGGCAATCTGACTGCAATTAGAGATTCCTGTCAATGGTTGTTTTAAACATTTGGCTTTTTTATTATAGCTACTAGTAATGTTGTCAGTGATTTGAGATTAGAGCCTTTCAAAGTGATAGTTTAGACCTTCTACCTTTTTCCTATTTTTATGTGAGCCAAAAGGTTGTTTTTCGCTAATGTCTTTTTTCAATAGATGTGCATTTATGTGAATATCTGTCAAAAATTCAAGTGAATAGTGCATTGTTTAATAATAGATCAGTTGCCTATTTTCTGATTAAAGAGGGTGGCATAACAAGCTATCTTTAGGGGTGTGTTACAGACCTTTTGGCCTGCAGTCAACTTTTATTTGTGTGCAGAATTGAAAAGTGTGGTTGATTTTCTTTCATGTTGTGAGCTGTTAAAAATCGCAGTATTAAATGTTAGAAAAGACTATGCTTCATAGTCATCTCTAGTGTAGGAGCCAGCTGACTGCTCCTGTTTTTATTGTATCAATAATAATAAAATGAATTCATTTTTTTATTTAATTTATATTTTATCTACCTTTCCTGATGTCGATTTAAAAAAAAAAAAAGAAGCTCTAGTTACCTATACATCTGATCTCCGAACTTGAACGTCAAAGAATACAGCCATAATTTTTGAGTCATTATAAGATGTGTTTGTTTGTGCCCATGAACTACAGCTTTGCCTTACCTAGTCTTACCTGACTGACTAATGTTGTCATTGGCATGTTGCTTAGAGATAACCCAGGTGGAGACATTCGCTCGTACATCTGCAACTACTGTGTGTCTCTCACTCTGCAATCCACAGGCAGACGCACACGCGCACACACACACACACACACACACACACACACACACACACACAAAGAGTCTGGCAGATCCAGAGTTAAAGGCTTCCATTTTGTTAGGTAACACCCTAATGGTCTGATCTGTCAGTGGCGTTAAAATGGCAGGGGCTTAACCCTTGGTAGTCAGGATCCAACCGCTAGAGACACGAGCACACACACTCATGCATGCACAAGCACTCACACACTCATGCGCACGCACACACAGTCTCACTTGTCAGCTGGCCATTCCCAGAACAACAAGAGTACAGGGAGGAAAACACCAGGAAGAGTGTGTACCAGGGAGAGGTGGAGGAAAGGGCAGAAAGTGAGTAAGTGAGAGACAGAAATACAAGGAAGAGTTTTTTTTTTCTTCACATTAGTACAGCTAAACTATGGCTCAACCAACCACATGTGCTCTTTATCCTTTCTAGCCTCTGTAGCTGTGCTACCACCTGAGCTGGTCCCTACTGCTAATCCAGCTTTTAGAGGCATTTGTTCCCTAAAGACCTCTAGAGATGTGTTTATACGAAATAGAATAGATTATGAAGCAGTGAGGTTAATTTTAATGACATTGTGTCATACATCTTAGCTAAGATATTCACTACTTGGTGATGCTGACAGCAAGATTTCTATCAGTTTTATTAATTAAATCTTTAGACACGGGTCTTAAATAAGAACAGTTACTAGCATTTTATCTCTTTGTTTTATTTGGCTGTATTAATCCATTGTTAGCTGGCTTGATCCAAGTCAAGTGAGTTGTTCATTGCATTGCTGGACTTGTCACTGATACGCTTGACATGATGTAATTGATAAGAAAAATTCTTAAACGTACGTGCTTGTTACACCTGTGTTGTTGTTTTTGGTGCATATTATATGTATTATTTCTTGCTAAGCAAATGTTCCTTTCCCGCTGTTGTTACAGACGGATATGTGAATCAACCAAAGGAAGGCCGTGTTATTATTATAGGAAAATGAGGTCTCCTACTTTTAAATCTCCAAGGATGAACAAGCAGAGATCACATTTCCCTTGCTGCTGTCATCCATTGACTTTTCTTTTGGCATTTCAGTAGCATTTTAAAGAGAATATGGTGTGTTTTGATGTCTTACAGTTGCACAGGCTAACATTTCGATTTTCAAAAGGAAATGTCTGTTGTCTGTAGTAGAGTCCTACAATGTTCCATTAATAGTTCAGGAAATAGAGGGTTTTGATTATGATTTGAAATGGATCCTTATTAAACGCCTCACTGTAGTAAACACATCATAGCAGAATAGAGATAGGTACACATTTCTCTGATCCTGATCAAATGGGGTCCTTTACAGCAAAAATGATGTTAATGCACGTTATATAACCAACCTAAGAGGATTCTGTTAGTTAAAAGTGTTAAATAAAGCTTTAATTCCCTACATTTTATCTAAAGTGCTTCTCATGCATGTTTTTTATTAAATAGGCTCTCCCTGTAGCACCACAAAAGTTGCAGTGCTAAGTGCTTTTTTTTCTCTTCCTCTATATATTTAGAAATTTTGCGGCAATAATTTAATAGAAGTGACCACTGTTTTCAAGGAACGAATCAGTTCACCCCAGTGTGCATGTCAGTGCTATATATGTTATAACTCTACTGGAAGAATGAATAGGTCTGTTCTGACTCCCTAATCAGTTTTCAACAGCTCTTTGACTTCTCACAAATCTGACATGCCACGTATGAACCCACTGTGATCACTGTATAACATATGAAATATGTGTGTAGTTTATGTTAAAAAATGTGATTTATCAGTTTAAGCAAAAAACATGGTCTAGCAGTTTGTAACCGTTTGTATCTTCTCCTCAGGCTGAGGGCAGCCATGTCGGAGGAGGCAGTCCGTCAAACACGCAGCCAAAAACGGGCTCTGGAGAGGGACCATTCAGGTCTGACTGGTTCACCCGAGGACATGGACAGCAAAAGAGTTAAAATTGAAGGAGATGCACCTGGAGCTGCTCTGGCCCTGGTGGGATCTGGAGCTGAAGGTGTCAAGTTGAAGAGTGAACAGGCTGCCAAGGTGGCAGCCAGCATCCTGAAGTCTGGGGAAGTCAAAGCCACCATCAAGGTGGAGGTGCAGACAAGAGATGAGCCTGTTGATATGAGCACATCCAAAAGGTATGATCCGGAACAGATTTGGTTTGTTGACAATTTAAAAACTTTCTTGGGTGTACACTGCTTTTGCTGATGACGGACATATTTTGCTATGAAAGGGAGTGTCCTTTACACTGGCATTTTTATTTATACTTCTTTTTTTTTTCCTACCTCCTGTTCTCCTTTCCTTACAGTCCACCTTTCCCTCTTTCTCATTATCTCTGCCTTTCTCCTTTTTAGAATGCACACACGACTTAAATAGGATATACCATATTACTTTTATGCAATTAATATCGATCTTTAGTGACTCATTTGAGTGTTAGACATACTTTGGTAACAAGATGCATTGTAGGGTGTTATTATCACCACCAGCTTTTCAATTTCATAAAGCAGGTGAAAAGGAAGAACATTTCCAGATTTTGGCATATTATAAAACATCTTTGTTTTCCCAACTGCTACTTAATGAGTAGGCAGAAACTGTATCTGAGAGGACGGGGTGAGTGCACCACACCATGAGACCTTTCTGTACACAAAATAGCAAAAGAGTTTATTAATAGTTTATGAGAGTGTTTAGTGAATTGCAGTCCTACACTCTTTAATAGGCCCTTTTTACCTGCTTAAATGGGACAATTGTGGGCTTAAAAGGTTATTTTTAGTCAGCTGTAGTTTTCAAATTATTGTATATTTGTGCCAGTACATTCCTGTTTATTTTTAATCTGTAGTTTGATGACACATTTCTGTTGTCTTATGCATAATCCTGCAGCGCCTGCATGTTTTCTGTATCGTTTAATTTGCTTAATATTACGAATAATTCATATGTGTTGTGCGTTTGGTCTCAATCTTTACATTATATAAGGATTTGTAAATCAGAAAAAGGCCATGGGTAGAAATGTTCAAGGCCGTGGCTTTTCTTTGCAGAGAAAGTAAATACACCTAGTCCACAAAAAAACACTGTGTGGAAGATGAGCTGATGTTTTTGCCTTATACAAAAAGATCATTAGTTTGATTTGCAGTTGTAACTGATAGTCTGAACATTCTCCTTGTGTGTGTGCATAGTTTTGCAGATTTTCACACTGCATGAAAAATAAAGGTTTTCCTACTCAGCACCAAGTACAGCTATCTGTCACAGTCTCTTTCTACATTTACCAGAAATTGGTCTGACAGGAGTCATACAGGAAGTCACACTGTGGTTTGTCAGCAGGCTGACCTCAATTTAAAAAGTTGAAGCTCTTTGGGCCTGGGCTCCATTTTCTCCCACAGCACCTGAACTGTGCTTCACACTTCATACAAAATGAAGGCTACGTGTCACAAACTGGTTTAAACTGGCCGTTGCTATGGTTGCTACGTTGGAAAGAGCATTTGGTGAAAGGAGGGGCCAGAAGGGTGGTGGGTGCGTCACATGACCACACAGAAATGTCTAATGTCATATGACGTGGTTGTTAGAATGTTTAATAAACACAACAGTGTGAGGACACGTAACCTAAGGAGTAGAGGTGATTCAGCAAATCAACTGGATGTGTTGAGTGCATCTCTCTCTCTTTTTTTTTTTCTTTTTTTTTAAGATAAGCTTGCTCAAGCTTCACCTTTGGCCCCGGCTAAACCCTTGTCATATTTTGATGCTTACTCATTACCATACTTTTATGAAGAAATGAAAACTCTCTAGGATCCTGCTTACATTTTAAACACAACAAGCAACACAGAAAAATGATCAGAACTGTTCTTTGATTGCAAACTTCATGATGTCATACATTGGGGATGGGGGGGGGGGGGGCTTATCAAGCCATAAATTAAGGAAACTGAGGTATGCCGAGTCGCTGGGTCTTTTATCACAAAGCTGTTGTGTGTTGGGTTGCATGTGTAAACAGCATAAGCTCATCAGAATGTTGCAGTTTCCATTCTCATAGTTTTCTGTTAGGCAAGGTGTAGCAGAAATGTTGTCTTTACAGACCTGTTGAGTGTTTGTTTTTTTATCTTATAGTTTATGACTATTTTCCAAGTATCAGTCTATGTATATTATGTTATTGTGGTTTGTTGGTGTTTTGTGGGGCTAGGTTTAGCTCTTGAAGTTATTTAACTATTATTGAGTTTTGCCCAATATAAATATATACATGTATATATACACACACTGTCATACATATCTGACCTTGTTGAACCATGTGTGCTGCTTCTGTTTGACAGCTGTTGTCTGCTATCGATGGTAGCAGTGGGGCATGTTTGTAGTCAGGACACAGCAGAGAGAAGGTTGTGAAGAAGTGAGTCAGAGGGAGTATAAAAGATGAATAAGTAAGATTGGGGGAGGGGTGGATGAAGTAGTGACTGAGTGAGTGAGTGAGTGTGTACACAATAGGTTGGCTCCTGGCCATATATTCCCCTCCCCCTCGTTGTCACTCGCTCCACTGTCTCCGGCGGACCTCTGTTCTTCTCAGCTTGTGACTTTGGTGTTGGCAGCTGGGAGGGAGGAGAA
>NC_024308.1:17960132-17987454 GCF_000523025.1 Cynoglossus semilaevis | reverse complement strand
TGGCAGGTGGGAGGGAGGAGAAGGCCGGGGCCCGGGCTCTGCCGATGTGGCTAGGCCACAGGGCTCGCCACAGAGGTAGTGCAGCGATGAGGCCCTGTCTGTCTGGGTGGTAAACCGAGAACGACACGTATCTTCTTCTGCAAGACAATCTGAAGTGTGATCAAACTTTAGTCACAAAAGAAAACTGAACCTCTGTGTTGGTCTATGATCTTCTTTTCATCCTATGTTCCACTAAGTCTTGGAATTGTGTTCTGTTTTTATACATTTTTATTGGAATTAACCCCTTGAGCTGTCGTCTGCTGTAAAATGTGTTTTACATTCCGTACATTATTCACTCGATTTGGAAAACTCTAAAATCTCCACTTATTTTTAGGCCGATGTACTCTAAATGTAATGTAATATTGCTGTCCTTTGTTCTACGAAGAAAGTCAAATGTCACTATAAACCATTTCTTTTGAAAAATATATAAAAATAGATTTAAATTTGTCTTTAATGTCTGCGACTGATTCCCTTGTATCCAGTGCGAGGACTAGAGCAGGAAGTCCGTTGCCTTTTGATGAACATAATGTTTTGTTGTCTTCTTCCACCCTCGCCATTACACCAGTATTGATCTCATGTTAATGTCTTAGGTCCCAGAGCGCCTGTGCACTCAAACGGTTAATATAAGAAAAGCCTGTTTAATGTTGCCATCTTGTGGATAATAGACATTACTACAGTGTCATTTGTGTTTTGTTCTACTACTTTATGTTGTACTATGTAAAAGTGAAAAGAACTTTGAAGAAAGGTACTTGCGTGTCAACTTATTGGTATCTGATTCTTTGTTCCGACAGTGACATAAAGAAGGAGCAGTCGCCACCATCACCAGATGATGTGATAGTGTTATCAGACAACGAGCCATCCAGTCCGCTCATTAATGGTCACTGCTTCACAAAGACTGACACAGATAAACTTATGGTAGGAACACACATTTCATTGTTTTTACTAAAGTTATTATCTGACAGCTTGTAATTTCCCATAGTTGATCTGTTGGCAGCATTTTAATTGCTAAATAATATGTTGTAACTAATAAAACTGTCTAATCAGTGATTCTTCAATGCTTTATGTCTTTAACATTTGTAATAGAGAATTTTTTTTTCTGTTATGACCTATATAGAAGAGTTCTCCTGAGGAGAGAGAACGCATTATTAAACAGCTGAAGGAAGAACTTAGGCTACAAGAGGCTAAGCTGGTGCTGCTTAAGAAACTCCGACAGAGCCAGATCCAGAAGGAAAGCACTGCATCAAAGGTAAAACTCGGTTGGGACAAGACGGCGCTGTTGTTGGTGTTACTTCTACCATCAATGGCAATAGTTACTGACATAGTTAAAAGATTGATCTCCTGAAGTAATTTTTACCCCAAATTACAATGTTTATCAAAAGTTTTTAACTTGTGTGTATTTGTACTCAAATGGCTTCATTGTCAACCACTGTACTATTTTTCAGGCTGCTGGATCAGTAGCTACCCCTCCTCCTTTGGTGAGGGGAAGCGTTACATCAAGCAAAGGACCCCTACAGGTAATATATATGCCGCTTGTTTGTGTCACCTACCACTGCCGAGGGTCCAAATATTGATAACTTTGTATTGTCTTGTTGTGTTACTGTTATGTTTAAGAAATATTTCAAAATAAAACTGGTCATTCATTGTTTTTCTTTTTTTCTTTTTTATTCTTGTTTATTCAGATTGTAGGTCGAAGCTCAGGCACAGTGATCCCTCCCCCATTAGTCAGGGGTGGCCAACATGTTCCATCTAAACATGGCTCTCAGATTGTGATGCCACCGCTGGTCAGAGGCGCCCCGGTAGTGTGTACAATCTCTTCTCATTACCAAGAGTCAATTCTTATATTTCTGAAATAGTTTCAGTTGATATCTGTGGTTTAAATATTTCTCCTTCTGCCTCTGTGCCGTCAGCCTATTGCAGTTACTCCTCAGCAGATAGCCAGTCTACGTCAGCAACAGCAGCAGCACAGTGGTTCTGGTCCTCCTCCTCTTTTACTCGCTCCCAGGGCGTCCGTTCCCAATGTCCAGGTCCAAGGCCAGAGGATCATTCAGCAGGGACTTATTCGGGTGGCTAATGTGGCCAACAGTAATGTCATGGTCAACATCTCTCAGGTCAGGATCTTGGATCATTACTACAGGACACTTTTCTTCCCCTTTATGCGTTCCCTTTATAAAATATTGCATTTTTCTCTATTTAGGCTTCTCCATCCAGCCTTAAAGGATCCTCGGTGTCATCTAACTCCAGCATAAATGATTCTCCTGCCAGCCGGCAGGCCGCTGCCAAGCTGGCACTGCGCAAACAGTTGGAGAAGACTTTATCGGAAATTCCTCCGCCCAAGGCTCCCGCCCCAGACTTAAACTTCCTGCCCTCAGCAGCCAATAATGAGTTTATCTACTTGTTGGGGTTAGAAGAAGTGGTGCAAACACTTCTAGAAATGCACGGCAGGGGTGGGTTTACTTTCACACTCATGTATCTCGTCTGGTGAGAGATAATGCTGGATGTATTTTAAAAAATGTAAACTCAACCATTTTAATAAAGAAGCTTCACTTTTTTTTCCAGGTAATCTTGGTCCAGCTGCTGCGATTGCCAACACCATTCCTAAAGAGCCCCACACATGTGCCCAGTGTAAGACAGACTTTACATCTCGATGGAGAAAGGAGAAGGCTGGCACCGTCCTCTGTGACCACTGTGTGTCGTCCAATCAGAAAAAGGCATTAAAAGCTGAGCACACAAGTCGTTTGAAGGAAGCTTTTGTGAAGGCTCTCCAACAGGAGCAGGAGATTAACCAGCGCATCCTCCAGCAGGCGGCCTCTTCCTCCTCTTCCTCGATCTCTAAAACCACCTCCTCATCCAGCACCTCACTGTCTAAAAGTGAGATGCTGATTTCCCAGACATACAAGCAGGTCAGTGCTGCCATGCAGCACAGACCTGTAGCCGCCCACCATGCCACAATTAAACAGGTAAATATTGGCACTTAAAGGGTTTAGGACTGCAGTTCACTAAACATATTCATAAAATGAATAATTCCCTTTTTCTTTTCATGTGCAGAAACTTTCACATAACATCCAGTCCACAGGGAGGTCCCATGGCGTGGTGCACTCATTCCCCTCCTCTCAGCTGCAGAGTTCAGTGACAGCAGCAATGGTGGGCAACAGGGGAAGCAAGCATGCCGCAGGACGCTCTCTGCAGCCGGGGGCAAAGGTCGGCAGCAGCACAAACCAGGGCAACATGACTGTCTGGAGAAAGCAGAACAGTGGAAATACAGGTACATGAACGAGCCGATGGTGCATCCACAAATGAAACATAAGATTTTCAAAATTTCAAATACAATGCGTGGCCCTACTGACATCACTGTTGAATCGTGTGTTGTTCTTGTTGACTGTTGCACTCATCACTGCTGTGGTTTGTTTCCTCAGGTGTATCTATGGCTTATGTGAACCCCAGCTTGTCTGCCCATAAGGCTACCTCTGAGCGTCAGAGAGAGTACTTACTTGACATGATTCCCTCGCGTTCCATCTCTCAAACAACCAACACATGGAAATAATGCAATCCAGCTTTTCTCTAATTGTTTCCCTTCTTAATATTAATAACAGCCGTTTTCATTAGCATTCTAATCTTTCGGACATGTAAGCCTCTGGACAAAAGGGGTGCAGGTGATGGTCTGCCTATTTTTTGTGTTTGTGGGAAGGATCTTTACTTCTTCATCACCTCCTCAGATCTTCTTGCTAAAAAAAAAAAACTTGCTGCATCCCAAGCTGCCACATTCCAACTTGGGATTCAAAGAGATAGTGGAAAAGAATTTTGTGTACCTTGTTTGAGGGCTCGATTTATTGGGAGCGTGTATGGTTTTTCACAATACTCCAGTGATGGTTCCTTTACTTTCCTATCCATCATTCGAGCTTCCCACGTTTACTAAAAAGAAGCTGACACACAATCCACGAGTCCCTCCTGTCTCTGCATAAGGCAAGGGAATTAGTAATGGCTACAACACAATAGACCATCCGCCTTATGTCCTGCTCCTCTTCAATCTGAGCCTGCCAGACTCAGGCCCATGTGGTGGCCAAAGTGAACTTAACTGAAGACCTCATGACAGAGATTATGGTTGAGCTTCAAGGACCATTCACAAAATAAGTACTGCAGCTTTGCAAAAACGTTAAAAGAAAAATTAGTTTAAAAAAAAGAAAAAAAAAAGAATAAAGATGTGCACACAGACTGCCTCTTTTTAATCTACACCATGTCTCATAGAGAAGGGGGTGCGTGTTTGATTATTTTGTATGGCTGAATGTTAGGATTTTGTCATTGCTTCTGTAAGTCATATACTGTGTTTGGAATATTAAATATTGTGCTCCATGATACTTTGGAAGTGGCCTCTTGTCGAGGTCTGAATTTACAGGCTAATGTTACTGTTGAGGTGGTTTTACATCTGCTGGGTTCCATGTTGTGGCCTACTTTTAAATACTTGTTTTTTTTTAAAGATGTGGAGGAAGAATAATATTTAAGGTTTCACTGACTGGTGTGAGAACACAGACGGGATGTTTAGAGGACTATTCTGATTGAATATTGTTAAACTTCCAAAGAACTAGTGGAGCCCAAATGGAATCCCTTCTGCTGGAAGGTTTCTATCTTATTTGAACCCTCTCTGGATATAAACATGAATTCATGCTAAAATAAGGGGGAGGGGAGGGTCAAAGGAATGTCATATTTTTGACATTTATTGTTTGCTTCTAGTCATAGATTGTGGTGCATTATTGTTTTTTCTTTCTGTAGACAAACTGTCTCTGGGTTTATTTATAGGGTCCTGTTAGTGATGTAAGCTAATGCCCTACGTTTCGATGATAGCTTCATGAAACGACCTTTCTCTGTCTAGAGGCTCCTGCTCTCTGTGAGAGGGGCTGGACAGCTTTCAGAATATAGTTATGCAAAAACCCCTATAGCAACAAACTATACTAGTCTTTAACATTACAGTGTGAGTGAATGATGTCCAGTCTTTGAATTGAGCTAACTATGCCTTTCACGAGCTACAGATCCAGGTCGCGGCAGCACAGGATAAGCTACTGATGTCACCACGTCCCACAGTAAACTCCAATTGAAATTGAAACTCTATGAAACCATGTTCTGTTTTTTTGCAACTATAATTCAAAACTGAGTGGTGTTGCGTTTTTGGCCCTACTGATATGTCGCTAATAAAAATACAATAAGACATAAAATTCTCAAATTACATAATAAAATACATCAAGCACAACTTCATTTGTTTTTGTTTCTGCTACTGGATAAAAGCTGGGCATCAGATGAAATGTATCCCTTTATCCAGGTCTTGTGTAACTGCACACAAAGGATCACTGAAGAAATCCCAGTGCTTGTCTGTACATTCCTGACTGGCAGAGAGTAGCAGCCAGTGTTATGTGAATGCTAATTAAACAAAACAGTACAAGCCCCAAAGTTGCTTTTGATCCTGCTACGCGTGTCCCTGTACTGTTTATCTACTTTCAACTGCTGCTGCTTGATGACGTTTCACCATTCCGTATGTGTGGGTCATGCTGCCCAGACCCAGTGCGGCCCAATTTAAAAACGAAACATGTATGAAAGTTTTTTTTTTGTTTGTTTTTTTGTAATTTTATTTTCTGCGCTATCAAATAATAATAAAACTAATTTTAACCTGTTACTTGTGAGTTGTGTGAATGTGCAAAAAAAATATTCAATGATGTAATTTAGGTCATTAATATTACCAACATGATCAATCATAACGTCAGCTTTTATGTCGTTTTTTTAGTTTTATATTCTGCCGCTGTGTCTTGCTATACCATTTTTAATACACTGTATACATATATACGTTTATATATGTATATATTTTATCCATATTTACAAGTTACCGAGAAATGTATACAAGAGGTGAAAAGTAGACTTCACGTTGCTTGCAATGCTTGTCCTCATCCATAGGTGGCATAGTAAACCAATATTTAGATGTGCTTATGTTGCTCTCGTTGTTTTTACAGGGATTCGTTCTTTCTGACAGGTGCAATTGTGTAACCCGGTAGAAAAGCACAGTTACACTCTTCTTGTAAGTAACAGTCATCTTGTCAACTGCACTTTGTTTTGTTTGTTTACAAAGCAGTTTTTTTTCTGACTCCTTTGTAGCCATCTTCTCTTATTTCATGTTTCTTAACCAGGATTCTAACTTCTCTGGTTGTGTGTTTGCATATATATATTTGTGTATATATATATGTATATATATATATATTTGTATTTAAACAGCATTGTGGTAGTACATAGTGTTTCCTTCAGCTGCTCCAATCCCATGTGATCATTCTGTGTGCATCACATGCCTTATGTGATTCTTCTAAACCCCCCTGTAATGTCACCCAGCAACACTTGTGTTGTTTTGTCTCTTAAGAGGAAGGACATTTTCTTTAGCTCCCACTGAATTTTGATAGGTGTTCAGGATTTCACTGAGGACTCAAGGGCTCTCTCACTCTAATGCTCGCTTTAAATTCCACATCAGAGGATCCCCTGCTGCTGCTGCAGAAAAAAGAAGGTGCGAGTGTCCGTGAGTGAGTGTGTGTATGTAAATTAAACAGGGGGAGAAGGAAGGTATACGGTGGGGGTTGAATCCTGGATGAGTGGAACGTGCAAGACCCCACTGCAACCTGAGCCAATCAGCTGACGAGCACCACTCCTGCTGGTTGTCAATTGGCTTGCTTTCCCTGCGAGTGCAGCTGGTACAGAGAGCCAGCTGGTTTAATCAGAGAATGAGTTGAGTCCACTGTGGGAAGAAGACCAGAGAAGAGAAGGGGGGGCAGTGATACAGAGGCAGGATTCACTGGGTGGTGGCCACTAATTATCTACCATTGGCCAAATCAATCAAGAGCCGCCGCCCGTACACATTCTCAGTCCGCTCCCAGGAGTGACAGGCAGAGAGTGAGGCACAGAGAAGGAAGGGAAGTGTTTTTATTTGAGGAGCAGCACAGCTCGTCCTCTCTCATATTTGCTGAAGACGTGCCGGGTGAGAACAGATGGACAAGATGAACCACAGCTCAGCTGATACGGAGGCTGAGACCATAGAAGCTCTGCGTTACCTCAGGTAGGCACCTGCTCATCACTGAGCCGTCCCAGTTCTGCTCTGTCGTTCCTCCAGTTAATGCACTGATCTGTCACAGTTAAATAGTAGTGACTGACATCAGAGAGTGCAGCCACATTGGAGAAATGCATCTTTCTGCAATGGGAAAATTGAAGAATGTGTTGGACATATAGGATGGTGAGGTCAGAGAGAAAAAGAATGAAGTGCTCTTTAGAATGATGGAGTTTACAGTAATGTTCGCAACATCAGTGTCTAATTTTTAAAATTTCTACCATTCAATTTTATTGAAATTCCAAAAGAAAAAGTGATGATAAGGAACCACTGGGTCCACGTAACGTCATTCAGCCAGTATTGTTCCTGTAAATATATGTGCGTGCATTGTTATTGTTTATTTATAATATTGTGCTGTCTGTCTGTCTGTCTGTCTGTGAGGGGCTAGCGTTAGCACATTGGTTAATTTTTAATCTCTAGAAGCTGCACATAAACATACTTAATCTTTCGTATCAGAGTCTGCGGTTGGTCATGTTCAGACTTATTTTCCACCTTTTTCCTCACACATTTTTACCCGGTATATACTTTTATTTGCAGGTGCATCTCTATGGTCTCGTCTTTCTTAATGCATCTCACACAAGGTAATTTTTTCCCCAAAGAGTAGTCTGCAAATACACATTAAATAATTCCACGTCATCTAAATTACTTTTTTTTTTGTATTATGTCTATGTATAGTCTCTATAGACATCATCCTATAGAAGGCTGTCTCTTTCCTTTGACCCACGCTGATTGGTTCAAGCCCTTGGACCGTGTCCATTCTGTAGCTCTGGTTATGCCAAAGAATTCTTTTGTATTTATGCACTTACACTGCTTGACAAAACTAGTGATCGTACAGACATCTAAATTGATGGGTGGATCACTTAACAGAAACAAATATCAGTCAACGTTTACTTTTAATGTAGAACTCTCCTTGGCAGACCTGGGCAAACTGTGGCCCGTGGGCCAGATACGGCCCGCTGGGCTTTCTAATCCAGGCCACCAAACATTGGTAAAAGTTATGGCACAGACTGATGTCAAACCTTTCAACCAATCGACTGTAATTTCTGTTGATGCCACTAAATGGCGACAGACATCATATGTGCCTAATGATCTAATTTTTTTTTTTAGTCAAAAAGTTTGCCCACCCCTGCTCACTGGCTACACAGAGCTATTTTTAAGAAGGATGGTGTTGGATCATGTCTATTTTTTTTTTACCTATGATTCCATTTCCTAACTTCCTAAATTCTGCTATCAAAATGTAGATTATTTTTAATAATTTGATTATTTTTCTATAACTCTCTCACTGTTGCACCTGGCATTTCTGGCATCTTTTTTTAACCAGTTTTTTATTTTTTTATTTTGAGGAGCTCGTCCGCCTGTGTGACAGCTCAGGCATTTATGGAGCGATTTAATGACGGGGGCAGAGAGGGGAAGGTGCAGTCAAGTCAAGTGTAAAAAAGGTAAAGAGAGGTAATTTGCTACTCATGCAGTTTTCGTTCACAGTTCTACGGCGTTTTTCTACCGTATAATGAGATCTGCAATGAGACGGCTATTTTTAATCTCTGTGGAGATTGTCGGGGTTGTGTGGGTGAAGTCTTAGCATCTTCAGACCATTGTGAGGCTGAATGGCAACATGCAAACATGTCAGTAACGAGACGAAACGCTGACGATAATGTTGCTGGTCTTGTCTGAGCAGCAGACAGGCTTTCTTGCTAAACAGCACCGAAAAACAACATTTTATGGGATAAATCAGCACAGAAAATGTGCTTCATGTAATATTTATGATACTCGTGCGCAAAACATTTCAAAGTGTCAAGAAAGACATCTAAAGACAAACGTGCTGTTACTATCGTCTGTATCGTAAAGCTGCAGCAGAATGTTACAGGGTTGGCTGCAAGTATGTGTGTGTTGGAAATGAAAAATAGGTGAGAGAAAAAAAGAAGGGAGAGAATGGGGAGAGAGGAGGTTGCTCTTGGTGACAGCAGTACAATAGCTAAGAGCTGGATACAGCCAAATACAGAGGAGTTGGTAGAATGCACAGAACAGAAAGGGTTCGACTTTGATCAAACGACTGGGGTCAAACTCAGTCGTGGGCCAAACTTAATATTTATTGAGAAATCAACAGTATTTTTGCATGTTGTCCCTTCTCTCCAGATATGTAGTAGTGAGATATGCAATGACATATGCTATTTTAAAGATATGTAAAAAAAAAAAAATTCTTCCTAAACATTGAACCTGGAACACTTGAGAAATTAAATTTAAAATATGATATTGCGCATACATCGCTAATACCTCAAATCCTGCCACTGTATAGTGACTATACACTAATCTCGCGGGCTAGATGTAATTACACCAGAGGCCAGATTTGGCCCGCGGGCCTGAGTTCGACACCTGTAGCGTACGGGTACTGTAGTTTTCAACTAGCATGAATCTGCAACTTGTAATCCTGCGTTTTCAGACCAAATTGATGTGTAAGGTTGATGTTAATTTAAGGTGTTATTAAATCAAAAAAACATGAAGGGCCCTGGTCAGTTTTATGGTAGTAATGCCTCAGCACTTTACTACTACTACAGTAGTATGCAGCTTTGCTTATTTGTTATAGTATTTTTGTTTCAGTATGACATTTTCTTACAGTAACATTTACAATACAGACCAAAACGAGAAATAATGATAATAAAAATAATGTCAGACCTCAGTGAGTCATCAGTGTTCCATTTGTCCAACTCGGTACCGATTTAATGTCTGCTATGATTTAAGAAATAGATTTTTTTTCTCACAACAAAACCCACTGATCAGTGTTTAACGACAGGCATTTGGTCTTAAGTGGCTTCAGCGCTGAGGTTTCGTCCAATCACAGCCTGTTTTGAGCATGTTAATGGAATACTGAATCAACTGTCAATTATGAGAGTAAAGTCAGCAGGCGCTTTTAATCGCATTTGTTTTATTAAAGTAGGTTATGAATAGGCTACATCTTCAGGTATTCATTAGTAACTCCTATCAGTGACTCTGAAGAGAAAACATGGAGCAAAGCAGGCAGCAGCTCCGTTACCGTGTCCTTGAAATTTAAAGTACTCTCAGAAAGTATGAAGGCGCTGCGGGGCAGGATTTGAGTTTTATTGTTTTTATATTAATGGAATCCAACGAACATTTGAATCCAAGTCTGTCCTGAGAGCAAACGAATGAACGCGAAGCAGCCAAAGAATTGACACGATGCTAAATACTGAATAGGCTGGCTGGGTTTGCCAGAAGGGGGAGGTGTGTGTAGGGGGGAGTGAGATTGATTGTTGGAATAGCAGCTCCTGAAACAACAGGGTATTTAGTAGAAAGAGAACAAAGTCATAGCCTGTACATAAGAGGATCTCACACTGACATTAAATAAAGTAAAGGCTGGTATTTCTCCCCGTCGTTACCACGGGTCAGAGTTGTCCTGAGGAAGGTGAAAATAAAGAATGGCGTTCTCATGGTGACAGAATAGGAGCGCTGCCCACCAGCTAGTAACTGTACGTCGTCTCCATGGGGAAAAAAGAAAATCTGTAGGCAGTGAAGAAGAGAGACCAAAATAGAAACCAGAAAGGGAGGAGAGGATTCAGATAAAGACTGTAAATCTGATAAATGGAAGCAGAGGAGCAGGATCTTATCACCTACTTCATATCAACGTGTTTTATTTGCCATGGAACACAGATGCTACTTTTGCTAGAGGCCAGAAAAGTAGAAGCTCTCGGTTTAAATCTGCGTCAGGCTGGTCATCTCGGTACTTCTGTTTTATTTAAAAAGTATCCCTGGAATGCTAAATTGGGCTTTTCTGGTCTTGAAAACCTCTCCGTGAGCTTCACACAGCACACACCCACGCTGCTACAGCGCGCCTATTTACAGCAGCGCTCCCATTCAAGGACCCAATAACCGTTTGTTCACAAAGTGAAAACGGTGGCTACAAATCATTAGAATTTCAAAGCGATGTTTAAAAAATAAATACATTTGTTTTTAGAAGTGGCCACGCCTTAATGTAGGTCACTATTATTTTAAAACCAATCAAATAATTCTCATTCATATTTGCATATTTTATTTCATCATTTGAAGACATTTTATAAAATTTGAGATATGAAATAATATAGTAATTATTATGTAGTTAATAAAGCACTGTGTATTTTTCAACCCTTATTAGAGCCAGTTTCTATATATATATATGTATATATGTATAGATATGTATATATGTGCATATATGTATATACAGTATGTTTATAAATATATATATTGTTATTTATATATATGATTGTTTTTATAAAAAGTAGTTTGTGTACCAACTCTCTTGTCTATTTCATATTTGTTATTATCTTGATTTTGATTGGTTGATTGGTTTCCAACTGTTCAATCCAAATGTACGCAACTTGTATTTTTTTTTTTTTCAGCCTATAGGTAGACCGTTGCAAAATTGTCAGGGTGCTTAATACTTATACAAGGTCATAATTAAGTACTTGAAATACAAGAAAATAAAGTATAACTGCGTATTGCTCGGTTTTATCAAGTAAGATAAAGGTTGAGAAAGGTGTTTGCCTAGCAACAGCCAAGTGGAGCCTCCATCCACATCTATTTTTAGTTGGTTTTGGCGACTGTAGAGAGAAGACGCAGGCCAATTTCTTTTCTTTGGGATGTTTTGATGGACAGTTCCAAAGGCTAGACTCCCAGGTGGCCTCAGAGCTGCCGGGTTAATGGTGATGCTGAGAGAGGCGCGCGGTAAGAAAGACGGCAACCTGCAGCGCTAGACACAGACACCAGCTGAGAGGAGACGCCATGTATACAGAACATCCAGAGAGCACAGATAACGAAGGGAGGAATTTGTCGAGGTATTGCGAACATTCCATTACACACATGAATGTTCCATACGTCCATACACTCCACACCTAAGCTTTCCTCCCGTGATTTCTTCAGAGGTGGTTTACAGTGGCTGTTAGTTGAGGTAATGTTTAATAATCTGAAGACATAAAAAAAAAAAACGTAAAAAGAAACAAGCTGTGAAGACTTAGCTTTCCCATGGACGTGTCTACTTTGTAGTGAGATTCTATTTCATTTTTCCCTTGGCAACTTAACCTAAAAACACACACACATGGACATACATAATCATGAATCTATATTAACATATTATTGCATATATTCGCACCAACCAGTGATATGCATGTTTCCAGGACTAGATTAAAATCACGAGTCAATGCAATTTCTTCATTGTGGATTTAACTATAAAACTGAAAAGTAAAAATTCAGTTAACCTAAAATACTGTTGTTCTAGGGCCCGTTGGAGGGCCCTGCCCCCCACTTTGGGAACCAGGGCTATAACATTAGGTTGAAAATGTGCTGTTGAATCCCACTGGGAAGGTCACTGGTTCGTGTCTCCTCTAGGGCAGATGGCTGTCTGTGTGGAGTTGGCTTGTTCTCCAAGCTTCCAGGTTCTGGTTCTCCAGTTACCTTCAACACTTGAACAGATAAAGAAACAGAGGTTGTGGAGGGGGTCAGTGGGTAGCACTGGTGCCTTACATCAAGAGGGTCATCTGTAAATGGTTCATGTTCTGTTCTTGGTTTCCCTTGTTTGTGCTGTCGTTCGCCCACAGTCACATGAACTGCAGATTAGAGAACAGTTGAATTATAAACTTGACCACAGACGTTAATGCTCCTGTCAGTGGATGTGGTCTCTCCCTGTGGCCCTGTAATTAACCGCCCAGCTGCTGAGGGACTGGGACTGGCTTCAGCTCCCTTAGAGACCTTATATAGAATGAAAATGTGGAAGATGAGTCAATGAAATATATAAATAATTGTTTTGAATCCAGTTTGTTCCTTTAAATTTTTATTTTTCGAAACTGTCAAACTGATTTCGCATCAGTCGTAAGACTTTCTGCCATGTGACCCTGATGTTTTTCCTTTCTTTAATTTCACGTTTAATTGACTTTCTACTCTGCCATTTGGCGTAGAACACTGTTTTTGGCCTGTTTCTCTTTTGTCTAAATCATTAGGGATTTATTTAAAGTACAGAGGGGAGCCTGCGCCTACTGTCACTCATGCTGTATGCAGATTGCAAATTTTTTCTGCCACCTTTATCTCTGCTCGTTACTTCTCCGATCATCTCAGAGGGAGTTGGGGACGATTCGTACAAGACACGGTATTCTCCAGGCTTTTACGCATTCAGTGCACAAAGTAATCGAACACTCCTTATATGGAACCCCATGGAGCTACCTGGCCTGCACAGCTGCTGTGATACTCCTGTGCTAATGTATAGGAAATGCCACATGTGCATACATTAAAGATCCTTCTGTCAGTGCCTGTTATATATTATATATGTATATATAATATACTGTATAACAGGTCTTATACTGTATGTATGTATGTGGTATGTACGAATGGATATGTCTGTATAGCTGGATACATATATACACATATATGTATGTATATATGTATGCATGTATGTATATATATACATATATATTTATGTATGGAGATATATATATATATAAAACAGGCCTTAGAGTAGGGGAGGGACCAGGACTACTTCTTCTTCTTCATTTTCATCTTCATCATTTATAACAGTCACCAACAACATGATCACTCATAATCGTCATCACCATCATCTTCAACCACTTCATTATTCAATTAGATATCCTGTTAAGTATCATCCTCCTCATTATCATTATCCTTATCATCATCATCATCATCATCGTCCGTCTGTTCCTCCGACGTGCACCTACGTGGCCGGTCATTTCTGCCATTTGCTCTCATCTGGCTTGGCCCTCATTGCGTATCTCACACATCTCTCTCTGCCACCAGCCACCTTGGTGTTGTATTTGTCATCCGCCTCTGCACTCCACTCCCCGTCACACTCACAAACAGACACATGGCAGCATGGGTGTGAAAGGTCGGCCGAATGCCAGTTTGAATGGGATGGCTCTCTGGTCCCTCGCGGCTCCCCACTGCTGTGCTCATTAATTATACAAAGCCTGTGCGTTGTGTACTCTTCTGTGTCTCTCGGTTCAGGTGCCTGGATTTGTATGTGATGTTTTAAAAAACAAAAGCTGGAGCGACAAGTACTTGGCCGTACATTTCAGTACAAAATAACCTTTGGCATAGCAGCTGTGGTTTGTGCGGCGTGTGATTTGTGATTGGTTTTTGTCCTGCTTTGGTTTTGCCTGAAGAATCTTGTTTTCCTCTCTCTGGTGCTGTTGCATGCTGCAGACTTAATCCATAAAGTGCGGGCATGAAAATGAGATTAGTCAGAGTAGTCATCTCCTGGATCCAAAAGAGCCAAGAGGAAACGAGGCTGTGCGCTCCTGCCATGTCCTGAACTCTGCAGCAGGGTCAGTAGTTAGAAACAGAGCAGTGGCCTACTTCTATCAACCTCCATCACTCATCCAAATCCTGCTGGAGTTGATTTTTTTATATCAGCATTCATAAGGTTACAACCGACCTCTGAGTGAGCAAATATAAAAGCACTGTTTATACCGCCCTGCTGCTTCAACTCCCTTCCTGTAATGTGTTGATTCGACAATGAAGAAAATAGAAAAAATTTCATTTTCCTAAACCCCAGTTTCCTTCTCCTAACTGGGAGGAAAAGCTTCGGTGTTCTTGCCGACGTCTTGCTACAGTTGTATCTTCTCATTCGTGACCGAAGAGAAACCACCAGGGAAACTTTGTCTGTTGTCTTTTTAATTTCACAGAAGAACCTGTTATGTTGCCGATCCCAGAGGGCCGAGACAGTGGGAGGGAATAAAATGCATAAAGGAGAGAGTTCTGCAGCTCGTACGCCCTTCGGGCCTTCTTACCTCTTTGTTTGTGCCACAGTACAAAACAAAACACTGCTCTACAGCAGGTGTCAAGACAATGTACACGAAAACAATATATGGAAGAAACTCCTCCTCAGTCTTCCTGTTTTTAAAATGATATAAATCAGGGCTCCCCAACCTCAGGTTCGCAGACCAGTAGCACTCCGTAGATCATTTGTTACTGGGCCCGTAGTGAAACACAATGACAAATGTACTTCGTTTTTACTAATTGACTTCATTCAAAGAGAATTCATTCATATCCATCTGGCAATATTTCAAAATAAAAAGTCATCCAAATGATGTTTTATTTTGAAAATCTAATGATATTCCAACAATCGGCTCGGTGCTAGCGATCCGCAGTTACAACCAGTACTGTCCGACAAAAAACAAAAAATGTTGGGGACCGCTGATATAAATAACAAATAAAAAGCACACATTTAGGACTCACCAGCGCCATCTTGCGAGAATATGGGGAAAAAAATGGGACAACAGTGTTGGCGGAGACTGACGGTGTCAGTTGTTTGTTTGGTGGTTGGTTTTAGTGGTAAAAGTACTTGACATTGACAACATAACCTCAGGTTAAATCATTCCGTGCTCTGTCTGTAGCAGTTAATGCTGTATATTTGACCACAGAGCACAGGGAGGGCTGACTGAACGCTCTCTTCCTGACAAGGTGTAATTAGTCTCCTTTATTTAAATCTCAGAAAGACCAGCGCACCGTTTGTAATTATGTCCTGTCACACTCTTCCCGTCCTTCTTTATCACCTTACTAACGGATATTCTTCTTTTCTTTTTTTTGCTATGTTGTTTTCTATTGTAGGAATACCTGTTAAGCCATACAAAAAAGTAATATAAATGTTAATATACTGTATTATGCAATAATACGGACAGTAGTTTTTACATCGACTCGTTGTTTTTCTTAATTGTCAGCTAATAATACGGACAGTAGTTTTTACATCAACGACTCGTTGTTTTTCTTAATTGTCAGCTAACAAGGATTTTCTTTGGAACATGCTCGACACGTGCGGCCCCCGTGTAATTATTGGTTTCACACGGATCAATTATTTCTGCTCGAAAAACTAATTATTTGGCCTGGTAGGACGACGTGTAGTGTTTTCAAATGCTTTTCCACTGGTACAGGTGGGATTTTTATTACTGACTTCAAATCAGGAAAATGATGGCTGAGCATAGCTTTGATCTGTTGAAAGGAAATGGCTACAGAGTTTTAATTGCTGCAGTAACTGTTATTTCACGTAACAAGACAGCTGATTGGTCGGTTCTGACCACCAGGCTCAGTCCTTGTACCAGCTCTGATCTGGAGGTTAGTTGTTTTGAATGATTAGCCATGTTTTTGGTCGGTAACTCATCAACGGTAGTGAATATTAAGTAAACTAAACTGAACTAGTTTAGTTCACTTTAGACCAAAGACTGGGTCGCGACCCTCAGGTGGGTCGCAAGAGGTTTTGTTTTGGGGTGTCGTCTAGCAAAGGTTTGTGAGTTTTAAAATATGGGTCCCAGATAATATAAGCATGTTAGCAGAGGGCTCGTTCGTCGATGTCACCCCCGTGTCAGTAGGCTGATGTAAACCTTGTACGCTTGACGTGGTTTTCTGCTGATGCACCTGTGTGTGCCTCACTGAGTGCCTCTCCATATTGATCACAGTCTGTACCCATTTGCTGTCACATGACATTTGGGAATGGAAGATACGAGGCATGAGTCAAGGATGGACATTAGCGCCATAAGAACACTTACACAGAGGAAATAGGGAACTGAAATGAGCCGGACAGCACCTGTGGCTTTGGGCCGGGCTAATCCATCAGGCTTCGTATGCCAGCAGGTTCACCGGGGGCAAAATGAGTTAGGGGAGGCGAAATGTGGGAATGACTGATTTTCATTATCCAAAAATGTCTGTCTCCTCGTAACGGAAATAAGTCCCACGGCTAAACTGATTAGGCCTGATCTGAAAGAATAATGCTATCGAGGGCAGTTGTACGGATGTGGGTCTCTCTCTCTCTCTCTCTCTCTCTCTGTCTGTCTCTCTCTCCCCCATTGTCTGCCTGTCACACTCACAGACCTACAGGCAGACCTACAGCCTAGGAGCTCATTGCCTAAGGAGACTGGAGGAACAGTGAGTCATGCATCCTGATTTGATAAAAATTGAGCAGCATGAAGGGCCCCGTGCTGCGCCGTTGAAAGAACACATATGGAGGAGAAGTACAAGTTGCTGTTTGTCAGCTGAGGCTGTTGAGACAAGCGTTGTCATCAAATTGTGCAGAGTATTATATCATGTGGGTCTTTTGACTGAAGTAATAGGACAAAAAAGGAAAGATTACTTTAATTATGCAATTAATATGTTGACTGTTTATATCAACCCTCTAACAGTCATTTTTAGAGGATGGAGTTGGAGGTCAGGCACAGCCTCTGTAATTCATTATGGAATTCATTATGACTCCCAGGCGTAATTCAGACTCTTCTGATGTTTTATGTCCAATATTATGATGTTAGCACTGTGTTAGTGTAGCTGAGTGACAGAGGTACTGATGTACAGTATGTGAATTCTGATTTACGGTGGATATAGAGTTACTGTACGTGGCGTGGTGTCTGAGTAATCTAATCCATAATCTTCTTGTCGGACCATGAGAGGAGACAGGGAGGACATGAGACTACAGAAAGACCCTCAGTTACCCAGGTGTTTATGAATTCACTGAATCACTTGAATGCTGTTCTGCTTTATGAAGTAAGGCTGTTTGTTTGACCTTCGCATCGTTTTTTATTTTTTTACGTGTCTGCTGTTCAGTTTTGGAGCATCACAAACACAAAAGGAACACAAAACTGTGACTGTTGTGTCAGACATTTATTTGACAAACAGGGCCATAAAACAGCACCCAAAAATACACCTGATGATGTTTATTATTTTCCAGTTTCAGAACAATATAAAGGACGGGTATGAAAGAAGTGGAGTGGAGTGGTGCAGACTGAGTGATGGAAGGAAATGAAACCTAATCAGATTGTGTCTGAATCAATGTAGAAATCAGTAGAAATAGTGGAACTAAAGGTCTTTAGAATAGATATTACACAGTGTTTTATAGGAATGGTCTCTCTTTTTTTATTAATTGACTTCTATGTTCTATGTTTGGTTGTAAAAACAGAACATGCTGTGGTCGTTTTGCTAACACCGATCCCGGCACTGTGAAATCTAAATCATTACCATTCTCCATTAGCCGTGGTAGCCAGCCAATAATTAGTTGTTACTTAGTCAAAATACAACCGTTGGAGGGCTTCCCTGTCATGGAGATGCTGTTGGATGTGGTTATTAATCAGCATGTAAAAGGCCTGAAGTATCATCAACACACGTGGATCATGGAGACGGATCAGTAGGTGGACAGATAGTGGGAGAGAGGACAGGCAGAGGGGGAGGCCTGGACCCCTAATAACAGAGTGTGGAACTGTTTCTGTCCACAGTCTGAATAATTATTACCTGCTCTTTCATTTAACACGAGAGTTTCCCTTTCACACGGCTAATTACCCAACGGTAAATTTAGGCTAGGTGGTGACAGGCCTGAAAACAGTTACAGTGCTAAAGTTCCCAGCACTAACTCTCAGTACTGTCATTTCAAACCTGTCTTACCAACAAGTTGGTTTAAACTTTAGTACCGATCCACAGGACCTTGTTTTTGTTGCTACTTCTTCTGGCAAAGAGTTTCTATGTGAGTGAAATGATCATTGATCTGTCAGGTTTTTACATTTTTTAAAATTTTGTGACAAATGTAGTTGTGTTTCTTATAATTTTTTAAAAAAAAATAGCTTTTCCGGTCCTCACGTTTTAAATGTTTTAAGTAAATATTGAGTACAATATAATACACATCTTCCATCATGTATCGTTGGCCAACATCAATAATGCACTGCTGTTGTTAAAGACACAGTTGCCGGCGTCTTCTCTGTGCCTTATAGTTCTCTGTGCAGTGACAGAGAACTACATTCAAAAAGGTTTTGTTTGTCAGAGCGCTCCACCTCTGTGATGCCGTGAGACTACAGTCTTCTAACAGTAAGTGCTGCGGTGACCTCAGAGGTGCCATTAAAGTTTCATCTTACCTCATGTGTAAACAGACTCATTAAGCAGACGGTGATCACAGATGAGCAATGCTACAATTAAGATGAAACATTACAGGGGAACCTCACTCCCAGTGTGGGGAAATCATGGTCTCCCCCGGGGAGAATGTACCGCTCGCTGCTTGACGGTGACATCACGAACAATTAAAACCACGGCCTTATTGGAGATACTGTACAGGCAGCTTTTTAAATTAAGTGTTATTTTGTCTGTAACATCTATCATATCCACAGCCACTGATTTGTTGAAGATTTTGATCCAAAACAAGTTTTTTAGCATCAGATAATTTACTGCCAGATCAAATCTGTAATCAGAGGTTAGCACCGTACTTCTCAAATAGTGGGGCGGGGCACAATGAGGTGCCGGGGGGGGGGCTTGAGGGGCTTCCAATTCAATATGGCACTGGACATAAGTGTAACGCTGCTGTAATGCTTGAATGATAGCAAGCCTCCAGTCACTAGGTGGCAGCAACTCATACAGTGTTTTGTACAGATAAAAATATACATGTTATCAGGTTCTCAATAGTATTTCAATTTGTGGGGGTGTGGGTCGGGGAAGGGCGTGAAAACATTTCTGTCTCCAAGGGGGGGCATGACAGAAAATAATTAATAACCACCTTCTATCTTGTCGTGGTGCTGCTCCCTAGTGGTAAAGCCTCCTGCCTTATAGTGAGCTGCACATCCACAGTTGTTGTGTTAGTACCCAGGATCAATAGTCCTGTCAGCAGCTGTTCTATAGCTGTGACAGTTTCCAACACAAAACAGCAACATTTGGATTTGGGATGTTTGGGTTTTTTTTTTTTTTACACCCTACAGCCAAACGAATCAATGATCTGTTCCCTCCTAGAATCAATTTAACTGGGTGAAAACAGCAAGAAGCTCAGATGCTGGTGGGTGCAGCGCCACCCAGAGCAAACCCTGTAGACCACGGTGAACTTTCTAAAGATCAGCTTGTCACAGTGACTCAGGAAACCTCCCTGAGGTGAGCCATGGGTGACAGCTGCTGCCAATGCTCCACTGGCTCAGGTAAATGCCAGGGGCCCCTCTTTCTACACACACACACACACACACGTACACACACTCATGTACACAGCACAAAACAGAACTTTAGACCTACTGTGTGAATTTAGAGCGCTTCATTGATTTTTTTTATTTTTGATTTTTTTGCATTGATCTCTGTCTGTACGTGTGCTCCCGTTGGTGTTGTCTGATTAATGATCTTGCAGTAGAGCGATGTAAATATACTGTATAATGTCCAATTAGTCAAAGAAGGGATGTGTCCTAGGAATATATTACAGTTGTGAAGAGTAAAGATCCGGAATATTGTTTTAGATTGTGGGTCATTTGCTGCACTGCTAAAATACACCACCAGGTGTCTGTAGAGTAATAAGGATGTCACGGGATCCGCAGTTGAATGAAAATTGAAGTTAAAAAAAAATCCTTATAGCAGTTCCACTCATTATACCTTGACAAAAGTACTGTCCAGTCAGCTGACCTCTGACCCACACGTCTTCATCTTTCCTTTTATTTGAACGATCTGTGAACTTGTTGAGATGTCACTGTCAACAAACCTTCATGAGTTGCAGTAAAAAGACTCAGTGTATATTTGTCCCTTTTGACAGGCTGTGTATATATATATATATGAGCCTCTACTGTTTGTTTTTTTTCGTGTGTGTAAATGTCTGTACACTCGTTTCCTGTCAGTACCTGCTGTGACCTTTATGTGTCATAGCACAGCAGCACTACATAATGGAACAACTTTTTTAACCATTAACTAACTAACTAACTAGCTCAGTTACTCACCTTAAGAAAAACATACAAAGTTTTATTTATGTATTTTATGTACATTAGTCTGGATGTTATTTTTTTGAATAAATAAACTCACTTCTGGCCACTCATTTATATAAATGACAATGTAAATGATGACGATGATGATGATGATGATGATGATGATGATGATGATGAAGATGAAACCAACAGGATGTTTTTCTCTTTGACAGTAAAGGGGAGGCGGCAGCCATTGAGACAGAGCTGCTGAGGGACTACAGATTTGGACAGCAGCAGCTGATAGAGATCTGGGGACAAGCCTGCGCTCTGGCCATCACCAAGGTCTGACCGCCTCCTCTGATTTCACTCAGTCTGCCTGTCACTGTTTTATTCGCCCATATCTGTTTTCTCTGCTTCATGGAGCGGAACACCGTTGTGCAGAAGTCATTCATAATTCCCATCCGTCCATAACTGTGTGGTCTTTGGCTGATCCTGTCCTAGAACCTGAGTATAAATCAAAGTTGGCCACTGCTGCAGACACAGTACAGGACCAGGGCGAGGACTTCTGCTTCTGTTAGACGCTGAGAATTCTTCTTTGACTGAACCAATAAATTAGCAATGCTACGCACTGAACGTTGGACACTATTCCCTGTGATGTATGGGAGTTTCTGTCAGCAATTTATTCAGCGACTCTTTCAGCTGTGGCACTTCCTGATTGATTTTTTTAAACATAGGCTGTCGATGATTTGAAGTTGGTTCTTTTCAGTCTGTTGTATTGCAGATTGAACTGCAAGGTTTGAGCGTTACCAGCATAAAACAACATTGAACAATGTTGTTTCTCCAAGGAGAAATACAAACACAGTGAATTATCTTTCTTGAGTTATTTTCCAGATCCGTGAAATGGTTTGGGGTAAAGTATCTCCGTCAGAGGAAACGCTGTAGATCTCCCCTTTTATGACCTTTCATACATGTGTCTAATACACAGCCAGCGTTGCGTGGTTCATTCGAGGCAAATCACGCTGTGGAGTCGATCAACAGAATGCGGTAGATAAAATTAAAGGGTAAAAGTGATATTTTTTTTCTCCCTGTTTGAGGGTTGCTTGATCACCAAACCAAGTTAGCTCCCCGGTGTGGCTGTTTGATTGTTGAAGAGGCTAACAGGTCACAGCTGCTGCCAGTTAGCTCTCCTCTCATTTGCATTGGCTTCCGTATAAAATGTCTGATCATTATGTGGAGGAAAAGGTTGTAATTTTCGATGACATTTACCACCAAACATTTGAGTGGCTCACCTCGGGGCAGAACACCTGAGCTCACTCTGTGCTCAGCACTCCTGCAGCACCGCAGCCCACAGCTGGAGCTCCTCCGCTCTGGTGTGGTTGCAGCTCTGTTCTGCTGGGAACTGGACTGTGCTGAGTGTGTGTGTGTGTGTGTTTGCATGAGGAGGGCTGTGAGGAACAACATGTGGTTCCCTTCGACCAGACCACTGGCTTGGTTTAATGCGACACTGGTTTCCGTAGTGAGCTCTTAAACAGGCTGTGATGGCTAAAAGTCTGAGCTTTAAGACACGTGAAACACTGAGCTGTGTCGGAAAAAGAACTGAAGAGAAAAACAGGACAGGGACGACACCGAGAACCAGAAACTAGAGCGAAGAACCTCAGGTAAACACTGAGAGCAGTTTGATTAAAGGTACAGTTCACAAGTTCATTGTTGCTGCCGTGTCTTAGGGAAGAAAGCACAGATGACCCAGAAAATATAACGTGTTTATAGTGTTTTAGCTAGGGTTGTTGGATATTAACTTTTTGCCGGTATGCCGATGTCCAAACACGATTCCGATATCGGCTGATACTGATATGGGCCTGGTATTGTTTATTTATTTATCTGTACAAAGCACAGTATGAGAATGAGATTAATTAACTGAGCTGAGATGCTGCCATCTCGTGACTATTACTTTAATATACAGCTGTTTATCTCCAAAACTATTTTTAGAGCACACATCATTTGGTGAAACTCAGGCATTAGCATGTTAAATGGGTCACATTTGTTTTTGTTTAAATGTAGTCACTCTAAATCAAGGCAAGTATCTCCGTCCTCTGTGGTCACGTTTCAGACGTTTTTTTAATTTGAATTTGTGAATCTTCAATGATACTCTATTACCAGTGAGATCTAGGTCATATGTTTAAATGCAACAGCGACAACTCACATAAATAATGAAACAGAAACACGAGCAGACGGAGGGTTTAACCAGGCCGAGGCAGAGTGGCAGCACCGATCAGAAACAAAGTCTCTGTGTAAATAAATCCACCACATCCACTTCATTATCATCAAACTCTGAGGCCACCACCACCAGGCGCGACAGCGTAGCCTTACTAGACAAACACGGCCTGTGCGCCGTGGACAGCTGCTGCCCGCAGCCGCCAGAAGCGCGCTACCGCTTACATGACATCAGTGCTATTTAGAGAAAATTACAGTAGAAGGAGATGCAGACAGTCTGATTTCATTGATTTGACTACAGACCCACTGCTGCTGCTGCTGCTTCCAAATATACCACACCAACGAGCGCTCGCTCATTCACACCCCTCTGGTTGCCAGATAGGACTTAGGGGTTTTAACAGTTCCAGCAGCCGCAGCTATTAGCTCCAGACTGTGTTTCTGTCAGTCTGGGGCTTTTCATCACCTGCACGGACACACGGGATGTTTTTGTGACCAAATGATAATAAATGAGTCTACGGTTTACAGGAACTTGTGAACTCAGTCTTTGGTCTTCTTCGCGTCTCTGTTGTTAGCAGCCTGATCATGTTTTCATAGGCTCGCCGTATGTATTGTCTTTTTTCAGAATGTGTGTGTTGATCGAAAGTAAAGGCACACGTGTCTTTGACATTAGTCCTACAGTGATCTCCCTCAGGGACCAGACTTCACTTCAGACAGTGTTTGAGGGTAGATTCTGCTCTTGTTTCCATATATTAGGTCTAACATTTTATAACGTTAATTAAAAACAAACAAACATTCTATTATTCTTTAATTCTGCACAAACCTCCTCAACAGATGAAACAACCCATCTACACCAGTGTCAAAAACCAAACAGGATAAGAAGACGGCCTTCAACTGGGTTTTAGAGCATTGTTTTTTATATAAACAGTTGGATTTCTTGCCATTTGCTGCCAATTTGAACCTTGTTAGATCAGACAACATTTGAGTGTCTCTGGATTGAACATCCACAACACTGGGGTTTATTTCCGTGTGCTCTGGATGGGAATGTTTTTAGGAAATAATGTTATTATTTCAGGCTTATACCAAAACAAACAGAAGTCTGGATGATCGTAACGTGATGTTGCTTTGTACCAGTCCAGAACCCGGGGGTTGAGAACCTCTGTGTTACAGATCAGTTGGTGATGGTTAAATAACTGCTCAGCTGATCAGTATAAACGCAGTCCTTTAGTTTTAGAGTTTCATTTTATGTGTTGTGCCGCGGCAGTGTGTGATTATGTAAAATAATATCATGTCATTAAAAGATCTAGGTCATTTGTACTGCAGGTATCAGCTTCCTTTTACCTGCTAACGTTCTCCCCTCCTCTGGTGTTACCATCAGCTCCAGAGGCCCTGACCGACCGTAACCTGCTGTAATCAGTCTGTGTGAGTCTGACGGTGTGATGATTTCTCCACTGAGCTCTTATGTAACAGATAACGGTCTCTTCCTATGGATTTATCGCCCTTGTTAATGCACATTGATTCTCATTAATTTTAATGAAACCATGCGGAGACTTGCTGACACCACCGTTCCCCTGTCACAGGAACTTCAGTTATTATTGGTTCGTGCTGTGAAAATACAACTCCTATTCTTAGAATACATTAATATAATTCTAATTAAACACACAAATACATACAATGGTAATTACAGAAATTATTTATTGGATTGCTATTTTATTAATTTTTTTGTGTGATGTAGACAACAAAGTGCTTTTGTTCTACAGGGGGTCCTCGACTTAAGTCGTTGTTCCATTTCTAGCGGCGACGTAACTTAGATTTTCGTCGTAAGTCGGCACTTGCATACAACTACATATCGCAATATCAGGGTTTATTTTGTCTCTGCTCTGACGTTACGTTCCCCTCCTCTTCTTCTAATGTATACGTCGGGGGCGTGGTGACGTAACCTTTAAACGCTGTAGGTCGAGGACGTCTTTAACCGCGGACCTCCTGTATTTATATCCTGATTTCCTCAGTTGAGTCTCATTTCTGACAGAAGTCAAACACAGCACAGTAACTGGCTTTTACAGCGTGAGCTCTGACACACATTTATTAGCTCTAATTAGACAGGATTTCCAGGCGTCCATAAATGATCTCCTCTGGGCCGAGCTCTCTTTTCTAGATGAGGAAGTAACGCGGGTGAGTTAGTCGTTTACTGCGGGTTTTTACAATGATAGACAATCATCTTTGCCTAATGTGGTAATGATGTTGAGGTGTTAGCCACTCAGACTTCCAGTCGTTCAGGCGTGTACCTGCCCCACTTAACGCTTTTAACGAGGTTTTATTTTATTTAAGGGAACGCAGGGGCAGTGAATGAGGCTGCCGCCCCTGTATCTGGGGACACGTTGGAAAGTCTGCCATTTAAATGTAATCAGCTGACTGCAGAGGCACCGGTGTTATTTCCACCACTGTCGGTGTCACTTAATGAGAACGGACCTGTTCTGATAGACGGTGGAGACAACAAACATGGTTCCATTTTCACCCACAACTGAGCGTGCACACTGAGCGTGTCTGGTATGCAGCAGGAAGCCGATCTAAATGTGTCAGAGAAGCAGAGAGACAGATCAGATAACCTGCCCTCAACAAAAGCCCCGAGTGTACGGGATAATACCGATGCCTATCAATCTCTTCCTGTTCGTGACACACTATTGTTCTCCCTCAGCGACACTTTCTATTTTCTCATCTGTACATCCTTCTGTCATAGATCCTTCCATCCACAGCTTACCTTCTTGTCTGCCCCTCCCCAGGCCTACCCTCTCAGCTCCTTACCGAAAAAGCAGCCGACGGTCCTGGTGATCTGTGGTCCAGATCAGAACGGATCCATCGGCCTGGTGTGCGCCCGACACCTGCGCATTTTCGTAAGTCGATGAAATGCATATTTGAAATCATCCATCGGTATCAAAATGTGGTTTTTGAATGTCTGTTTTTCTACCATGGGAGTTGAGGGAATTCTCGAGTTTCTTAAGGGCTAACAGGAGGTTCTCTATACAGGCCCTGTGTGCTTCTCAGGAATTCACTGCAGCTCCTGTAAATGGCCAAGACACTTATCCCATTACCTTCTCTGCAAGGGCTCTCAGACAGCCATGATATCACGCTATCGTTACTGCCATTAAAGCTGTCTGCTTCTCCCGCTCGTCGGCCACGATATGATGTCATGACCAAGATGTGTGCCCCGGTGGCTACATACCGACTGTCAAAAACATGACGGCCGGACGTTACGTTTTTCAAGTTAATGTTCCACGTCTCATCCGAGTGGTTTCTTCAGTTCAGTGAAAAAAAACCCTTCCTGTCCAGTCGGCTAACGAAACTTCAACCTCGACTATGGCCGACGGTCTATACAGATATATTGTTCTCGTGACGCCTTGTCGTTAACTCAAAATAAAGTTTGGAAAAACTTGTGGTCCCTTTGGCCACAGAGAAGAAATAATCATTTTAAATAAAGAAAATATCTTGGGTAAAACATTAAAATGTTATATTCCTGCTACTCACTTTCACGTTCTTATGACATTAGACTGCAAACATAATTGACCAACTGGGACCAATGTCTGAGTTTGCTGTAATGTAAGAAATCTGAGTAGTGACTTTGGACCAAGGCTCTGGTGTGAGACTGAATGTTTTTATGGTGCGCTGTGATCCCTGTCAGCAGAGATACACGAATGCATTTGTTAGGCCACAAATATCTGCACACACGTGTACGATGCACTCTATCTGTTCACTGAATCAGTGCTGCATTGTCACCATATTTTCACAGCGAGATGGTGGTACCCCGATGTACTGCGCTGATGAAAACACTGGATGAATTAATAGTAAAAAAAAAACAAAACAAAAAAAATGCATTTGCTCTGTGTTGACAATTGTCTCGCTGTGTGGTGTTATTAAGGAGGAGTTATTAATTCACAGAGAATCACGAGCTTTTTCCAAAACTAAAAGTGGACGTGATGATGCCATGTCTCCGTTTTCTTCAGTCACCGCATGGAAACTTTCCATTTGTGAAGTCTGTCTGGTTTTATTTGGCGTGAATCAAACGAAAACCTCACCTTCACGTCCGCGGTTAGGCACAGTTGGAAACTTCTCTCGTCGACTGTCAAAATGGAAATTGTCAACTTCAAAGACTGTCAAGTCAAGCTTAATATAATTAGCTGTTCCATCTTCCTCGCTGCAGAACTGATCCCTTTGTCCTTTAATGGGCCGAGCGTAAAAAAATTAAAACGTAAACAGTAGCTCACATCAAGGAGCGAATTCGTAACCTCCTTAGACGAGATCATTA